>NC_061514.1:250090850-250259030 GCF_022539505.1 Lolium rigidum | reverse complement strand
GTAGGAACAAAGGTTTCATCCAATCACAAAATTTATTATAGTGTTCTTCCTCCTTTGATTTTAGTTTCTTAGCAGGAAAAGGCTGATACGTCTCAAACGTATCTATAATTTCATATGTTCCATGCTACTTTTATGACAATACTCACATGTTTTATACACACTTTACATCATTTATAGGTCCATTCTTTTACATCTGAAATACAATCTACTGCAAACTCTGTTCTCTACTGTTCTTCGCAAACAAACATCACTTTTCACACCATACGTTTAATCCTTTGTTTACAGCAAGCCGATGAGATTGACAACCTCACTGTTAAGTTGGGGCAAAGTATTGTGATTGTGTTGTGCAGGTTCCACGTTGGCGCCGGAATCCCTGGTGTTGCGCCGCACTACACTCCGTCACCAACAACCTTCACGTGGCCCTTGACTCTTACTGGTTCGATAACCTTGGTTTCTTACTGAGGGAAAACTTGTTGCTGTACGCATCACACCTTCCTCTTGGGGTTCCCAACAGACGTGTGTCAACTACACGCCAGCAAAGGCATTTGCTTTTGAACCCAAGGTTCTCTTTCATTACCATGTTTCTTAACAATGAAATCTTCTTTAGTATACTTTTTATTTTTAGCATGCTTTTCAGGTTCATCTTCAACCTCTTCTTTATCAGAAACATCATTCTTATCATTATCTTTATCATGTTCTTTACCACTTTCAGTTTTAGCATCAGAAATAGAAATACTATTAGGATCATTAACATGCTCAGAGGATTCTACAACAGTTTTATGTTTCTTCTTCTTTTTTCCTAGAAGGAGCACTAATTTCTTTAGTTCGTTGAGAATCTTGTTCAACTCTTTTGGGATGCTCCTCAGGATATAGAGGATCCTGAGTAGAAACACCACCTCTAGTTGTTACTTCATAAGCATGTTTTTCTTTAGAAGTATTTTTTAACAAGTCATTTTGCACTTTAGTGAGTTGATCAATTTGAGTTTGAACCATATGAAAATGTTTAACAAGCATCTTAACATCATTGGAGGCTCTCCACAATATCATGCAATTTACTAATAGCTTGAGAATTCTCCATTAAATGATTCTCTACTCTCATATTAAAATTATCTTGCTTAACAACATAATTATCAAACTCATCTAAACATTGATCAGGAGGTTTTGAGTAAGGAATATCTTCTTTATCAAACCGTTGAAGAGAATGTACCTCAATCGTGGATGAAGGGGGAGTTATCTTAAATAAATCTTCTATGGGGGGTAAATTCTTCACATCTTCAGATTTAATACCTTTCTCTTTAATAGATTTCTTGGCTTCCCTCATATCTTCATCATTTAATTCAATCATACCCCTCTTCTTCAATATTGGTGTTGGAGTTGGTTCAGGTGTAGTCCAATCATCATGATTTTGGCTTGTTCTAGCCAATAGTTCTTCAGCTTCGTCTGGAGTTCTTTTCCTGAAAACACAACTAGCACAACTATCCAGGTATGCCCTAGACTCAATGGTTAGTCTACTATAAAATATATGAAGTAAGTCATGCTTTTCCAAATCATGTCCAGGCCGAGCTTTAAGAAGAGAGCAAAACCTTGCCCAAGCTTAAGGCAATTTCTCTCCATCTTCCTGGTCAAAACTATAAATTTTCTGCAAAGCAATATGTTGAGCACTAGCAGGAAAATATTTTCGAAAGAAAACATCAAGCAAACCATTTGGACTATCAATAGAATCAGGAGGCAAACTATTATACAAAGTTTTAGCATCATCCTTTAATGAGAAAGGAAAAACTTTAGCAACAAAATAAGTACGCTTCTTGGTATCATCAGAAAACAAGCTACTCAAAGTAGAAAGCTCAATCATGTGCTCTACAGCACTTTCTTTTTCAGTACCACAAAAAGGTGTTTTCTCAACAATAGATATATGAGATAAATCAAGAGAAAAATCATAATCCTTATCCTTAATGTTTATAGGAGATGTGGCAAATTTAGGATCAGGAGACAGTTTATATCTAACAGCACGTTGTGCAAGAATCTTTTTAATATTACTTGATCAGTAGTAGCATTACATTTATCAATAAAATCATCATCAAGTTCCACATAATCTTCATCAAGATCATCACTAGAGTGTTCAATAGACTCAGGTGAATTAACAGGTGTAACTGTATTTTCATTAGGAATTTCAGTATTTTCAATTTGTCTAGACCTAGCAATTGTAGCATCTAGAAAAGAATCTAATGAACCATTATCATCAAGAACAATAGAAGCATCATCAAAATTATCAAAGCAATTTTCAGATTCAGCAGAAGTACCAACACGTGAAGCTTGTGGTGGTGAAACAAGTTGACTTATCACAGATGGTGAATCAAGAGCAGTAGAGGTACTCAGAGTTGTACCTTTTCTTGTAGTGGATGGTAATATGGCGACTTTAGCATCGCGAGGTTTACCCATGATGGAGGATTTGCAGCGAACAATATCAATTCAGGTGAACTTGCAAATAAAGCTATGCTCCCGACAACGGCGCCAGAAAATAGTCTTGATGACCCACAAGTATAGGGGATCGCAACAGTCTTCGAGGGAAGTAAAACCCAATTTATTGATTCGACACAAGGGGAGCCAAAGAATATTTGTAAGCCTTAACAACGGAGTTGTCAATTCAGCTGCACCTGGAAACAGACTTGCTCGCAAGAGTTTATCAGTAGCAACAATTTTATAGCAGTAGCAGTAGTGAAATATAAGCAACAGTGTAATAAAGACATCAGTAGTGATTATAGTAAACAACATGATTAAAATATTGTAGGCATAGGGATGGATGAACGGGCGCTGGATAAGATAACTCATGTAATAATGAAGACAAGGCATTTGCAGATAATAATAAAACAGTATCCAAGTACTAAATAACCATAGGCATGTGCTCCGTATATAGTCGTACATGCTCACAATGAGAAACTTGCACAACATCTATTGTCCTACCGGCCGGTGGCAGCCGGGCCTCTAGGGAAACTACTGGTAATTAAGGTACTCCTTTTAATAGAGTACCGGAGCAAAGCATTAACACTCCATGAACACATGTGATCCTCATATCACAGCCTTCCCCTCCGGTTGTCTCAATTTCTGTCACTTTGGGGCCTCGGGTTCCGGACAACAATATGTGTATACAACTTGCTGGTAAGATCATAAAACAATGAATATCATCATGAATCAATAACATGTTCAGATCTGAAATCATGGCACTCGGGCCCTAGTGACAAGCATTAAGCATAACAAGTTGCAACAATATCATAAAAGTACCAACAACGGATACTAGGCACTATACCCTAACAATCTTATGGCTATTACATTAACAATCTCATCCAATCCCTACCATCCCCTTCAGCCTACGGCGAGGGATTTACTCACACGTGGATGGGGGAAACATGGATGGTCGATGGAGAGGCGTCGGTGGTGATGATGGCGATGATCTCCTCCAATTCCCCGTCCCGGCAGGGTGCCAGAACGGAGTTTCTGGTCCCGAGATTGAGTTTCGCGACGGCGGCGGAGTTCCGGATGTCTTCTGGCAAATTGGTCGAACCCCCGTGCGTTTTTAGGTCAAGGGCTTTAAGTAGTCCAGAGGGGAGCGTCGGGGGCTGGCCGAGGCGGCGTCACCATAGGGCGGCGCGGCCCAGGGGCCCACCGCGCCGCCATATGGTGGGCGCCCCTCGTGGCCCCCCTCCGTCTCGTCTTCTGGCTCTGTAAGTCTTCCGTGAAAATAGGCCCATTGCAATTATTTCCGGGGATTTTCCTGAAAGTTGATTTTCTGCACAAAAATAAGACACCAGGGAAATTCTGCTGAAAACAGTGTTAGTTCATGTTAGTTGTATCCAAAATACACAAATTAGAGGCAAAACAATAGGGAAAGTAGATACGTTTTGGACGTATCAGTTAGCAACAAGGGTCTTTGGGACCCAAATAGACCAAGCAACATAACCATCATATGGGCCAACATATTTAGCATAAACATCACCATAATAATCTTTAAATAGAACATAGTGAGGGTTAGCAATTCCCGCATCATCATCATTAATGGTTTTGCCCTTAGGGGCTTCACCATTAGTGATGGCTTTCTTCTTCTCTTGTGCGGGCTTGGCCTTTTGCTTGTTTGCCTTCTTTGCCTTGGCATTATAACCAAGGCCCTCCTTCCCATTGTTTGACCTTTGCTTACTCAAAAGATCATCCAAGGAAAGTTTACTTTGGGGAGAGGAGGCATTAGCAAGTTCATCCTTCAACCTAGCATTTTCCTCAATAATATTTGCATGATCACATGAAGGAGTAGAGGTACTAGGTATGTCATATGAAGCAAGCCTAATTTGAAGTTGCTCATTAGACTTGGAGAGGAGAGAGTATTCACTCTTCAAGGCTTTGTGAGCCTTGTCTAGTTCATCTAGATCCTTCACAAGTTTCTCATGATCAACACCAAATTTGGCCTTTTTCCTTTATAAGCACTTTAGTCTTAGCTCTAGCAAGATCTCTAGATTTAGTGAGCTTGTTAATTTTATCTTGAGGCTCTTCAAGATTTTCTAGCCTCTCTTCAAGAGAAGCTATGGTTTATTGACTTTCCTCAAGAGCATTTTTAAGAGCATGTATTTCAAGAGAGTCTTCTCTCTCTATTTGACATTTTTTCTCAAGAGTATCATTTAGTTATGCTAGACGAATCATGAGATTGGAAACATGCTTTCTAGTGTCACCTTGTAAGTTAAGAATGAACTCATCAAAATCTAGCATTTCTTGTTTCACTTTTAGACTAGCAAGATCAACCCCTAGATCATTTGATATGTTAGGCATAGAGAGGTTAGGAGATGATACCTCGGAAGATTTAGCCATGAGACAACTTTCTTCCTCCACATGAATGACCTCATTGGGGGATTCACTTGGTGATGAAGAGTTAATGGAGAGGGAGGCAAGAGCAACCAATCCATTTGAGGTTGCCTCTTCTTCATCATCAACATCATCATCTCCGGAGGTATATTCTTCTTGAGTTGATAGCACAATAGATGTGTCCAAGGTGGACCTTGTCATGAAGCAATGTGCATTCTTGATATTGTAGGGATTCGTAGCATAGAAAACAAAAAAATTCCTACCGCGAGAACGTAATCCAAGCCAAGATGCAATCTAGAAGATGGGAGCAACGAGGGGATGAATGAGACTAACCATTGAAGATTTCCAAAGCCTATAAGAGTAGGCTCTTATTGCTGCGGTAGACGATCACTTGCCGCTTGCAAAAGCGCGTAGAAGATCGTGATCACGGTGCCACGATCGGGCAGCACCTCCGTACTCGGTCACACGTTCGGTGTTGATGAAGACGTCCTTCTCCCCGTTCCAGCGGGCAGCGGAAGTAGTAGATCCTCCTCGGAATCCCGGTAGCACGACGGCGTGGTGGCGGTGGTGGTGGAGATCTCCGACAGAGCTTCGCCTAAGCTATGTGGAAGAGAGAGGTAGGAGGGAACCGCTAGGGTTTGGGAGAGTGGGCGCCGGCTAGGGCAGCCTTGAGGGGTGCGGCCATGGTGGTGTTGTGGCGGCCGGCCAGCCCCTCTCCTCCCCTCTTTATATAGGTGGAAGCCCCAAGGTTTAGGTCAAAGAGTCCGAATAAGACCCCAACAAAAACCTTCCAAGTAACCAAACCTAGGGGGAGTGGGACTCCCCCTTTCCTTGGTGGGGTGGCCGGCCACCATGGTGGGGAGTCCACTTGGGACTCCTCCTCCCTTAGGCTGGCCGGCCAAGGTGGGTGGAGTCTCTCTGGGACTCCACCTTCCATCCTTATTTCTTCCGGACTCTTCTAGAACCTTCCAGAGAAAATACCGGATCATTTTCAAACCTAGAAAATGACTTCCTATATATGAATCTTATTCTCCGGACCATTCCGGAACTCCTCGTGATGTCCTGGATCCCATCCGAGACTCCGAACAAAAACTTCGAACTCCATTCCATATCTACTTTAAACAACATCAAACCTTAAGTGTGTCACCCTACGTTTCGCGAACTATGTAGACATGGTTGAGACTTCTCTCCGACCAATAACCAATAGCGGGATCTGGAGATCCATAATGGCTCCCACATATTCAACGATGACTTTAGTGATCGAATGAACCATTCACATACGATACCAATTCCCTTTGTCACGCGATATTTTACTTGTCCGAGGTTTGATCATCGGTATCACTTCATACCTTGTTCAACCTCGTCTCCTGACAAGTACTCTTTACTCGTACCGTGGTATGTGGTCTCTTATGAACTTATTCATATGCTTGCAAGATATTAGACGACATTCCACCGAGAGGGCCCATAGTATATCTATCCGTCATCGGGATGGACAAATCCCACTTTTGATCCATATGCCTCAACTCATACTTTCCGGATACTTAATCCCACCTTTATAACCACCCATTTACGCAGTGGCGTTTGATGTAATCAAAGTACCTTTCCGGTATAAGTGATTTACATGATCTCATGGTCGAAAGGACTAGGTAACTATGTATCGAAAGCTTATAGCAAATAACTTAATGACGTGATCTTATGCTACGCTTAATTGGGTGTGTCCATTACATCATTCATATAATGATATAACCTTGTTATTAATAACATCCAATGTTCATGATTGTGAAACTAATCATCTATTAATCAACAAGCTAGTTAAGAGGCATACTAGGGACTCTTTGTTGTTTACATATCACACATGTATCAATGTTTCGGTTAATACAATTATAGCATGGTATATAAACATTTATCATAAACATAAAGATATATAATAACCACTTTTATTATTGCCTCTTGGGCATATCTCCAACAGTCTCCCACTTGCACTAGAGTCAATAATCTAGATTACATTGTAAGGTACCTAACGTCCATGGCATTCTGGTGTTGGTCATGCTTTGCCCTAGGGAGAGCTTTAGTCAACGGATCTGACTTGCTCAGAAACGTATGTATTTTGTAATTCATTTGCGTCTCAACACATCACTCATTTCCAAATGAGTCGGCATTAAATATGTTTGGTCTTCTGGTGGAACCTTAATTCCGCGGTCTGAAATATGTCACTAATATTGTCACACACAATATAGCTTCAAAGTTCTGACTCTGTCGGAGCTACACCAAGTTCTCAAAGAACCTCTTGACTTAACATCCTATGTCATTGTCAAAACAATGACATACTCTGCCTTCTTTTGTAAAATCTGTCACAATATTTAGAACTCTTCTAAATCTAGCATAGACAACTTCTATCTCATTGTGCTACCTTTTAAATAACACTTAGCCTAATTTGAGATTTGAATTTTATTTTTATATGTGATCAAACTAATATCGGTGCAACACTTTACAGCGATTTGTTTGTCATTACCCCATACAAAACTATATATATATATATATCCTTAGTTCTTCTAAAGTACTCAAGGATATTCTTAATGTCGTCCAATGATCATCATATGAATCATTTTGGTATATGCTTATAACACTTTATAGCACAGGACATCTGATTGTGTACATATTATTCGTGATCTATAATCACTCATGTGTTTTTACTCATTGAGTGTCAGATACACTCAAGTCTTGTTAAACCTTTACATGACAAGAATATTTTCTTAATATTTCTATATTGAACTATTTCAATATCTATTCTATGTACTTTGACTTAAACTTATTATGTGTTTCAATCTATCTTTATAGATGTTGACACAAAATTTGTTTCAGTCCATATCCTTTCATTAAAGTTAATTCTCAATGAAACCTTTTAATCAAGTATATAATTACATCATTTATAACCAACTATATGTCATCTACATAAAGTATTATAAATATGTCTTAGCGCTCCCACTTAATTTCTTGCAAATGCAAGCCTCTTCATTGTTTCTGATGAAATCAAAAACTCTTTGATTATTTCATCTGGTGAAGATTCCAACTCCGCGATACTCACTTCATCCAATTGAAGTTCGTATACCTATCTAGTATTCTACGGACTAGCAAAACTCTTGGTTGTATCTTGTATACACCTTTAATACACACTTCTGATAAGTAATGTATTTTGCCATCCTACTAGCATATCTCATAAAAGAAATATGTAGTGATTACCAGAATAATCCACATAGACTATAAGCATTGCTACGGAAGATCTAATCTTATCGTAGTCAACTCTTTAAACTTTGTCGTAAACAACTTTTCGACAAGTCGAGCTTCTTCAACGGATATTTCATCCAAGTCCATCAATTTTATAGATCCACTTACTTTCAAAAAGTATTCATCTATCTTGGATTTCATGGCGTATAACCATTTTAACGGAGTCAGGGCCCATCATAACTTCTTTTGTTTGTAGTTGGTTTATCATTGTTCAAAATCAATCCTTTGTCCACAAATCATTTATTTGATCACAAAGTAAACCATTCCTACAAGGTTCAATATGTACTTCGATCTCCATGACTATAACATGTTGTAGACATGGGAGCCATGATCGTTCGTGGCCGCTTCCGGAACCAATTCCGATGCTCCGCTACTCTGATCATTATGCTCAGGTTCATAAACCTTATCAAGTTATACTGTCCTCCCACTCAAATACTTCGCTAGAAAACAATTTCTTTGAAATAAGCAAGTAACATTAACAAACACTTTTGTCTTTTACTTCATAGTGAAAAGAATTCCCAATTAATTCTTTGGGATAACCAACAAAGACATTCATCCGATTTTGGTTGTAAACTTTTTAGACCAAAATTTAAAGAAAAGACTATTAGGGTTTATACCCATGCCATAACTCGTATGGTGTCATTTCAACGGATCATGATGATGCTCTATTCAAGTGTAAAAGCGGTAGTCACTAAAGCATAATCCACAAAAATATAATGGCGTCATAATATTTTATCTCATCATTAATCCAACAAGGTTTGGATACATCTCTCGGATAAAAAATATCATCATTATGATACTCCAAGAAATGTGAGTTGTAGAACAATTTCATAACTCTCTTAGATGTTCGCTGAAAACTCGTAATTCAAATATTTTCACCATGATCCAATCATAGATATTTGATTTTTCTATTACGATGATTTCCACTTCATGCTGAAATTTATTTGAATCTATTCAAATGTTTCAAACTTCTTCCTTATCGAATATATCCACATATATATATTCAATTCATTGTTGGAAGTTTTCATGAAGTAGAAGAATCTCCCGCATACAACTATGCCCGATGAACCACATACATCAGCATGTATGTTTCCAGTAAGTTAGTTGCCCGTTCAACTCTTGGCCTATGAACGGTATTTTAGTCATTCTCTTTAGAAAAAATTTGCAAGCGCCAAACGATTCAAAAATCAAATGACTCCAAAAATCCATTTGCATGGAGTTCCTTCATGCGTTCCTTTCTAACATGACCTAAATGGCGGTTCCACAAATAAGTGGAATTCAAATCATTTGCCTTTTAGCGTCAATATTATGTGTGTGTGTTTCACCATTAAGATTTATAATAACTTATCCATCGTACATGGAGTAATGTCATAATTTGAACAACTCATTGTTTTGATTTGACCGGAGCAAAATAACAATTATTAAGTTCTTTATTATAAATTCTAAGGGCTAGGTAGAATGCCAACGATAAACATAACAACACTTTATTATGTTCCGTACGTGCATTATTACCATATTCCTTATCGATCACTTAGGCCATTGTATTCTTGTATTGCGTTGTTTTGTATGACACTTCATACCAACCAATATGGTGCTAATACCCAAGAATTTCATTGTGTGACCAAACAAGGAATACATTCATAACATGTATATCATTTATATACACCTGAGCTAGACTTTCTAGTCTTTTCTTTCTTTCTGCCAATAATCTTTTTTTTGTAGTTTCTCTTTTAGCTTTCCTCATTATTCAGAAAAATACTTCAACATCAATAACTTCTAGGTTTGTTGGTCAAATACCAATAACCTTCAGGTTCTTACTTTGAAGTTGATCATCATATGACAAGTGTTCCGGATTTCATTATTAGTAACCTTTTAATATGATGAACAATTTCACTCATAATATTATCATATCATGAAGACTTTTCGAGACCATGTCTGTACATGCTAGGCTCGTAAAGTATAACCTCAGTATTCGCATGTGCAAATCTGGCTTGCACCCGTTGTATGCACACGTAGAATCTATAACACCCGATCATCACGTGATGCTTCGAAACGACGAGTCTTAGCAACGGTGCATACTAAGGACGATCACTTCATGGATAAGCGAATATTTTTAGTGCCCCAATAGTTGGAGGATTGGGACGCCTTGCATCTTCAACCTTCGTACATTCCCATAAAACTTATGAGTTTATGTAGTCTCACCAAATTATATTCTATCATCTTGCAATAAGGTCTTAGATATCATATATATATCATACCTTGATTATTTCTGAAAACTAAATTTTCAGCTCCATACTTTTCAAACAGATTTGAACTTCAAGTTTCACGGAGACAAGATAACTTTAGGTACTAATTGAAACCATAGCTCTCTGAATCAACAATGTGAGGTTTACTAAAAGTTTGCAATAGGACTTAATCATTTCTTGATTCTTTAACAATACGGTACCAATCCGTAAAGTTACTTGTCAGATTTTAACAGTATTTCTATCTCAATAACAAGACTAGCGCATGGTAGTAAAACGGATGCCAATACTACAAAATTAATTCAAAATACTACTCAGACTATGTTCATGATAATTAGTTCATGTTTTAATCTAATTACTAATGAACTCCCACTTAATACAACATCCCTCATAGTTGTTAAGTGGTACACGATCCAAATCCACTACACCAAAACCGATCATCACGTGAGATGATGTAGCTTCAATGGTGAACATCAACATGTTGATCATATCATCCATATGACTCGTGTTCAACCTTTCGGTTTCCGTTGTCCCGAGGCCATGTCTGTACATGCTAGGCTCGTCAAGCAAACCCAAGTATTCCGCGTGTGCAACATGGCTTACACCCGTTGTATGTGAACGTTGATTCTATCACATCCGATCATCACGAGATGCTTCGAAACGACGAACTGTGCAACGGTGCATACGAGGGGAGAACACTTTATTATCTTGATATTAATGTGAGGGATCATCTTATAATGCTACCGTCGCATTCTAAGCAAAATAAGATGCATAAAGGATTAACATCACATGCAATTCATATGTGATATGATATGGCCCTTTAGTCTTTGCGCCTTCGATCTTCATCTCCAAAGCACGGACATGATCTCCATCATCAACGGGCATGATCTCCATCATCGTCGGTGTAGCGTCAAGGTCCATGGTGCCGTCTTCATGGTTGTTCACCTCATGTAGCAACTATTACAACAACTTTGAAATACTACTCAACATGAAATTTAAAGACAACCATAAGGCTCCTGCCGGTTGCCACAATACAATAATGATCATCTCATACATATTCATAATCACATTATGGCCATATCACATCACCAAACCCTGCAAAAACAAGTTAGACGTCTCTAATTTGGTTTGCATATTTTACGTGGTTTAGGGTTTTCGAGTGAGATCTAATCTACCTACGAACATGAACCACAACGGTGATACTAGTGTTGTCAATAGAAAGAGTAAATTGAATCTTCACTATGGTGGGAGAGACAGACACCCGCAAAGCCACTTATGCAATACAAGTTGCATGTCGAACGTGGAGCAAGTCTCATGAACGCGGTCATGTAAAGTTAGCCCGAGCCGCTTCATCCCACCATGCCACAAAGATGCAAAGTACTCGAACTAAAGACAACAAAGCATCAACGCCCACAAAACAATTGTGTTCTACTCGTGCAACCATCTATGCATAGACACGGCTCTGATACCACTGTAGGGATTCGTAGCATAGAAAACAAAAAATTTCCTACCGCGAGAACGTAATCCAAGCCAAGATGCAATCTAGAAGATGGGAGCAACGAGGGGATGAACGAGACTAACCCTTGAAGATTTCCAAAGCCTATAAGAGAAGGCTCTTATTGCTGCGGTAGACGATCACTTGCCGCTTGCAAAAGCGCGTAGAAGATCTTGATCACGGTGCCACGATCGGGCAGCACCTCCGTACTCGGTCACACGTTCGGTGTTGATGAAGACGTCCTTCTCCCCGTTCCAGCGGGCAGAGGAAGTAGTAGATTCTCCTCGGAATCCCGACAACACGACGGCGTGGTGGCGGTGGTGGTGGAGATCTCCGACAGAGCTTCGCCTAAGCTATGTGGAAGAGAGAGGTAGGAGGGAACCGCTAGGGTTTGGGAGAGGGGGCGCCGGCTAGGGCAGCCTTGAGGGGTGCGGCCATGGTGGTGTTGTGGCGGTCGGCCAGCCCCTCTCCTCCCCTCTTTATATAGGTGGAAGCCCCAAGGTTTAGGTCAAAGAGTCCGAATAAGACCCCAACAAAAACCTTCCAAGTAACCAAACCTAGGGGGAGTGGGACTCCCCCTTTCCTTGGTGGGGTGGCCGGCCACCATGGTGGGGAGTCCACTTGGGACTCCTCCTCCCTTAGGCTGGCCGGCCAAGGTGGGTGGAGTCTCTCTGGGACTCCACCTTCCATCCTTATTTCTTTCGGACTCTTCTAGAACCTTCTAGAACCTTCCAGAGAAAATACCAGATCATTTTCAAACCTAGAAAATGACTTCCTATATATGAATCTTATTCTCCGGACCATTCCGGAACTCCTCGTGATGTCCTGGATCTCATCCGAGACTCCGAACAAAAACTTCGAACTCCATTCCATATCTACTTTAAACAACATCAAACCTTAAGTGTGTCACCCTACGGTTCGCGAACTATGTAGACATGGTTGAGACTTCTCTCCGACCAATAACCAATAGCGGGATCTGGAGATCCATAATGGCTCCCACATATTCAATGATGACTTTAGTGATCGAATGAACCATTCACATACGATACCAATTCCCTTTGTCACGCGATATTTTACTTGTCCGAGGTTTGATCATCGGTATCACTTCATACCTTGTTCAACCTCGTCTCCTGACAAGTACTCTTTACTCGTACCGTGGTATGTGGTCTCTTATGAACTTATTCATATGCTTGCAAGACATTAGACGACATTCCACCGAGAGGGCCCATAGTATATCTATCCGTCATCGGGATGGACAAATCCCACTGTTGATCCATATGCCTCAACTCATACTTTCCGGATACTTAATCCCACCTTTATAACCACCCATTTACGCAGTGGCGTTTGATGTAATCAAAGTACCTTTCCGGTATAAGTTATTTACATGATCTCATGGTCGAAAGGACTAGGTAACTATGTATCGAAAGCTTATAGCAAATAACTTAATGACGTGATCTTATGCTACGCTTAATTGGGTGTGTCCATTACATCATTCATATAATGATATAACCTTGTTATTAATAACATCCAATGTTCATGATTATGAAACTAATCATCTATTAATCAACAAGCTAGTTAAGAGGCATACTAGGGACTCTTTGTTGTTTACATATCACACATGTATCAATGTTTCGGTTAATACAATTATAGCATGGTATATAAACATTTATCATAAACATAAAGATATATAATAACCACTTTTATTATTGCCTCTTGGGCATATCTCCAACAGATATGAGGATTCTCATTTGGGGATTCAAAGAGAGATGAAGAGGGAATGTTGGTAGTGACAATGGCGGCCACTTCCTTTGAGCTTTCTTCTTCTTCATCATCACTAGAACTTTCAACTTCATCGGAAGAATATTCTTCCTTAGTCACTAGCACAATCCTTGAGGGCCTCTTGCCCTTCTTGCTCTTGTTATAGAATTTCTTGTTGGGGGCCTTTGAATCTTTGCTCTTGTCCTTGGGAATGAGCCTTCCACCATTAGTTTCCCTATGCTCATAGGGGCACTGAGCGATGAAATGGCGCTTGTCACCACAATTGTAGCATGATCTTGTTTTTGGGCCCGAGCTTGTGAATCCACTTGAGTTTTTTCTCTTGATGTTGTCTTCCTTGGCCTTGGACGGGTCAACCCAAAAGGATTTTGCATGGAATGCCATGTGATCATTGTAGTGGAGTTCCAAGTCTTCCGGATAGGTGATACTTCCAATTTGCATCACTATTTTATATCATAATTTTCTGTTATTCATTGATATATTTCATATTGGGACACAATACTTATGTTATTTCATCTATTTTGCATGTTTCATGATTATTTGGAGATCGCGCACCGGAGCCGGGATTCTCGCTGGAAAAAGCACCGTCGAGATGCAATATTTCGGAAGATCAACTCGTGGAAGGAAATTACACCAAAAATCCTATTTTTCCAGATGATGGAGAAGGCCAGAAGGGGGAGCCGAGAAGACCCAAGGTGGGGCCAGACCACAGGCCGGCGCGGCCCATGGCCTGGCCGCGCCACCTTGTGGTGTGGGGGCCCACAGCCCCTTTCGCCTCCTTTTCTTCGCGAAACCCTCCGTCCCGAAGACATAAGCCACAGAGGGATCTTCACGAAGGGTTACAGCCGCCTCTGCGGGGCGGAGAACACCAGAGAGAAAAGAGCTCTCCGGCGGGCAGGAATCCGCCGGGGAAATTCCCTCCCGGAGGGGGAAATCGACGCCATCGTCACCGCCATCGAGCTGGACATCATCTCCATCACCATCACCATCATCTTCATCATCATCACCGCCATCTCCACCGCAGCACCTCGTCACCGCTGTAGCAATTTGGGTTTGATCTTGATTGTTTGATAGAGGAAACTCTCCCGGTATTGATTTCTACTTGTTATTGATGCTATTGAGTGAAACCATTGAACCAAGGTTTATGTTCAGATTGTTATTCATCATCATATCACCTCTGATCATGTTCCATATGATGTCTCGTGAGTAGTTCGTTTAGTTCTTGAGGACATGGGTGAAGTCTAAATGTTAGTAGTGAATTATGGTTGAGTAATATTCAATGTTATGATATTTAAGTTGTGGTGTCATTCTTCTAGTGGTGTCGTGTGAACGTCGACTACACGATACTTCACCATTTATGGGCCTAGGGGAATGCATCTTGTACTCGTTTTCCAATTGCGGGGTTGCCGGAGTGACAGAAACCTAAGCCCCCGTTGGTATATCGATGCAGGAGGGATCGCAGGATCTCACAGTTTAAGGTTGTGGTTAGATTTATCTTAATTACTTTCTTGTAGTTGCGGATGCTTGCAAGGGGTATAATCACAAGTATGTATTAGTCCTAGGAAGGGCGGTACATTAGCATAGGTTCACCCACACAACACTTATCAAAACAATGAAGATTAATCAGCTGCATGTAGCGAAAGCACTAGACTAAAATCCCGTGTGTCCTCAAGAACGTTTGGTCATTATAAGTAAACAAACCGGCTTGTCCTTTGTGCTAAAAAGGATTGGGACACTCGCTGCAATTATTTCTCTCGCATTTTACTTACTTGTACTTTATTCATCTGTTACATCAAAACCCCCTGAATACTTGTCTGTGAGCATTTACAGTGAATCCTTCATCGAAACCGCTTGTCAACACCTTCTGCTCCTCGTTGGGTTTGACACTCTTATTTATCGAAAGTACTACGATACACCCCCTATACTTGTGGGTCATCAAGACTATTTTCTGGCGCCGTTGCCGGGGAGTGAAGCGCTATTGGTAAGTGGAATTGTTAAGGAAAACCTTTACTGTTTGTGCTGATTTTATTTCTGCCTGCTACTATAAGTCATTATGGAGAGATCTTCTCTTCAATTTCTATTTGGGAAATCTACTACTACTGCAACGGTAGTGGATGAGGCGCCAGGTGAGGAAGTAATACCATATAAAATACCTATGAAAATTATTGAACGTGTTATGGATAACCGCTATGAAGGGGATGGAACTGTCCATCCCGGTGATCATTTACTGTTTTTGCATGAATTATGCGGGTTATTCAAATGTGCAGGTATTGCTATGAATGAAGTTAGAAAGAAACTATTCTCTATATCGCTGTCTGGTAAAGCGGCGCATTGGTATAAATTGCTCGAAGAATGGTGATTCTCTTGATTGGGAGGACATTGTGCCTTTATTTTATTCCAAATTTTATCCTACAAGTGAAATTCACAAAGATCGGAACCGCATATATAATTTCTGGCCTCATGATGGAGAGAGTATTGCCCAAGCTTGGGGGAGATTGAAGTCTTTAATGCTCAAATGCCCCATTCATGAGCTTCCTGGTAATGTTATTATTGATAATTTCTATGCAAGACTTTATTTTCAAGACAAGACCTTGCTGGATACTTCTTGTTCTGGATCATTTACACGCAACAAAGAAGAGTTTAAAAGGGACCTTCTTGATCGGATCCAAGAAAATACTGAAGGTTGGGAGAACGACAAGGATAGAGAATCGGTATAATTTATGATTATAAATGCATTGAAGCTTTTATGGATACCGATAAATTTCGTAATATGAGTGCTACATATGGTCTTGATTCTCAAGTTGCTGCAAATCTTTATAAAGCTTTTGCCTCTCATTATGAATTGCCTAAGAAGAATTTTGACAAGTATCATGAACCGTATAAAGATAAAATTGATTCATCTATTAATAAGTGTGTTGTAGTTGAAACCGCTGATCATGTTATTCCTGAAGCTTATATTGAAAAAACTCCTTTTCCTGCTAAAATGAAGGGGTACTCGTTATAAATAGTGCGGTTCATAAAAGTGAAAAGAAACCTATAGAACCCGAAGAACAAATAAAAGTTGAACCTCGCCGTTGCAATAGTTAAAGATCTTGTGACTCGAAAATGTGGAGGATGGTCATATTATTTTCTGTGAAGATGCTTCTAATATTGTTTCACATCCTAATAAACCTAAACAAGTTAGTGTTCCTATGCTATCTGTTAGAATTGGTGATCATTGCTATTATGGTTTATGTGATATTGGTGCAAGTGTTAGTGCTATACCTTATGAGCTTTACACGGAGATTATGCACGAAATTGATTCTTGTGAACTTGAAGATATTGATGTGGTTATTCAGCTGGCTAATAGAGAAACTATTTCTCCAATTGGTATTGTTCGAGATGTGGAACTTCTATGTGGTAAGATTAAATATCCTCGCTGACTTTTTGGTACTTGGTTCTCGCTGCTAGTGATTATTTTCCTATCATTTTTGGTAGACCTTTTCTAAATACTTGTGGAGCTATTATAGATTGCAAGAAATAGAAAATTTTGACTAAATTTGCTGGTGAATCTTATGAGTTTAACTTCTCTAAATTTACCAAAACTACTTATAAAGCTGATTTGCCTAGTGATGATTTTAAGATGGAGCAGTGTGCATCCATTGTTCTTGTTCCTAATAATCCTTTGCAGCAACATTTGGAGAATAGCGAGAGTGAAATTTTTAGGAAAGAAAGAGATGAGCTTGAGGAGATTTTTCTTCGCCAACCTATTCTCAAGCATGATTTACCGGTGGAAGATTTGGGTACAACACCGCCACGAAAGGAAGATCCTGTTTTTGATTTAAAGCCTTTGTCTGATAATCTTAAATATGCTCATATTGATGATAAGAAAATATATCATGTTATTATTAGTTCTAAGCTTACAGAGTTTGAAGAAGAAAGATTATTGCAAATATTGAAGAAACACCGAGGTGCTATTGGCTATACTCTTGATGACTTGAAGGGGATTTCTCCCTCTATTTGCCAACACGCCATTAATATGGAAGATGATGCGAAGCTCGTTGTTGAACCTCAGCGTCGTCTAATTCCTAAGATGAAGGATGTGGTAAGAAATGAGAGATGTGAAGAAACTAACCTTGTTCTTAATTGGGAGAAATGCCACTTTATGGTTAATGAAGGAATTGTATTGGGACATAAAATTTCCGAGAGAGGTATTGAAGTTGATAGAGCTAAAGTTGAAGCCATTGAGAAGATGCCCTATCCGAGGGATGTTAAAGGTATTCGTAGTGTTCTTGGTCATGCTTGGGTTTTATAGGAGATTTATTAAAGATTTCTCCAAGATTTCAAAGCCCCTTACTAATCTTCTTCAAAAAGATGTACCTTTTGTTTTTGATGATGATTGTAAGGAAGCTTTTGAAACTCTAAAGAAAGCCTTAACAACTCGCTCCTGTAGTTGAACCTCCCGATTGGAATTTGCCTTTTGAGATTATGTGTGATGCTAGTGATTTTGTCTGTAGGCGCTGTTCTTGGACAAGCGAGTAGATAAAAAAATTAAATGTTATTCATTATGCTAGTAAAACTCTTGATGCTGCTCAAAGAAATTATGCTACTACTGAAAAAGAATTGTTAGTCTGTAGTCTTTGCTTGTGATAAATTTAGATCTTATATTGTTGATTCAAAAGTTACAATTCATACTGATCATGCAGCAATTAGATACCTTATGACAAAGAAAGATGCTAAGCCGAGGCTTATTAGATGGGTACTTCTTTTGCAAGAATTTGATTTACATATTGTAGATAGGAAAGGTGCTGATAATCCTGTTGCCGATAATTTGTCTAGATTGGAAAATATTGCTTATGATCCCGTTCTCGTTAATGATAGTTTTCCAAATGAACAATTGGCTGTAATAAAGGTGAGCTCGCGAGACAGTCCTTGGTATGCTGATTATGCTAACTTTATTGTTTCCAAGTACTTGCCTCCAACCTTTTCAGCTCAACAGAGGAGGAAATTCTTTTATGACTTGAGGCATTATTTCTGGGATGACCCACACTTATATAAAGAAGGAGTGGATGGTATTCTGCGAAGATGTGTTCCCGAATATGAACAACAAGAGATATTGAGTAAATGTCATGGTAGTGCTTATGGAGGACATCACGCCGGAGATAGAACCGCGCAAAAGGGTTCTACAATCAGGTTTTTATTGGCCAACTCTCTTCAAAGATGCAAGGAAGTTTATTTTATCTTGTGATGAATGTCAAAGGGTTGGTAATATCTCCAGACGCAATGAAATGCCTATGAATTATACTCTTGTTATTGAACCATTTGATTGTTGGGGATTTGACTTCATGGGACCTTTTCCGTCTTCAGAAGGTAACACTCATATACTTGTTGTTGTTGATTATGTTACTAAATGGGTGGAAGCCATACCTACAAAAAGTGCCGACGGTGAGACCTCTTTAAAAATGCTTTTAGATATTATTTTTCCTAGATTTGGAGTACCTAGATATATTATGACCGATGGAGGTTCTCATTTTATTCATGGAGGTTTTAGAAAAACTCTTGCTAGGTATGGTATTAATCATAGAATTGCTTCCGCTTATCACCCTCAAACTAGTGGTCAAGTAGAATTATCAAATAGGGAGATTAAATCTATTTTGGGAAAGACCGTTAATAAATCTAGAAAGAATTGGGCTAGTAAATTGAAAGAAGCACTATGGGCTTATAGAACTCGCTTATAAAAACCCCATGGGAATGTCACCTTATAAAATGGTTTACTTGAAAAGCTTGTCATTTACCTTTAGAACTAGAACACAAAGCTTATTGGGCTGTTAGAGAATTAAATAAAGATCCTAAACTTGCCGGTAATAAGAGGTTGCTACAATTAAGTTCTCTAGATGAATGGAGAAGTGAAGCTTATGAAAATGCTAAACTCTTTAAAGAGAAAGTTAAGAAATGGCATGATAGAAGGATCATCAAAAGAGAGTTTAATATTGGGGATAAAGTCCTATTGTATCGGTCTCTTCTCGTACTCTTTGCAGTGGAAATTACTCTCGAAATGGGAAGGACCATATGTTGTTGAGGAGGTGTATCGTTCAGAGCAATTAAAATTAGCTCTCTCCAAGGCAATGCTACGCAAGTGGTGAATGGACAAAGACTCAAGCATTATATCTCGTGTGATTCTTATAATGTTGATGTTGATATTATTCAAGTGGAAACACCGGAGGCTTTCATCAAAGGACAAATTGATAGTCCGCCGTAACTCGACTTTGAATAGGTAACAAGATCGGTAATGAAAAGTTCGCAATTTACTTTCCGAACAATATTTTTGCTGTTTTTGGAAAATATGAAAAATTACGAGATCGAAACGGAGTGGAGGAGACGCACGAGGGCGTGCCCCCATAGGCCGGCGCGGCCCCGGCCTCGGCCGCGCCGACCTATGAGGACACCGCCTCGTCGCCTCTTTCCGACTCGGTTCGACCCGGTACTTTCCGTTTGTTCTGAAAATTTTTACTATATAATCCCCCGACCCCCGGAGGTCCGTATATCGTTTTCTCGACGTGTTTTGTTTCGAGTCATGTTTCGCCAGATTTGTTTTGGATCTAGAGCCATCATGTCTTCGTCGGAACTCCGAAGGATAGCTCCTCGCAAGGATGTTGGCAACTTGTACATGGAGGAGCCGAGGATGCACCCAAAGGAGTTGATGCTCGTCGAGGGAAAACGGCAGATCAAAGATGTTCGTGGTCCCAAAGGAGAAGGAAGCTTGGAAGACAGGATGGAGAAGCTAGAACAAGAGGTCTTCAATTACAAGAAGATGGCCGAGCGTGAAGTGGATATCTTCCACAAGATTGTGTCTCGAACTCATTGCCGAACACGAGAAGGAAACCGCAAAGCTATGGGGCGACATCCTCTCACTTCACGACACCACCAACAAACTCCAAGCTCAACTCTATGACGTTCATAATCGAACCGTGAGTATGAAAACAGGTTTAAACATATAAGCCGTGCTGCTAGTTTCAGGATTCCCGAGACCAAGATGTCATTTGTTGATGGAGAGCCTCTATCTTGGAAGTCTGAAGACGGGAATTCATCACCACCATCGCCAAAGGAGTAACTCTTCATCGGTATTGGCATCCCCTTGGTTTGTTCCAAGCTTGGGGGAGTGCCGCAGTATCACATCATCACTACCTTTTACTTTTTACTATCAAGTAGTGTCATATCATGAGTAGGGAAGTTATCGTATAAGATGGGTTGGAAGTGTGGAAGTATCTCTCCTTTAGTTTGTCTATGTATCCCTTGGTGTGAGTTATCGTTATGAAATATTAATGAGAAGTCTTATCATTTACATATTGCACACCTTATTTTAGTTTGCAATTTCTACTATATGATTGATCTTGATTTTAGTATTGGTACCACTTTGGGAGCATTGAGTAAATCTATTTGGTTTTGGCAAACTTAGCAATGGTCAATAGTAACAACACTTTGAGTTTAAGAAGAATAGAGGAAATACATGTAGAAGATGTTATTATCTTTCTTATCAGTTCTTAGCTTAGTATTCTGAAGTTAAAACTGTTTGTGCTTACAAGTAAGATGCATGATTGTTTCTATCACATGTATATTTGTTTGTTTCCCTCAACTCTTATGCTTGCTATTTAACCTTGCTAGCCAAAGACCCGTACCGAGAGGGAATACTTCTCGTGCATCCAAACCTTAGCCCAAACCTATGCCATTTGTGTCCACCATATCTACCTACCGCATGGTATTTCTCGCCATTCCAAGTAAATACTTCATGTGCTACCTTTAAACAATTCAAAATTTATTACTTCTTATTTGTGTCAATGTTTTATAGCTCATGAGGAAGTATGTGGTGTTTTATCTTTCAGCCTTGTTAGGCAGCCTCCACTAATGGACTAGTGGCTTCATCCACTTATCCTATAATTTTGCAATAAGAGCCGGCAACGGGGTTCCCAGCCCCAATTAATCAACTTTCATTAATAATTCTCTTCACATGTTTTGCCCCGATTCATCAGTAAGCAACTTAATTTTGCAATAGACACTCCTCCATGGTATGAGATTGTTGGAAGGCACCCGAGGATTCGGTTAGCCATGGCTTGTGTAAGCAAAGGTTGGGGGAGTGTCATCCTTAAATAAACTAAAGTACATGTGTAAACAAAAGAGAAGAGGGATGATCTACCTTGCCGGTAGAGATAACGTCCTTCATGGGAGCCGCTCTTTGGAGGTCTCGTTTGGCAAGGGGGTTAGAGTACTCGCTACCAGATCGTTGACAACGACAAACACCTCTCAAAACTTTACTTTTATTCTCTTTATATGATTTCAAAACCGAAAAAGCTCTAGCACATGATTTAATCCCTCGCTTCCTCTCGCGAAGGGCCTCGTCTTTTACTTTATGTTGAGTCGTAAACCTATTTCCCTCCATCTCAAGCAAGCATTTGAGTTGTTGTGATCAAACTATTATATTGTGATTTGCTTCATCATGTCTTTACTCTTTCTTGTTTAGTACAAGTTTTACCTGAATGAATATAGCTTTGAAGGTCATCAATGATTAATATGATTGAGTATGCAAGTTTACCATAAGCTTTAATATGAGAGCGCTGCTCAATAGATAAGTATAATCTGTTAAATGTTCTCTGACCAAGAACAAAGTTTGCCATCACCAATTATGATTCCTTATGCACCTTTATTTGTGATTACCTTATACTTGTTTCAAGTTGAGTTATATGAGGAAGTTGTTTACTATAATGTCTTGTGTGAATGAATATGATGCTTCTTGTCCGTATTTTATTTATCGACTCTTCACTCCATAAACATGTGGTCCCGTTCACCGAGTTCAGCTCGCTTGGGGACAAGCGAAGTCTAAGCTTGGGGGAGTTGATACGTCCAATTTGCATCACTATTTTATATCATAATTTGCTGTTATTCATTGATATATTTCATATTGGGACACAATACTTATGTTATTTCATCTATTTTGCATGTTTCATGATTATTTGGAGATCGCGCACCGGAGCCAGGATTCAATATTTCGGAAGATCAACTGTGGAAGAAAATTTCACCAAAAATCCTATTTTTCCAGATGACGGAGAAGGCTAGAAGGGGGAGCCGAGAAGACCCAAGGTGGGGCCAGACCACAGGCCGGCGCGGCCCATGGCTCCGGCCGCGCCACCTTGTGGTGTGGGGGCCCCACAGCCCCTTTCGCCTCCTTTTCTTCGCGAAACCCTTCGTCCCGAAGACCTAAGCCACGAGGGATCCTCACGAAGGGTTACAGCCGCCCTCGCGGGGCGGAGAACACCAGAGAGAAAGAGCTCTCCGGCGGGCAGGAATCCGCCGGGGAAATTCCTCCCGGAGGGGGAAATCGACGCCATCGTCACCGCCATCGAGCTGGACATCATCTCCATCACCATCACCATCATCTTCATCATCATCACCGCCATCTCCACCGCAGCACCTCGTCACCGCCGTAGCAATTTGGGTTTGATCTTGATTGTTTGATAGGGGAAACTCTCCCGTATTGATTTCTACTTGTTATTGATGCTATTGAGTGAAACCATTGAACCAAGGTTTATGTTCAGATTGTTATTCATCATCATATCACCTCTGATCATGTTCCATATGATGTCTCGTGAGTAGTTCGTTTAGTTCTTGAGGACATGGGTGAAGTCTAAATGTTAGTAGTGAATTATGGTTGAGTAATATTCAATGTTATGATATTTAAGTTGTGGTGTCATTCTTCTAGTGGTGTCGTGTGAACGTCGACTACACGATACTTCACCATTTATGGGCCTAGGGAATGCATCTTGTACTCGTTTGCCAATTGCGGGGTTGCCGGAGTGACGTAAACCTAAGCCCCCGTTGGTATATCGATGCAGGAGGGATCGCAGGATCTCGTAGTTTAAGGCCGTGGTTAGATTTATCTTAATTACTTTCTTGTAGTTGCGGATGCTTGCAAGGGGTATAATCACAAGTATGTATTAGTCCTAGGAAGGGCGGTACATTAGCATAGGTTCACCCACACAACACTTATCAAAACAATGAAGATTAATCAGCTCGCATGTAGCGAAAGCACTAGACTAAAATCCCGTGTGTCCTCAAGAACGTTTGGTCATTATAAGTAAACAAACCGGCTTGTCCTTTGTGCTAAAAAGGATTGGGCCACTCGCTGCAATTATTTCTCTCGCATTTTACTTACTTGTACTTTATTCATCTCGTTACATCAAAACCCCCGAATACTTGTCTCGTGAGCATTTACAGTGAATCCTTCATCGAAACTGCTTGTCAACACCTTCTGCTCCTCGTTGGGTTCGACACTCTTATTTATCGAAAGTACTACGATACACCCCCTATACTTGTGGGTCATCAATAGGACATACTCCAAGATGTCCTATATGGTTCTTGAGGGTTCACTTCTACGGAGTTGACCGTCAAGGCAAGATTGTTCCCTCTTGACATTCTGATGGCACGATTGCGAGAATCATGAGAGTTTTGCTCGAGCACTTTGAGGGCTTGCATCTCGTGCACGGCTTGTTGAGAAGTGAGAGAGGAAAATCATTCTCTCCCAACAAGAGTCTTGACATCAATGGGTTCAAACGACATCATGCAATCGATGTACTTATCTTTGATCCAAGAGTCATTGATGTGGGTGGCACCCACATTCCGGAAAGCATCGGCAATGGTGAGAAGTCTTCCATACATGACTTCATGATCTTCATCCGGTAGCCTCATGAATCCTTCGGCTTGATTCCGAAGAGAATTGTACTTGTTCCTTCTCATGCTATCACTTCCAATGCAACTAGCGGCCAAACCATCCCAAGCTTCCTTGGCGGTGGTGAAACTCCGAACACGAGACAATTCCTTTGTCCCCACACTAGTTTGAATCATGTGCAAAGCAGTGTCATTGAGTTGACTATCAACCGCTTCTCTTCTAGTCAACTTGTCGGGGTTGTAGGGCTTGAAGCCTTCCACGATGATTCTCCAAAGTTCATTGGAGGCACTGCGAACATGAGAACGAAACTCAAATTGCCATGTATCGAAATCTTTAACATTAAACTTAGGTGGGTCGCCCCGAATGTTTATATGAGGATGGGGAACCGGTATACCGGGAGATAGGAAAGGCGGAGCCACTCGATTGTAGCTATCACCTCCACTAGTTCCCCTAGGAGATGCAATGGGAGTATTAATAGTGGTTAAGTTATCACCATTCAAGGGTTTGGTAGAGGAGGGTAATGCCGAAGCATCTCCCTCTTCTAACTCACCCTTGTCCTTTACCTCTACGGTGGGAGCCATGGGAGGGACCGGAGTCAAAAGCTCGGAAATCATTTTTCTCATGCTTTCCATTTGAGCTTCCATGGAGGACCTCAAGGATGTTTCCAACGACTTGAGATCATCCATGGAGACCATCTTAGCGGCCCCATCCGCAGGCTCGTCGTCCAGCATACTCTTAGGCGGTTAAGCCCGAAATAAGAGCCAAGGCTCTGATACCAATTGAAAGGATCGTATGCCGCACCTAGAGGGGGGTGAATAGGTGCTAACCAATTTTTAGTTCTTTTTCAATTTAGGCTTGACACAAAGGTAACAACTAAGTGAATGTACCTATATGACAAGGTTAACAACTAAGCAAGATATGGCTACGCAATATATAGGAGATAGAATAGGATAGAGGTAACCGAGAGTGGAGCACGCGGAGACACGGAGATGATTCTCGTAGTTCCCTTCCTTTGCAAGAAGGTACGTCTATGTTTGGAGGAGTGTGGTTGCTACGAAAGCCAAACCAACAGCCACGAAGGCTTCACTCAGAACTCCTGTGAGCAACGCCACGAAGGTCTATCCCACTTCCACTAAGGGATTTCCTCGAGGCGGAAACCGGGCCTTTACAAGGTTCTTGGGGCACACATCCACAACCAAATTGGAGGCTCCCAAATCTGTAACAACACAACAATCAACAACAATACATCAACAACAAACAACTAGGGATCCAAAGAGGAACACTAGCAAGAGGACCCTCAAGCAAATGAGGGTGAAATGTAAATCGCTTCGGTGAGGATGTAGATCGGTGTCTTCTCCTTCGAATCTCCAAAGATCAAGAGCTTTGGTTGGGTGAGGGAGGAGATCTTGCAAATCTTGTGTTCTTGAGGTGGCTCTAATGGTGGTGAAGCTTGGCAGATCTTTTTGCAATGATTGAGCAACTTGTCCCATTGGAGAAGAGACCTATTTATATGAGTGGGGCTTTCAGATCTGACCGTTATGGACGTTTTTCAGTAACACCGGAAGTTCCGGCCAGGGCGGCCGGAAGTTCCGGCTGGATGCCTTCGCACCAGTCCAGCTGAAGACAGAGCGAGGGCGGAACTAGGGCGGAACTTCCGGCGACCGGAAGTTCCGGTCAAGTTCCGGCCTACTTCCGGAAAACCGAGAAAACTATACTGGACATACCGAGCCTCAAAAACCTTGTTTCCGGAACTTGCCCGGAAGTTGGGCGGAAGTTCCGCTGACCGGAACTTCCGGCCAACTGCACCGGAACTTCCGGCCAGCGAACGATGAGCTTCAACGTGAGGAGCGCTGAGGATCTGCTGAGAGGAGTATCTGGGTGGAAGTTCCGCCAGCAGGGGCCGGAACTTCCGCCACAAGAGAAAAAAAAACCAGGAGTTGCTTCAGTTCTGACATACCAATTCACCAGCCATGTTTATATTATAAGACCATGTACCTGTCTACATCAACACACATAAATATATACCTAGTGTTGACATCAAACACACAAAATCCAAAAGGGCGGGAAATTTTATTTCAGTAGTCGCTCTAGAGCGCTCCCCAAAAACCCGATCGTCCCTCACCCATACCAATCTACGAGATGCGGGGTTCCGGAGGCCTACCGTTTCAGCAACCCGCGGAGCGTCTTGAAGACGAGCGGGCGACGGTGGAGGGGAAGTAGGTGAGTGCTAATTCTCTTCTGACGTCTTAGTGAGAGTAGAGAAGGTTCATCTTATAAAACATTCCAACTCTCTTCCAACTAGCTATGGAAGACTACGAACAAGTAGGATTTTATGGAGTGGCCACAAATAAATTTGAAAGATTCAACAACTCGCTATGGAAGACTGACGATAGTTTTGATCCCATTTTTAAAAAAAAATCAAATAAAATAAAGGGAAAAAAAACTTGCGCAAATAGTCCTTTCAAGTCTGCAACTTTTCAGAAAAATTCCAAATTTGAGTAGTGTAAAAAAAGAGTGTTCGCAAAAAAAGTTGTCATGTACGACTTATCTTGGCTTCAAACCCAAGAGATCAAGGTATGGTCATAACACTAGCAAAGTTCATGATAATGTGCATAGAGGCGCATCTTTATTTGGAAAACAATATTGCCAACGAGGGTTTCCAACTTCTTTTTATCACAAAATCGGTGTTACATTTTGTAAGTGTCAAAACTTGCATTTTGCAACTGCAAAGAATATTTTGCAAAAGGGAACCATCCCTATTTTCATGAAAAGTAGGCCATATGGGATGATGAATTTATTATGGATACAAATTTTCTCTATTTTGATGTACTTGTGCCCATTTATACGAGTTTGTTCCTATTTTTCGTGACGTAATTCGAATTTGAACTACATGTGTGCTCTAGTTTGGTTCTAAAATTTCCAAATACAATTTAGAGGTAGCCAAGTAGGATTCTATGCAATGGCCACAATTAGGATTTAAGTATTCAACGCCTTCCGATGATTGCCCATGGCGGCAATTTCGGGCTCACTTAAAAACCATCAAAGAAAAAATCAAAAACTTGCGCAAAGAGTTTAGTGTCGATGAACAATACCAAACTTGAATATTGACAATATTTAAAGAAAAGTGTTCTCAATGAAGGCTATAGTATCAGAGTTATGTTGGCTCTCAAGCATATTTCATGATAATGTGGCCCAATTTGGTACAACAGTGCATCTTCGCATGGAAAAAATATTTCCAAAGGGTGTTTTCAACTTTTTTTTCACAAAAATAACCATCCATTTTATAAATGTCAAAACTGGGTTTTTTTGTGCAAGTGCAAAGAATATGTACAAAAAAGGGGGAAAACCAATATTCATGAACGGTATACCATATAGGATAGCAAATTTCTTAGCGATGCTATGCTTATCGCTTTCTAACTACTTTTTCCTATTTAAATAAGTTTTGGTTGATTTTTGTAAGTATATAATATTTGAATTACAAGTGTGTTCTAGTTTTGTCCTAAAATTTATCAAAAATCATTTGTAGATACCCAAGTAGGACTCTATGCAGTGGCCACAAATAAATATGAAGGATTCAACCTTTTACTATGAATGGATATTCCAAAAAAAAAATGACCCCATTTTGAAGACAATCAAAGAAAATGAAGAAAAAAAAGTAGCCCTTTCGCATGTAGTACTTTTTATGTGTACTAGTTGCTAGAAAAAAATATCAAACTTGAGTTATGAATCCTTTCACTTGGTTATTTAAAGAAAGTACATACATGGTATTAACTCTATTGTTATTGCACAAACTCTATTATTGCACCATTGCAATATTAAAAATTGCATAAACATAAAACCAACTTGAAATTTCCTCATTAACTTATCTATCATAATTATCATAAACCAACACCTAATACTCTCTTCATACACATAAACCAACTGCAATTATTTCTCACTACCTCTACAATTGTCCCTAGTTCACATCACCATCGTCATTCACCTCCATTGAAGCCTTGCCCTGCTTGATTTGGCTTGCGGTGCCAAAGAAATGGGTTCAATCCATGTGCAGGCCCTCTTCATACTTCACGGCTCTATCTTGCTCCGATGCTTCTGCTTCAACCATATAAGCGTCTAGAGTTTCTACAATATGTTGCTCCGCGACATGTCTGGCTCCGCTTTATGACGAGAAAGTTGGCCTTGGAACAAGCCAAAGCAACAAGCATCTAATACCATTCATCGTCGATGTTTCCATCCTTATCAGATTCAAGATTGATAAAGGGAACATGTTTGACATCGACTGTGAACCAGCAGCCGACATGGCGGCTCCTACTCAAGCTCGAGCTCGGATGAGTTATGCTTGAGTCAAAAGGAGATGAGATCGGTTACGATGCACCACCGCTCGACTCAAGAAACCATGGCCATCCGATGCAGATGCGGTTGGAGGTATGGCCGCTAAGGAGGGATAGGCAGAGCCATAGCAAGAGGGAGTGCAAGGAGTGTGGACAATGGTACCAAAGTAGAAGATGGTGAAGAAGTGGGAGAGGGACATGCTAGATGAAGACGCACTAGGAGATATGTGCACACTTGATGCTCTTTGGTGATGATAACGCAGGTCCAAGCACTCACTGAGAATATGATGAAGTTTAATATGGGGTATTAGTCTGATGATCCTTTTTATTGTTAGTTTAGATGTTTTGTAGTTATTGTGATTTTGGTGATGATGTAAATCAAAGATGATGTCATGCTTAACTGGAATTCTGGTTTGTCAGGGCAAACTGGAGAAGGTGCTCTAGTTTACCATCATTTATGTCTATGCACCGAGGAAATATGCATTGTCATACATTATGTACTGAAGATAATATGATGTATAATTCCTTGTAACATCGCAAATTCACAGACACAAATTCATGCACACAACTTCAAATTTGATAAAAACATTTAAATTCATTCAAACTTACTTGAGTCACACATTTATGGATATTTTGAAACTTTTATATACTCCCTCCAATCCATAACAAGTGTCTTTGAGTTGTACTAAATCAGCGCCACTTAATATGGTTCGGAGGTAGTAACATTTTGAAATTTTGTAGTAAAAGAATGTGCTTCTGGGACTTGAGAGTCAAATCGATGCACTCGTGTTTTGAATCCTCTCCCTCCCGATTCCCGAATCTCGATTTGATATGTTCAGCAATGCACCTTTATTTTACATGAGCAATGCATACTTGGTTGTTCAATTTTACGGCCTAACATTATCTCGAAGCCTGATCATTGTCTAGTCTGCCCTAGTTCACTCACTCGTTACAGGCTGTGCATGGGTTTCCAATCTTCTTTGATGGATGTGGGATCCCGTCTAAATACCACTTATAGTAGAGTAATCTGCTAACAGATTTCTTGCGGGCATGTGTTTAAAGCCACACCTAAGGTATATAGATGCCTCAATAACAAAAAAAAAAAAGAGCTAAAGTATGTAATTCCAAACAAGCATTTCATTTTCTTAACTTAACATTCTATAACCTTTGCTTTGGATAGTGGTTGGTGTGCCTGGACCGACAGACTAATATATGTGCGAGACCCGTTTGTTTGAGTGAGTGGGTTGAAACTCCTTTAGATACCGGATTCATATAACTGCATTGCAGGCTTGCAGCGGGAACTTGTACGTCCATAAAAATTATTGTATCGTCCGTGTAATGAAGAATGGATAATCCTCCATCAACAACACTGGGACCTCACTTTCAATTGACCGTTAGACTTAACACGTTTAATAATAACAGCGAGCATATCAACCACTATATTAATAACATTGACGATACTGAGTCACCTTGTCTAAGCCCCTTCTTAGTCTGAAAGTATTTACCAATGCCATCTTTGATTTCAATGACTACACTTCCTCCCGAGATAAAGCTTTGGATTAAAATATGCCACTCATCAGAAAAAGCCTTTCAAACGAGCTAAAATATGTATTCCAAACGAGCATTTCATTTCTGAACTTACATTCTATAACTGCATAGCAGCGGGAACTTGTACGTTGGATGTAAATGCAGAGTCTGAAGTCACGACCTTACCTGAAGCTACAGCCATCGGTCACAGTTCCGTTCAGAAAGATGATGCGAGGAGCAGGCACGCAACCGATCTCAGCTTATGTGCTTCTAGTTCTAACCTCTGCAACCGTCCAAAATACGCGTGGATAAAATCTTGTCGGGGCGCGTAACTGATCAAAAACCAGCATCGACGTGGCAATCATAACTCACGGTTGCAACTATATCGATCACCTGCCTGCATGGCTGCACAGCAGCATGCCAACTTTCACGATAAGCATCGAAACGTCAACACGAACGCGATCAAGCTCTGGACGTTACACAGTTGCACGAGTGAATCCATTGTTATCTTTCTAGTTCTACTCCGTAGATCGACGTCGCCCTGTCCTATAAATACAATGGGATCCCGAGGCCAAGGAGCCAGGCAAGGGCATGCACGTACGCAGTTCAACTGCATTCATCTTCCTCGAGTGCATAGTCCTCCCACTGCTCAAGAGTTAAGAGCCATGGCGTCGTCTCTCTCCGTTCCGTCTCTGGTCAGTGTTTGTTCTGTTGTGAATGCAATGCGATTTTGAAGTGATGCGATCGAAATTGAGAGCGCGTCATGTGTAGTTGTTAATTTTCTTATCTGACGATGGACCCGAGTGCAGATCATGGAGGAGGAAGGGCGGTTCGAGGCGGAGGTGGCCGAGGTGGGGGCATGGTGGAACACGGACAGGTTCAGGCTGACCAAGCGCGCCTACACCGCCCGCGACGTCGTCCTCCTCCGTGGCACGCTCCGCCAGAGCTACGCCTCCGGTGAAATGGCCAAGAAGCTCTGGCGCACGCTCAAGGCCCACCAGACAGCCGGCACGGCGTCACGCACCTTCGGAGCTCTCGATCCCGTCCAGGTACCCAATGCAAGCAATTCGTTACCTCGGCGGCGCGGCGAGGTCATGCCGGTCAAAGCGGCGATTCGTTTCGTTCGACATATACGTCTTGCCTAATTTGTCCGTGCGTGCAGGTGACGATGATGGCCAAGCATCTGGACACCATCTACGTCTCCGGGTGGCAGTGTTCGTCCACGCACACCTCCACCAATGAGCCGGGGCCGGACCTCGCCGACTACCCCTACGACACGGTGCCCAACAAGGTCGAGCACCTCTTCTTCGCGCAGCAGTACCACGACCGGAAGCAGCAGGAGGCGCGCATGTCACTTCCCCGCGCCGAGCGCGCGAACGTGCCCTTCGTCGACTTCCTCAAGCCCATCATCGCCGACGGCGACACCGGCTTCGGGGGCGCCACGGCCACCGTCAAGCTCTGCAAGCTCTTCGTCGAGCGCGGCGCCGCGGGCGTCCACCTGGAGGACCAGTCCTCCGTGACCAAGAAGTGCGGCCACATGGCCGGCAAGGTGCTCGTCGCCGTCTCGGAGCACGTGAACCGCCTCGTCGCCGCACGGCTCCAGTTCGACGTCATGGGCGTCGAGACCGTCCTCGTTGCGCGCACCGACGCCGTCGCCGCCACGCTGATCCAGACCAACATCGACGCGCGCGACCACCAGTTCATCCTCGGCGCCACCAACCCGCGTCTCAAGAACAGGAGCCTCACCGCCGTGCTCTCCGACGCCATGGCGGCCGGCAAGAACGGCAGAGAGCTCCAGGCCATCGAGGACGAGTGGACCGCCTCGGCGCAGCTCAAGACATTCTCCGACTGCGTCAAGGACGCCATCGCCAGCCTCAGCGCCAACGACCAGGACAAGCAGCGCAAGCTCCAGGAGTGGAGCAACGCCACCAGCTACGACAAGTGCCTATCCAACGATCAAGCGCGCGAGGTGGCCGCGAGCCTGGGCGTGGCGTCCGTGTTCTGGGACTGGGACCTGCCGCGAACCAGGGAAGGGTTCTACCGCTTCCAGGGCTCCGTGGCGGCGGCCGTGGTCCGCGGGCGCGCCTTCGCGCCGCACGCCGACATGCTGTGGATGGAGACGTCGAGCCCCAACATCGCTGAGTGCACGGCCTTCGCGCAGGGCGTGAAGGCGGCGTTCCCGGGGACGATGCTCGCTTACAACCTCTCGCCGTCCTTCAACTGGGACGCGTCCGGCATGACGGACGCCGGCATGGCCGCCTTCATCCCGCACGTCGCGAAGCTCGGCTACGTGTGGCAGTTCATCACGCTCGCCGGGTTCCACGCCGACGCGCTCGTCACCGACACCTTCGCGCGGGACTTCGCCCGGCGCGGCATGCTGGCCTACGTGGAGAGGATCCAGAGGGAGGAGAGGAACAACGGGGTGGAGACGCTGGAGCATCAGAAGTGGTCGGGAGCAAACTACTATGACAGGGTGCTCAAGACCGTGCAGGGCGGCATCTCCTCCACCGCAGCCATGGGCAAAGGCAAGTCCCTAATCCTATGCTAGCTGCGGACATAATCTTATTTGCACATGTTCTTTTTCAGAATTATCTTGGTCATGCATGTTTTATATTTCTTCTTGTACTTCTTCTAGCTCTCTAAGCAAATGTCTGATGTGCTTGCAGGAGTTACTGAAGACCAGTTCTGGACTAAGCCGGGAGCCAAGTCCAGGATGTGATGAGCAGTGGAAAAGAATAACAATTCCTAAGAAGAAAGAAATCTCTACAGAATATAATAAAAGTGCATCAGATCACATCAGCTCCCGGAATTAGAAAAATTCACAGATCAATCTACTACTATTATTGGCATCGGTGGTTGGTTTAACCATTGTCTAGCTACATTACATACTCCTATCAATTGTGTCAGGCTCCAATTGGAAATCTGAAATTGGGGTACCTAAACTATATTGATGTCTTTAAAATCATCAATGAGTTGTATACATACATTAATTGCTGTTGAGTACTCTTACATATGCATGTAAACTCAACAAGCATGCAACTTTATCTTCCATTAATAAGTGTTCATTTGTTTCGTGATTCTCTTATCAAGATAGGAACTGTTTCTTGGTTCCACTTTAGACTTAAAACTTTATCTTACATATCACTGCAACTAGCTAGTACATGAATAATCGAACCGTCCACAAATAAAGCATATCAGAAAGGCTCGCTGAATTTGTTTTAAGGAAGTTGATGAAGAATATGTTTGCGACATACATCCCGCAAAGAGGGTATATCTTCTTACTTGGCCCAAGGCTTTAGAACTGAAAGCACGATGATCCCTGCAATGACGAGAAGAAGGATAATAGCAATCATCATACACTTCCTCGACTTCTTCTGCATGCTCTTGGCGCTACGCAGGGCTTCAGTACCAGTTTGCACATGGTTTACAGCATTCTGAACCTGAAGTTTGAAATGCAACAGCAAGCATGACTGGTAAACTTTCCTGACACACTGTTCAACTTACAAAAAATTCCTAGTAGGTAAGATTGGCAAGCAAAAAAAAAAGAAGTAACGGACCTGGCTCTCTATGTTGTCCAATATCTCTCCTTGTGCGTCGACGAGGGCTGCCATGTCTAAAAATATCTGAGAGAAAAGACGGATACCATCACTAAAGCAAGCGTCGATTTGGGTTTTCAGACATGGTAGTTTGTGGTTGCCAAACTGTGCTCCTGTGATGTATGTATTTACTTGATAGTCTACCGTGAGAAATTAGGAGTGGAAATAATTAAATTCTGGCAAAAATATTCAAAATATGATTAGTCCAACAGGATTGTCATAATCCACCATAATGCCAAATACAACCTGAGTCTAGTAATAACTATATGTGCTCAGTTATAAGTATATGAAGTAGCCCTAAATACTTTTACAATCTTTGATCTATAATGGAAGAATCATTTGAATTTTTTTACCATGTCAGTACAAAGTGAGAAAACAGAAAGCCAAAAGAAGCACTCTTGCAAAAAAAAAAGGAACTACCTGTTGCAATTCTATAAGCTTTTTCTCAATATCCATGACCACATCATGCCGTTCCTGAATTTCTTCAACCGTGGCCAGAATCTACCCGCCGAGGACAATTTGTAAAACATAAAGTAAGAATCGACAGACTCAATAATATGAGATGAGGAAGGCACATATATAGTTAGCGAAATAATAAACGTTAATTGACCTGTCCTCTACCAATTCCTTGAATTGCTTTCTCGAAGATCTGCTCGCTGCTACCGGTCTCAATCAGGTTGTCAATCACCTAGTCATGTTTTGTGCCACACTAAAATCAGAAATGCAATGCATTTCCATGTACCAAATGTAGTAGAACTAGCATTCTCACCTCATCAGAAGGCTTTGTCCCAGTGACTGCAATTTTAAGATTCAGTTTTGCCATGAAAGGGTGCAAAGACAATCAAATTTGAAACTAGAAATCAGAAAGAGAATGAAGCCATAATTTTAAAAAAGACCTGTGAATATCCTTCTCTCAACAACTTCTCGGTATTCTTGTTGAATTGTTTGCCTTAGATTCTATAATGAACATGGATTAGTATACCAGTATACCGGAAGACCATAATTTTTTTTGGCACAAAAGATGGGAAGTGATTTAGATAATCTAACCTGGAAATCGTTCATCCTTTCTTTGAGTTTCTTCTTAAGTGCACTGCAGTAAGCAAAAACTAGTCAAAGTTCATACTTTTTTGCTGGAACAGGTTAGTTTAAATCTAAGAAGCGCAAATTGTTTAATCAATTTCATAATTCTCCATCCAATGGTTCTGAATAAAGATTAAACTTCCCCTAATCCTCTTTTGGATTCTGAAGACCACCCTCACAGCAGGATACCATATGTCTTGGATTCTTTGTTATCTTATTCAAGGGATTTTTACGATCGTGCAGGCTATATTTAGCCTATGTTAGCTTTTGTTAAATTATATCCCAATCAATTTTGAATGTGCCTGATATCAGAAGGTTTTCAGCGCCCTTGATAATGTTGAGATAAGTATGCATGTCGCTAGAACATTTCAAATCAAAAAATACTAAATATATCCATTCCAATATAAAAAAAAGGTATGAAATAGGGTTTGCTGGTAATTAGTCTTAGCCACCTATCTAACATAGTGGTTAAAGTTGACTATCAATATGTCTTAAACAATTTGATCTCATGTTTAATGTTTTAATAACACCGTAATAATTATCACCTACAACCTTCTTTTGAAGTATTGATCATTTTTAGAAATGAACTATGATTGCTGACTTTGTTTGTTTCATTTTACAATGTATTGTAATAAAATGTTACGGTTCTATTTAAAATATTAGTGTTCTCTAATCACTTTTAGATATTTAAAAAAATTCCAATGTTTGCAATAATTTTTTTAATCCATAGTTCTAAATCGGGTGGCATTATGGGTATGTTTAGTTCACCGTAGAAGCCGTACGAATATTTGCCAACGACTGGCTTGGCAATAAATTTGCTAGAGATTCCCATTTTGTCCAAATTTTTGCACAAACGATGAATGGAATAACCAGAATTTGTACAACCAACTACGCAAGAGGCGAAATACCATATGCCCCAATTTGGGCACCAAACAAAAATGCATACTCTACACTGAGAGGCACAATTCATATACTATTGCTAGTAAGCTAAAAAGTTCTTGTGGTTATAATTTCATGTTTATTACTTTTTTAAGATTAACAACATTATACCTAAAAATAAATGCCCAAATAAAAATAAAAATAACTTTAATTTATATTTATATTTTTTTTATAAATATTCGTTCTTTTTAACATTAAAGTTATTTCAGGAATTACTGGTTAGACTGGTAATAGGTCAGCCATCCCAGAAGATGTAGACTGCTTGTTTGATTTTTTCTTTGCGGTGATTGATGGATCAATCGAAAACCTAGTTGGATCTAGATTGTAGCCTTGTAAGTATCAGTGTTTCTAGAGATAACAAAAATGCTGTTATGTTTTCTAGCAAGTTGTAATCGTCTTGTATGATTATATCCTAGCACCAAGCACTTGTACTATGTACTAGTGTGCTGTCGATTATTAAATTTACTCAAGAAAGTGACAGATATCTTACATGGTCATAGACATCCTCGATCGATCTACACTTGTGCCTTTCCCACAACCTGGCTTCTTTCTGTTAGCAAGATTCTGCAAACAGGAAAGGAGAGTAAGCGCTGAACATCATCAGGTGAATTCATATGCTGAAAGGTTAATATCAGTCAGTACATTTCTGTCCATTTGCTCTAACTTCACTTTTATGTTACGTGCAATCTTCCCCACTTCGTCAATGTCTTTCTCCATCCGCCCCTTGATTGCTGGAACATGTGTCATACGAATTTTGTGATTAGATTTTACCATTTAGAAATGCAAGTATCTTTTGCCAAAAAGAGAAATACTAGTCAATGAGTGGAATTCGCACATTTCATTGCGGAGGCTTTAGTCACTGATTTTGACTCCTCATTTGCTTCCTATAGTGAATCAAAAGAAAGAATTTACTCCAATAGTTCAAGTTACAGGCCAAGGTGATGTAGAAGTAGTCATGGGGACTTAGCATTTCTAGAAACAAAATATACCTGAAGTTTCTTGACTATGTTGGACATCTTCTCCAGCAGCATCTCGATCTCCTTGACCTAGATCAAGACACCTTACTTTAAGAACAATAGGGCGAGGATTTTCTACAGATAATAACACTTAAACACCAATTCCTCTGTGGCTACGCAATTGTGGTTGAAATAAAAATTACATCGCAAACAATTTGGTGTTCAAGGAGGACTAGATAACATACAGACCTCCTCGAAGAAGTCCTCGAGTCCATAATCTGATCTGTTCTTGGAGTCCCGACGCCCCATCTCGATGTCCCTCTCCTTGGGAGGTTTCTCGTCCATTTCAAAAGAATCCTACAATTTGATTGATGGAAAAGCGTCAACAACGATATCAACAACGATCATACAGTATCTGCTTCCCTGAAAAAAGAATCATACAGTAATTGCAGGTTTGACTCATTTTACTGCAAATTTCAATAAAAAGGATTAAACGCAAGACAATATGAGGTCTCACATTTGACTTATCAGAAATCAATCCAGGGTTTTGCAGGCGCTCCTAATTAGCAATTACCGACCTACGATGACACTAGGAGAAAAGTAAAACGAAGTGTAAAGCAGTTCACGCGAACTATATGTACAGTACTTTTTTGTTTGCTGATTTTTACTGCCGCTGGCAGAGAGAAAACGAATCGCAAGAAAGAAAAGGAACCGCATCATCTCAACAGAAATGATCTTGTAGACTGAAAATAACATTACCGTCAGAAGATTGTTCATCTTGACTTCGCGTGGAGAGTGAGACCCAGAAGAAGAGATCAGAGGGAGAGAGAGCCAGAGGAAGAAGAGATCAAGAAAACGTATGCGGTGAGGGCGACATTGGAATGATCGTCTTGGAGTGGAACGCCGGCCAGCGATGGAACCAAATCATTAACTAGTCCAGGACAGCCGGATTCAGTAACAAGTTAAAAGCGACGTTAATTCCTTTCCTTGCTTCGGGTCTAGGAGGGCTCCACACCCGTCAGGGCAGTCCCGAAACAGACCCTCCTTCGCAGCGAAGGCAAACCGGCCACATGGAGTGCCGTCCGTGGAGTAGTTGGGCTTATGGTTGAATTCGGCTGACGTGGGCCGATTGAGCATTCCGTTATACTATCGCGTTGGTCGATAAGCTGTGGTCGCACACCTATTTTTTTTTTAAAACGCGCCAGAACACGCCTTTTTTTATAGATAGAGGAAGAACCAAATACAAACTTCACACTTACAACACACGTGGCCAAGGCCAAAGAAGAAAAATAGACTCCTCACAAAAACCCCACAAGTTTCCACCTATCCGCTTCCTCGACAATCGCGTCGAGAAGAAGGGCTTCCGACCTAGATTTGTTCTTGAAGATCCTATTGTTTCTCTCAATCCAAATCGACCTAAGTGTTGTGAAGTGTACAAGTAGATTGTCTAGCCCTTTCCATCAGTTCGGACTTTTGGTTCAAGTGGCTAGTGCATGAAGCTTAACATGGTATCAGAGCCCCAGGTCTCGAGTTCAAATCCTGGCTTTCACATGGTTTTCGCAATTAAGCCTAAAAATTGCTGTTGCCCCCCTCTTTAGCCACCGCTGTTTCGGTGTGCTCTTCTTCTTTCACGTGTTGACTTTTTCTTCTCCCGTCACACGCGAGTGGGGGTGTTGTGAAGTGTACAAGTAGATTGTCTAGCCCTTTCCATCAGTTCAGACTTTTGGTTCAAGTGGCTAGTGCATGAAGCTTAACACTAAGAACCAACAAGAAGAGGGATCGCGCTTGAGGCTTTAGCTTGGCCGGCCAGCACTCAAGCACACACGGCCACCACTCGAGGTGCGGTCCAAGCCCTTTGGGACTTCGAACCAGATGATTCGGGAGAAAGGATACTGGAGGAGAAGATGGTCAATAGTCTCTGAGTGTTGCAAGCAGAAGGTGCAAAAATCATGGTTAGTCAAGCCATGACAAAGCCTTCGTTCTCCCGTCCAGCAAGGTTCCACGCCACTTTCCACGCAAATAGTTTGAATTTGAGAGGAGCCTTGCATTTCCAAATCGGGTCGTGCCACTCCCACAAAGTACGCCCCTCAAAAAAGGCCCACAAAGTAAGCACACCTATTGTTAAATGGATTCCCTAAAAAAATAATGTTAAAGGGAAAAATAATTTTCCCAATTTTATTTTATTATTACTAATGGAACCACATTTAGAAGTTCACACATCAGAAAAATAAAGATTCAGACACGAGCTAACATATTCCAGAGCCGAGTCTGGACAAGTGGCTCATAACTCCATGAAACCCTTTAGCTTGAAAAAATCGGCAATAATAGTTTCAGTAAATTCTTAGTAGGAATTCAATGTTGTACTCTATAGATATGCAAAATTCTTGGTATTATGACAAAATCTGACAAACTTTAGAGTTTTAAAAATATGTACCGTTCACCATTCTCAAATTCACAATTTTGTCATTTTTTTGGTAACCTAGTATACATAGTACTCTGCAAGGTCTGATGTGACATTCTCCTTTTCCCGTGCTCAAAAATAAGAAATAAAAAGGCTCATGAGTAGAGTCTTGTTAAATAGCTAGAGTCAGGAAACTCTAGGGATTTTCTAGCAAAAGAATTATTTTCATGCCATCTATCTTCCTAAAACCTAGTACTTTTCACATTTCCAATTTTTCTTCTACAAATGTGAGTAAAAAAAAATTCTTCTACAAAATGTGTACGAGATTTTCTTGATATCCATCAAACCATTCCAGAACTGGGATTGCCAGTCTTCTTCTCAGCTGTTGTTACAGTTTGATTATATAGGTATTTTCTCGGCAATATAGTTTACTAGGTTCCTTGTTCATTCTCTAAACGTCAATGGGTAGAAGTTTTCCTTTCCAACACTCAAGTTTCTTTTCCATTCTATTTCAGCTGGTTTCCATACATTACTTAAAATCCTTACAGAACCCGCAGCAATACCTACATAAGTCAAACGTGTCTTGCAAGATTTGCGAGTAAATATATCCTCATAATGAGCACAAATGGTTTTAGCATGACCAAAGCAACTAACCTCACTCTTGCGAAAGTTTATCTTCAGTCTAGAGAGTTGTTGAAACACAAAATATACTTTAAGTTTCTTCCATCTTCAAATCGTTTAAGCTTCATCTATTTGAGTAACGAGTAACAACTTATACGGCATTTCGAACCCTTTCAGTTTTATGAAGCTTGGGACGAACATTGGGGGGGGGGGGGTATGAAAACCAGATTTAGAGACAACACCTTCAGTAAGTTTGCTCTGGTACAACCCTCTCTCCTCAAACTCAGCCAAATTTAAGCACAAGGATGGATGTGATCGCTCGACACCACTTCGCAATTTGGAGTATGATTATCGTTTAAAAATAATTAGCAAATGATTAATTAAAATGTTAGCCTGGTAAAAACCATACGGCCCAACACATGTGTACGGATCCATACATGTAAGTCATGTATATGTATGAAAACATTGTATGGTGGTTGTGGATAGTGATGTGGTGGACGGAGGCATGTGTTTTCCCCACAGGATAGCCCGACGGCAATGAAAGACAAATCCGACGGCAACGATAGACATGTTTTGGGGCAACGAAACACATGTTCGGTCCGATCCTGCCATAGCCCGTGAGTTGCAAAACGGAAACCTTACATAGAGGAGATGTTGATAACGCCAATGACTGTGGTTCGGGCGATCACCTTTGCCGGCGTTGGTGATGAGGAGTGATATGGCGCGGTCGGCCTTGACGTGGGGATCGTGGAGCTTCTAGACGGCTTCGTGGTTAAAATTGCCTCATATCCAAATAGTTGCTAATATCAATTTCATGTAGGAAAGTACTACCTTGTGAATTCGGGATACCCAAACAAAATGGGCTATGTAGCTTCATATAGAAGTACTCGGTACCATGTACCTAACTTCCAGAATAACCCTCCAAGAACATGGAGCTCCTATGTGTGATTTCGGTAATTAATGATAATCTTTATGGACTAAAGTTTACATTGAGTTTCTCTTATAGGTTTTGTTCCCATACGTTGGTTTCAAGATTGTAAGAAGAAGAAAATTAAGAAGATCAAGTAATAAGTATGTCTTGGAGAAGAAGACGGAGTGAGTTGTCATGTGCATCTTCAAGACATCAACAATATGAAGACGGTGGCGTGCAATGAAGAAAATGAACGAAGACGGAGGCGTGCATTGAAGAATATTTATGAAGACGGAGCTTGATATCCATATAATGGTCATGGATACATGAATACATGCCGAGAAATAATCTCTCCCACAGTGATGTGGAGAGCGAATTTGGTGATCAGAGAGATAGGTGAGCATAGCCAATCCATCGTTCTATCAACGTGGAGATTCGTTTTCTGCCTCACGACGACCACACGGCGTGGATGCTTTTTCTGGCTGTTGTCTTGTGGATCACGTGGGGTGACAATTGGCCCGACCTCCTTATCCCCTAATCACCGTCCACCACCACATCACTCCTCCACTTCCTAGCGCCGCCTTGAACCTCGCATTTCACCAGCGACTGTCAGCGTCCTCCACCGCACGTCGTCGATTTACTGGAGCCTCTCCTTGCGTGCGCCTTCTCCCGTGCCGCCCCGGCGCCACCCCAGACCATAGACTCCGGGAGCTGCACACACACACTCGTCTTGTCTCCCTCCTAACGTCGTGCATCGTCCGCCGATTCGAGGGGAAGGGATCTTGTCCGTCGCTCGCCTCTTCCTTCCAGAGCTGGGGGACGACCCATCACAGCTCAATCGAAGAGCGCCTGAAATAGTCCTACCGAAGAACGCCTCATCACAGCCAAGGATCAATTCCACAGTGTTAGCTGATACGTCTCTGACGTATCGATAATTTCTTATGTTCTATGCCATATTATTGATGATACCTACATGTTTTATGCACACTTTATGTCATATTCGTGCATTTTCTGGAACTAACCTATTAACAAGATGCCGAAGTGCCGCTCCTCGTTTTCTCGCTGTTTTTGGTTTCAGTAAATCCTAGTAACGAAATATTCTCGGAATCGGACGAAATCAAGACCCAGGTTCCTATTTTCACCGGAAGCATCCAGAACACCCGGGAAGGACCGTAGGGGGGCATCGGGCCCCCGGACCATAGGCCGGCGCGGCCCAGGCCCCGGCCGCGCCGCCATATGGTGTGGCCACCCCTTCGACCCTCCTCGCGCCGCCTCTTCGCCTATATAAAGCCTCCGTCGCGAAAACCCCGATGCGAAGAACCACGATACGGAAAACCTTCCGCAGCCGCCGCCATCGCGAAGCCAAGATCCGGGGGACAGGAGTCTCCGTTCCGGCACCCCGCCGGAGCGGGGAAGTGCCCCCGAAGGCTTCTCCATCGACACCGCTGCCATCTCCACCGCCATCTTCATCACCGCTGTTGCTCCCATGAGGAGGGAGTAGTTCTCCATCGAGGCTCGGGGCTGTACCGGTAGCTATGTGGTTCATCTCTCTCCTATGTGCTTCAATACAATAATCTCATGAGCTGCCTTACATGATTGAGATTCATATGATGATGCTTGTAATCTAGATGTCATTATGCTAGTCAAGTGAGTTTTACTTATGTGATCTCCGGAGACTCCTTGTCCCACATGTGTAAAGGTGATAGTGTGTGCACCGTGTGGGTCTCTTAGGCTATATTTCACAGAATACTTATTCACTCGTTGAATGGCATAGTGAGGTGCTTATTTATATCTCTTTATGATTGCAATGTGTTTGTATCACAATTTATCTATGTGCTACTCTAGCAATGTTATTAAAGTAGTTTTATTCCTCCTGCACGTGTGCAAAGGTGACAGTGTGTGCACCGTGTTAGTACTTGGTTTATGCTATGATCATGATCTCTTGTAGATTGCGAAGTTAACTATTGCTATGATAATATTGATGTGATCTATTCCTCCTACAAATGCATGAAGGTGACAGTGTGCATGCTATGCTAGTACTTGGTTTAGTCTTTTGATCTATCTTACACTAAAGGTTACTAAAATATGAGCATTATTGTGGAGCTTGTTAACTCCGGCATTGAGGGTTCGTGTAATCCTACGCAATGTGTTCATCATCCAACAAGAGTGTAGAGTATGCATTTATCTATTCTGTTATGTGATCAACGTTGAGAGTGTCCACTAGTGAAAGTCTAATCCCTAGGCCTTGTTCCTAAATATCGCTATCGCTGCTTGTTTACTCGTTTTACTCGTGTTACTACTATCGCGTTACTACCGCTGCGTTACTACCGCTTGTTTATCGTCCCGGGCAAAGCACTTTTCTCGGTGCCGTTGCTACTACTTATTCATACCACCCGTATTTCACTATCTCTTCGCCGAACTAGTGCACCTATTAGGTGTGTTGGGAACACAAGAGACTTCTTGCTTTGTGGTTGCAGGGTTGCATGAGAGGGATATCTTTGACCTCTTCCTCCCCGAGTTCGATAAACCTTGGGTAATCCACTTAAGGGAAACTTGCTGCTGTTCTACAAACCTCTCGCTCTTGGAGGTCCAACACCGTCTACAAGAATAGAAGCTCCCGTAGACATCAAGTACTTTTCTCGGCGCCGTTGCCGGGGAGGAAAGGTAAAAAGGCACTCATACTCCGGTTCCAGGTAACAAGACTTTTCTCGGCGCCGTTGCCGGGGAGATCAAGACACGCTGCAAGGGGAGTCTCCACTTCTCAATCTCTTTACTTTGTTTTTGTCTTGCTTTATTTTATTTACTACTTTGTTTGCTGCATTATATCAAAACACAAAAAAATTAGTTGCTAGCTTTACCTTATTTACTGTCTTGTTTGCTATATCAAAAACACAAAAAAATTAGTTCACTTGCATTTACTTTATTTAGTTTGCTTTATTTATTGTCTTGCACTCCATATTAAAAATACAAAAAATATTTAGTTACTTTTGTTACCATGTCTAGCTCTGAACCTGTTACTTCTTCGCCTGAAGAATTAGTCTTCACTTTTAAACAAGGGGATGAGGAGAGTTTTAAGGATGCTTGGTCTAGAATTTTTACTTCTTATCGTAAAACTGAACCTCAAATGACTCTAAGTTTGCTCCTTAGTAATTTTTATTTTGGTCTTATGGTTCGCTATAGATATGCTTTGGATACTTTAGTGGGAGGAGATTTCCTCCATTGCAATGGGGATCAAGCTTTTAACGCCATAAAGAAGTTGGTTGCATCACATGATTCAGCTAATAACTTTGATTCAGCCCTCACTAGCATATATAGTAGATTAAACAATCTCGAGATAAGTACATCTCGCCTGGATGATAACTATTGCCACGTTCGTAATCGTCTTGAACAAGTTTTAGTGAACTCTAAACTTTCATTGTGGGATCCTACTGTTAAAATTGTTATCGGTGATCGAACTCTTCATGCCTACTGTGATATTATGTATGAATTTTGCCTTATGCCTGAAAGCATTTACAAATCTTTGAAACTTTGGGGAGTCGATGAAGGAGGAGAAGAAATAACTCTCATTGATAACTCTATTATAATTCCTAAGGGAATAGCCGCAGGTGTGCATACAACCATTCTTGGAAGAACAATATCCATTGACTATCTTGTTATTGAAACAGGAAAAATCATACTCGGGAGATCCCTGTTGAAACTATTGGGAGCAGTCATTGATGTGGGAGAAGGCACTCTGAAATTCACCTCTATACCAGGGGGAAATCATATATTTCCTAAACCAAAGGGAAAGAAAGACAATAAGAAAGGTAAGGGTAAAGCCCAAGGTAAGGTTGACACACCGTCTCTTGATAATACTTGAGATACACTTTCGCGCCTAGCTGAAAGGCGTTAAAGAAAGCGCTTATGGGAGACAACCCATGTTTTTACTCCAGTATTTTTGTTTTATATTTGTGTCTTGGAAGTTGTTTACTACTGTAGCAACCTCTCCTTATCTTAGTTTTGAGTTTTGTTGTGCCAAGTAAAGTCTTTGATAGAAAAGTAAGTACTAGATTTGGATTACTGCGCAGTTCCAGATTTCTTTGCTGTCACGAATCTGGGTCTATCTCCCTGTAGGTAGCTCAGAAAATTAAGCCAATTTACGAGCATGATCCTCAGATATGTACGCAACTTTCATTCAATTGGAGCATTTTCGTTTGAGCAAGTCTGGTGGCATAATAAAATCCATCTTTACGGACTGTTCTGTTTTGACAGATTCTGTTTTTTATTTCGTATTGTCTCTTTTGCTATGTTGGATGAATTTCTTTGATCCACTAATGTCCAGTAGCTTTATGCAATGTCCAGAAGTGTTAAGAATGATTGTGTCACCTCTGAACATGTGAATTTTTATTATGCACTAACCCTCTAATGAGTTGTTTCGAGTTTGGTGTGGAGGAAGTTTTCAAGGATCAAGAGAGGAGTATGATGCAATATGATCAAGGAGAGTGAAAGCTCTAAGCTTGGGGATGCCCCGGTGGTTCACCCCTGCATATTCTAAGAAGACTCAAGCGTCTAAGCTTGGGGATTCCCAAGGCATCCCCTTCTTCATCGACAACATTATCAGGTTCCTCTCCTGAAACTATATTTTTATTCCGTCACATCTTATGTACTTTGCTTGGAGCGTCGGTTTGTTTTTGTTTTTTGTTTTGTTTGAATAAAATGGATCCTAGCATTCACTTTATGGGAGAGAGACACGCTCCGCTGTAGCATATGGACAAATATGTCCTTAGGCTCTACTCATAGTATTCATGGCGAAGTTTCTTCTTCGTTAAATTGTTATATGGTTGGAATTGGAAAATGCTACATGTAGTAACTCTAAAATGTCTTGGATAATTTGATACTTGGCAATTGTTGTGCTCATGTTTAAGCTCTTGCATCATATACTTTGCACCCATTAATGAAGAAATACTTAGAGCTTGCTAATTTGGTTTGCATATTTTGTTTCACTAGAGTCTAGATAATATCTAGTATTGAGTTTTGAACAACAAGGAAGACGGTATGGAGTCTTATAATGTTTACCATATGTCTTTTATGTGAGTTTTGCTGTACCGTTCATCCTTGTGTTTGTTTCAAATAACCTTGCTAGCCTAAACCTTGTATCGAGAGGGAATACTTCTCATGCATCCAAAATCCTTGAGCCAACCACTATGCCATTTGTGTCCACCATACCTACCTACTACATGGTATTTATCCGCCATTCCAAAGTAAATTGCTTGAGTGCTACCTTTAAAATTCCATCATTCACCTTTGCAATATATAGCTCATGGGACAAATAGCTTAAAAACTATTGTGGTATTGAATATGTACTTATGCACTTTATCTCTTATTAAGTTGCTCGTTGAGCGATAACCATGTTTCTGGGGACGCCATCAACTATTCTTTGTTGGATATCATGTGAGTTGCTATGCATGTCCGTCTTGTCTGAAGCAAGAGAGATCTACCACCTTCATGGTTGGAGCATGCATATTGTTAGAGAAGAACTTTGGGCCGCTAACTAAATCCATGATTCATGGTGGAAGTTTCAGGTTGGACATATATCCTCAATCTCATATGAGAATAATAATTGTTGCCACATGCTTATGCATTAAAGAGGAGTCCATTATCTGTTGTCCATGTTGTCCCGGTATGGATGTCTAAGTTGAGAATAATCAAAAGCGAGAAATCCAAAATGCGAGCTTTCTCCTTAGACCTTTGTACAGGCGGCATGGAGGTACCCCATTGTGACACTTGGTCAAAACATGTGCATTGCAAAGATCCGGTAGTCCAAGTTAATTAGGACAAGGTGCGGGCACTATTAGTATACTATGCATGAGACTTGCAACTTGTAAGATATAATGTACATAACTCATATGCTTTATTACTACCGTTGACAAAATTGTTTCATGTTTTCAAAATAAAAGCTCTAGCACAAATATAGCAATCGATGCTTTCCTCTTTGAAGGACCATTCTCTTTACTTTTATGTTGAGTCAGTTCACCTATCTCTCTCCACCTCAAGAAGCAAACACTTGTGTGAATCGTGCATTGATTCCTACATACTTGCATATTGTACTTGTTATATTACTCTATGTTGACAATTATCCATGAGATATACATGTTACAAGTTGAAAGCAACCGCTGAAACTTAATCTTCCTTTTTGTTGCTTCAATGTCTTTACTTTGATTTATTGCTTTATGAGTTAACTCTTATGCAAGACTTATTAATACTTGTCTTGAAGTACTATTCATGAAAAGTCTTTGCTTTATGATTCACTTGTTTACTCATGTCATCACCATTGTTTTGATCGCTGCATCCACTACATATGTTTACAAATAGTATGATCAAGGTTATGATGGCATATCACTTCGTAAATTATCTTTGTTATCGTTTTACCTCGCTCGGGACGAGCGGAACTAAGCTTAGGGATGCTTGATACGTCTCCGACGTATCGATAATTTCTTATGTTCTATGCCATATTATTGATGATACCTACATGTTTTATGCACACTTTATGTCATATTCGTGCATTTTCCGGAACTAACCTATTAACAAGATGCCGAAGTGCCAGTTCTCGTTTTCTGCTGTTTTTGGTTTCAGAAATCCTAGTAACGAAATATTCTCGGAATCGGACGAAATCAAGACCCATGTTCCTATTTTCACCGGAAGCATCCAGAACACCCGGGAAGGACCGGAGGGGGGCACTCGGGCCCCCGCACCATAGGCCGGCGCGGCCCGGGCCCCGGCCGCGCCGCCATATGGTGTGGCCACCCCTTCGACCCTCCCGCGCCGCCTCTTCGCCTATATAAAGCCTCCGTCGCGAAAACCCCGATGCGAAGAACCACGATACGGAAAACCTTCCGAGCCACCGCCATCGCGAAGCCAAGATCCGGGGGACAGGAGTCTCGTTCCGGCACCCCGCCGGAGCGGGGAAGTGCCCCCGAAGGCTTCTCCATCGACACCGCTGCCATCTCCACCGCCATCTTCATCACCGCTGCTCGCTCCCATGAGGAGGGAGTAGTTCTCCATCGAGGCTCGGGGCTGTACCGGTAGCTATGTGGTTCATCTCTCTCCTATGTGCTTCAATACAATAATCTCATGAGCTGCCTTACATGATTGAGATTCATATGATGATGCTTGTAATCTAGATGTCATTATGCTAGTCAAGTGAGTTTTACTTATGTGATCTCCGGAGACTCCTTGTCCCACGTGTGTAAAGGTGACAAGTGTGTGCACCGTGTGGGTCTCTTAGGCTATATTTCACGTAATACTTATTCACCGTTGAATGGCATATTGAGGTGCTTATTTATATCTCTTTATGATTGCAATGTGTTTGTATCACAATTTATCTATGTGCTACTCTAGCAATGTTATTAAAGTAGTTTTATTCCTCCCGCACGTGTGCAAAGGTGACAAGTGTGTGCACCGTGTTAGTACTTGGTTTATGCTATGATCATGATCTCTTGTAGATTGCGAAGTTAACTATTGCTATGATAATATTGATGTGATCTATTCCTCCTACATATGCATGAAGGTGACAGTGTGCATGCTATGCTAGTACTTGGTTTAGTCTTTTGATCTATCTTACACTAAAGGTTACTAAAATATGAGCATTATTGTGGAGCTTGTTAACTCCGGCATTGACGGTTCGTGTAATCCTACGCAATGTGTTCATCATCCAACAAGAGTGTAGAGTATGCATTTATCTATTCTCGTTATGTGATCAACGTTGAGAGTGTCCACTAGTGAAAGTCTAATCCCTAGGCCTTGTTCCTAAATATCGCTATCGCTGCTTGTTTACCGTTTTATCGCGTTACTACTATCGCGTTACTCATCGCTGCGTTACTACCGCTTGTTTACTCGTCCTGGGCAAAGCACTTTTCTGGTGCCGTTGCTACTACTTATTCATACCACCTGTATTTCACTATCTCTTCGCCGAACTAGTGCACCTATTAGGTGTGTTGGGGACAAAACTTCTTGCTTTGTGGTTGCAGGGTTGCATGAGAGGGATATCTTTGACCTCTTCCTCCGTGAGTTCGATAAACCTTGGGTAATCCACTTAAGGGAAACTTGCTGCTGTTCTACAAACCTCTACTCTTGGAGGCCCAACACTGTCTACAAGAATAGAAGCTCCCGTAGACATCATTAGCGTGAGCTCCCAGTTTCACGAACGAAACCGGATGCACCCCCATGAGATAACTTGATAGCCAGAAACTATTAGTTCCTAATTAGCCAACAAAACAATCATGCATATTGTTGATTCAGTAAACTAGGAACACTTGATTAAGCTACCAACAATCTCTCAAAAAAGTAGCTGAACGAAACACTCCGAATTTGAGGGCGGACAAACCACGAACCCGACCATCTTATTTCTGAAAAAAAAACAATGCAGACAAACCACAGTTGAACTAATCAACCAAATATGTAATGTAATCAATTCAGGGAACGCTCTAGCACCAGTTCACAAACTATAAGTGAAAAATCACAGAGAAAGGTAAAAGAAACCACATAATTCCTCACCCCGCACCATCGTCTACTCTAGTTGCAGAATAGAGAAAACGCGAGACGAAGGGGGAAAGCCACTGGCACGCAGAGGAAGGAGAGGTTGCAGGCGGCGCTACCCCTGGTCGCAACCTGAAGCGACGCGGTCACCGCCCCTGCACGGCCCTGACGGCGTGGTTCCAGCTACCTCGCGCCTCACCACCTAATCGCAAGCCGACGACGGCGTGGACGCCGCTCCCCGCGAGGCATCTGCTACTTCCCGCGCGGCGGTACCTGGCAGCCTGTGGCGATCCACCTGGTCGCGGTTCCGGAAGCAGTGCGGCCCTGAGCTCCTCTCGATGCACCTAGGAGGTCGACGGCTAGGCTGTTGGGAACGCCTGAGCTCGCAGTAAGGATGGCGCTAGTTGGGCCCGCTGCCGCACCTCAGGTGGTTCAATGGCGAGGCCGCCCGACCACGACGAGGAGGTGGGGACATGGGAACGGTGCGTCCTACTCCATGGGAATCTCGCGGATTGCTTTTCCTGCATCGGTGAGGGGAGATGAGGTGGGATGGATGTGGACAATGAAGGGAATCAAAAGGAGAAGATAGTAGTGAGGTGGCTCGTGGTGAGGTGGGTGGGTCGTGCGGGTGGCTAGAGAAAGATTGCGAACAAATTAACATCGTTAGACACGCGTCGGTAGATGTGCGTGCGTGCATACGTATCCACCTGAACACCAGCGTTCATTCATAGTGATGTATGTGGGAGAAATCCGCATGACTTCATCAAGCAAGCACAATTAAGAAAGGTGTTCCATCTTAAAACCATCAAGATCATCATCATCAAGCTCAAGTGAAATGCACAAAGTCAAGATTTGTTCGTGATAGGCTTTCTCTCTTATCGGTCTCTTATTGTAACAGGGAGACCGGGTGTGTAGGATAGTTGGTCGTCGTATGAAGCGGGCTCTCGAATGAGAACACTTGGTCATATCATTCGGAGAGAGCTCAAACCCATGCATATGTTTTCGTTGTTCTTGGTTCTTATCCATTTGATGGTTTGACCTTGTGTCCATTCTCCTGACAACCTTTAGTTCATCGAGAACGGATTCCACATGTATTACTTGTTGCGTTTTCTAGTTTGGCACTTTTATCTATTTCTCGTATCGAGAGATTGCACCTCTAAAATTCATAGAAAATCCTTCCCCGCTTGTTTCCATGTTTTCAACAAAATTCATATTTTGTGGGGTAGCTCTTATCGTTCTCGTTCCAAAAAAATTGGTTTCATAGCAATCGAAGTTCCCAATCTGGAGTTATTGCTTTTCTAAGTTTGCCTTTATCTCAAAACAAAACGAAAAAATGAGGGGAAGTCGTTATGGGCCGAGCGATACTACCGGCCCCACTACCGGGCTCCATCCATTTTGCCTCTGTGCCCGCCCCGAAACTAGGCTAGTAGCCTAGCCGGTAGTACCGGGCCTAGGTCGGTATCAGGACTGTACAAGCGGGGCCAGCCCATCTCCGCGCCCAGCTGCCTCGCGCTCGGCCATTGCTCATCTATGATGACCCACAAGTATAGGGGGTGTATCGTAGTACTTTCGATAAATAAGAGTGTCGAACCCAACGAGGAGCAGAAGGTGTTGACAAGCAGTTTCAATGAAGAATTCACTGTAAATGCTCACAGACAAGTGTTCAGGGAGTTTTGGTATAGCAGATGAATAAAGTACAAGTAAATAAAATGCGAGAGTAATAATTGCAGCGAGTGGCCCAATCCTTTTTAGCACAAAGGACAAGCCGGTTTGTTTACTTATAATGACCAAACGTTCTTGAGGACACACGGGAATTTAGTCTAGTGCTTTCGCTTCATATAGTTGATTAATCTTCATTGTTTTGATAAGTGTTGTGTGGGTGAACCTATGCTAATTCACCGCCCTTCCTAGGACTAATACATACTTGTGATTATACCCCTTGCAAGCATCCGCAAATACAAGAAAGTAATTAAGATAAATCTAACCACAGCCTTAAACTCTGAGATCCTGCTATCCCTCCTGCATCGATATACCAACGGGGTTCAGGTTTCTGTCACTCCGGCAACCCCGCAATTAGCAAACGAATATAAGATGTATTCCCCTAGGCCCATAAAGGTAAAGTATCATGTACTCGACGTTCACATGACACCACTAGAAGAATAACACCACAACTTAAATATCATAACATTGAATATTACCCAACATACTTCACTACTAACATTTAGACTTCACCCATGTCGTCAAGAACTAAATGAACTACTCACGAGACATCATATGGAACATGATCAGAGGTGATATGATGATGAATAACAATCTGAACATAAACCTTGGTTCAATGGTTTCACTCAATAGCATCAATAACAAGTAGTAATCAATACCGGGAGAGTTTCCCTATCAAACAATCAAGATTCAACCCTAGATGTTACAGCGGTGACGAGGTGCAGCGGTGGAGATGGCGGTGATGATGATGGAGATGATGGTGATGATGATCCCAATGATGTCCAGCTCGATGACGGTGACGATGGCGTCGATTTCCCCCTCCGGGAGGGAATTTCCCCGGCAGATTTCGGCCTGCCGGAGAGCTCTTTTCTCTCTGGTGTTTTCCGACCCGCAGAGGCGGCTGTGACTCTTCGCGATTATCCCATGGAGCTTAGGTTTTCGGGACGAAGAAGTACGCGAAGGAGAGGAAGCCAGAGGGGGCTGTGGGCCCCCTCCCCACAAGGCGGCGCGGCCAGGCCTGGGCCCGCGCCGGCCCATGGGGGGCCCATGGCGGCCCTCCTCGGCTCCTCCTTTTGGCTCTCTCCGTCTTCTGGAAAAATAAGATTTTCTGTGTAATTTCCGTCAATTGTTGATCTTCCGAAATATTGCATTCTGACGGTGCTTTTTCCAGCAGAATCTGACTCCGGTGCGCGATTCTCCAATAATCATGAAACATGCAAAATAGATGAAATAACATAAGTATCATCTCTAAATATGAAAAGATATGAATGAATAACAGTAAATTATGATATAAAATAGTGATGCAAAATGGACGTATCAACTCCGCCCAAGCTTAGACTTCGCTTGTCCCCAAGCGAAACTGAACTCAGTAAACAAGACCACATGTTTATGGAGTGAAGAGTCGATAAATCAAATACGGACAAGAAGCATCATATTAATTCACGCAAGACATTCCAGTAAACAACTTCCTCATATAATTCCACTTGAAAAAGTAGAAGGTAATCACAAATAAAGGTGCATAGGAAATCATAATTGGTGATGGCAAACTTCGTTCTTGGTCGCAGAACAAGCTAACGTATTATACTTATCTATTGAGCAATGCTCTTATATTAAAGCTTATAACAAAACTTGCATACTCAATCATAATAATTTCCTCAATAACATTGATAACCTTCAAAGCTATATTCATTCAGATAAAACTTGTACTAAACAAGGAAGAATAAAAGGCATGATTAAGTAGATCACAATATAGATGGTTGGATCACAACAACTCAATTGCTTGCTTAAGATGGAGGGAAATAAGTTTACTGACTCAACATGAAAGTAAAAGAAGGGCCCTTCGTAGAGGGAAGCAGGGATTAAATCATGTGCTAGAGCTTTTTAAGTTTTGAAATCATATAGAGAGCATAAAAGTAAAGTTTTGAGAGGTGATTGTTGTTGTCAACGAATGGTAGTGGGTACTCTAACCCCCTTGCCAAACAGACTTCCAAAGAGCGGCTCCCATGAAGGACGTTATCTCTACCAGCAAGGTAGATCATCCCTCTTCTCTTTTGTTTACACATGTACTTTAGTTTATTTAAGGATGACACTCCTCCCAACCTTTTGCTTACACAATCCATGGCTAACCGAATCCTCGGGTGCCTTCCAACATTTCACATACCATGGAGGAGTGTCTATTGCAAAATTAAGTTGCTTATTGATGAATCGGGGCAAAACATGTGAAGAGAGTTATTAATGAAAGTTAATTAATTGGGGATGGGAACCCCGTTGCCAGCTCTTTTGCAAAATTATAGGATAAGTGGATGAAGCCACTAGTCCATTAGTGAAAGTTGCTCAACAAGATTGAAAGATAAAACACCACATACTTCCTCATGAGCTATAAAACATTGACACAAATAAGAGGTAATAACTTTTGAATTGTTTAAAGATAGCACATGAAGGATTTACTTGGAATGGCAGGGAAATACCACATAGTAGGTAGTTATGGTGGACACCGATGGCATAGGTTTGGTTTAAGGGTTTGGATGCACGAGAAGTATTCCCTCTCAGTACGGGTTTTTGGCTAGCAAGGTTGATTAGCAAGCATAAGAGTTGAGGGAAACAAACAAATATACATGTGATAGAAACAATCATGCATCTTCCTTGTAAGCACAAGCAATTTTAACTTCAGAATACTAACAAGAAAGATAATAACATATCTACATGTACTTCCTCTTTCCTACTTAAACTCAAAGTGTTGTTGCTACTGACCAATGCTAAGTTTGCCAAAACCAAATAGATTTACTCAATGCTCCCAAAGTGATACCAACACAAACAACAAGATCAATCATATAATAGAGATTGCAAACTAAAATAAGATGTGCAATATGTAAATGATAAGACTTCTCATTAATATTCCATAACGATAACTCACACCAAGGGATACATAGATAACCAACTAAAGAGAGATACTTCCATACCGCAACACATCTTATATGATAACTTCCCTACTCATGATATGACACTACTTGATAGTAAAAAGATAAAAGATAGTGATGATGTGATACCGCGGCACCCCCAAGCTTGGAACAAACCAAGGGGGTGCCAATACCGATGATGAATTACTCCTTCGGCGGTGGTGATGAATTCTTCCCATCATCAGACTTCCAAGGAAGAGGCTCTCCATCAACAAACGACATCTTGGTCTCAGGAATCCTGAAACTAGCAGCATAGCTTATGTGTTTAAACCTGTTTTCATACTCACAGCTTTGATTTTGAACATCATAGAGTTGAGCTTGGAGTTTGTTGGTGGTGTCGTGAAGTGAGAGGATATCGTTCCACAGCCTTGCAGTCTCCTTCTCGTGTTCATCAAAAAGTTCAGACACGATCTTGTGGAAGATGTCCACTTCACGCTCAGCCATCTTCTTGTAGTTAAAGACCTCTTGTTCTAGCTTCTCCATCCTGTCTTCCAAGCTTCCTTCCCCTTTAGGGCCCCGAACATCTTCAATCTGCAACTCTCCATCTACGAGCAGCAATTCCTTGGGGTGCATCTTCAACTCGCTCATGTACGGGTTGACGACGTCCTCAAAAAAGCTGTCCTTCGGAGTTCCCGACGAAGACATGGTGTCTCTAGATCAAACAGATCCTAGCAGAAAACAGCTCGAAACAAAACGCGACGAGAAAACGATATATGGACCTCCAGGGGTCCGGGGGATTATATAGCAGAAATTTTCACGACAAAAGGAAAGTACCAGGTCGAACCAGAGTCGGAGGGGGACAGCGAGGAGCTGTCCTCATAGGGCGGCGCGGCCAGGCTGGGGCCCGCGCCGGCCTAGGAGGGCACGCCCTCGTGCGTCTCCTCCACTCCGTTTCGATCTCGTAATTTTTCATATTTTCCAAAAGTGGCAAAAACATTGTTCGGAAAGTTAAACGCGGACTTTTTCTTACCAAGCATCGTTACCTATTCAAAGTCGAACTCGCAGAATCCGTCAATTTGACCTTTGATGAAAGCTTCCGGAGTTACCACTCGAATAACATCAACATCTTCATTATAAGAATCACCGGAGATATAATGCTTGAGTCTTTGTCCATTTACCACTTGTGTGGCATTACCTTGCAGAGAACTAATTTTAATTGCCCCTGAACGATACACCTCATCAATGACATATGGTCCTTCCCATTTTAAGAGTAATTTCCCTACAAAAAATCTGAGACGAGACCGATACAATAGGACTTTATCTCCAACATTAAATTCTCTTTTGATAATTCTTCTATCATGCCATTTCTTAACTTTCTCTTTAAAGAGTTTAGCATTTTCATATGCTTCACTTCTCCATTCATCTAGAGAACTCAATTGTAGCAATCTCTTCTTACCGGCAAGTTTAGGATCTTTATTTAGTTCTCTTACGTACCCAAGTAAGCTTTGTGCTCTAGTTCTAAAGGTAAATGACAAGCTTTCCCATAAACCATTTTATACGGTGACATACCCATGGGATTTTTATAAGCAGTTCTATAAGCCCATAGTGCTTCCTTCAATTTAATAGCCCAGTTCTTTCTAGATTTATTAATAGCTCTTTTGCAAGATAGATTTAATCTCTCTAGTTGATAATTCTACTTGCCCACTAGTTTGAGGATGATAAGCGGAAGCAATTCTATGATTAATACCATATTTAGCAAGAGTTTTTCTAAAACCACCATGAATAAAATGAGAACCTCCATCAGTCATAAGATATCTAGGAACTCCAAATCTATGAAAAATAATATCTAAAAGCATTCTTAAAGAGGTCTCACCATCAGCACTTTTTGTGGGTATGGCTTCCACCCATTTAGTAACATAATCAACAACGACAAGTATATGAGTGTTACCTTCTGAAGAAGGGAAAGGACCCATGAAGTCAAATCCCCAACAATCGAATGGTTCAATAACAAGAGTATAATTCATAGGCATTTCATTGCGTTCGAAGATATTACCAACCCTTTGGCATTCATCACAAGATAAAATAAACTTTCTTGCATCTTTAAAGAGAGTTGGCCAATAGAAACCCGATTGTAGAACCTTTTGCGCAGCTTCTATCTCCGCGTGATGTCCTCCATAAACACTACCATGACACTTACTCAATATCTCTTGTTGTTCATATTCGGGAACACATCTTCGCAGAATACCATCCACTCCTTCTTTATATAAGTGTGGGTCATCCCAAAAATAATGCCTCAAGTCATAAAAAAATTTCCTCCTTTGTTGGGCTGAAAAGGTTGGATGCAAATACTTGGAAACAATAAAGTTAGCATAATCAGCGTACCAAGGACTATCTCGCGAGCTCACCTTTATTACAGCCAATTGTTCATTTGGAAAACTATCATTAACAGGAACAGGATCATAAGCAATATTCTCCAATCTAGACAAATTATCAGCAACGGGATTATCAGCACCTTTCCTATCTATAATATGTAAATCAAATTCTTGCAAAAGAAGCACCCATCTAATAAGCCTTGGCTTAGCATCTTTCTTTTCCATAAGGTATCTAATTGCAGCATGATCAGTATGAATTGTAACTTTTGAATCAACGATATAGGATCTAAACTTGTCACAAGCAAAGACTACAGCTAATAATTCTTTTTCAGTTGTAGCATAATTTCTTTGAGCAGCATCAAGAGTTTTGCTAGCATAATGAATAACATTCAATTTTTTATCTACTCATTGTCCAAGAACAGCGCCTACAAAGAAAATCACTAGCATCACACATAATTTCAAAAGGTAAATTCCAATCGGAGGTTCAACTACGAGAGCAGTTGTTAAGGCTTTCTTTAGAGTTTCAAAAGCTTCCTTACAATCATCATCAAAAACAAAAGGTACATCTTTTTGAAGAAAATTAGTAAGAGGCTTTGAAATCTTGAAGAAATCTTTAATAAATCTCCTATAAAACCCAGCATGACCAAGAACACTACGAATACCTTTAACATCCCTAGGATAGGGCATCTTCTCAATTGCTTCAACTTTAGCTCTATCAACTTCAATTCCTCTCTCGGAAATTTTATGTCCCAATACAATTCCTTCATTAACCATAAAGTGGCATTTCTCCCAATTAAGAACAAGGTTAGTTTCTTCACATCTCTGCAAAACTTTATCAAGGTTTTGCAAACAATTATCAAAAGAATTCCCATAGACAGAAAAATCATCCATGAATACCTCTATAATATTCTCACAAAAGCCATGAAAAATAGCAGACATGCATCTTTGAAAAGTAGCAGGAGCATTACATAAACCAAAAGGCATACGCCTATAAGCATAAGCTCCATAGGGACAAGTGAAAGTGGTTTTCTCTTGATCTTTAGTTTTAAAAGCAATTTGTGAAAACCCAGAATAACCATCAAGAAAGCAAAAATGAGTATTTTTAGACAACCTTTCTAACATTTGATCAATAAAGGGTAAAGGGTAATGATCTTTCTTAGTAACTTTATTAACTTTTCGATAATCAATACACATTCTATATCCTACAACTACTCTTTGTGGGATGAGCTCATCATTATCATTAGGCACAACAGTCATTCCTCCTTTCTTAGGAACACAATGCACAGGACTAACCCATCTACTATCAGCAATAGGATATAATACCAGCTTCAAGAAGTTTTAATACCTCATTCCTTACCACATCCTTCATCTTAGGAATTAGACGACGCTGATGTTCAACAACAGGCTTTGCATCATCTTCCATGTTGATAGCATGTTGGCAAATAGAGGTAGAAATCCCCTTCAAGTCATCAAGAGTATAGCCAATAGCTCCTCGGTGTTTCTTCAATATTTCCAATAACCTTTCTTCCTCAAAATTTGAAAGCTTAGAACTAATAATAACAGGATATATTTTCTTATCATCAATATGAGCATACTTAAGATTATCAGGGAACGGTTTTAAATCAAAAACAAGATCTTCCTTTGGTGGTGGTGTTGTACCTAAATCTTCAACCTAGGCAAGTCATGTTTAAGAATAGGTTGACGAAGGAAAATTTCATCAAGCTCATTTCTTTCTTCCCTAAAGACTTCACTCTCACTATCCTCCAAATGTTGCTGCAAAGGATTATTAGGAGCAAGAGCAATAGACGCACACTCGTTCAACTCTAAAATCATTATTAGGCAAATCAGCTTTATAAGAAGTTTTGGCAAATTTAGAGAAATTAAACTCATAAGATTCACCAACAAATTTAGTCACAATTTTTTCCTTCTTGCAATCTATAACAGCTCCACAAGTATTTAGAAAAGGTCTACCAAAAATAATAGGACAAGACTTACTTGCAGCAGAACCAAGTACCAAAAAGTCAGCAGGATATTTAATCTTACCACATAGAACTTTCACATCTCGAACAATACCAATAGGAGAGATAGTTTCTCTATTAGCTAGCCGAATAACCACATCAATATCTTCAAGTTCACAAGAACCAATTTCATGCATGATCTCCGTATAAAGCTCATAAGGAATGGCGCTAATACTTGCACCAATGTCACATAAACCATAATATATTACTATACTTATTCATGAACAGCTTCGATTTTTTACAGAATTTTGGGTTTGTTTTGGGCCTATGCCGTTGGCTGACACGTGTAATGATGTCCATGGTTTCTATTCCTTGTGTATTTGTGGGGTACTTGGCTCTGCCTATCTATTTTAACTCCCCTGGTTTCTCATGTGGTGGTTATTCCTGGGTGCGTCTAGCCTATTTTCTCGGTCAAAGCGGCAGAGAAGAATCGGGAACCTCCACCGCTTCGACCCGCAAAACAAAAGAAAGAAGTCCACATAACCCCCCTAACTATCACGTTTGGGACACTAACCCCCCTTAAGTTTTAACTGGGACAGATGACCCCCCTAAGTATCACATACCACACAAATAACCCCCCTAGCATCGGATTGGCTGTTTTGCGGGCGGTTTTGGTCCAAGTGGACAGTGGTCTGGTCAAATCCCCTTGCTTTGAGCATGGTCGCCGTTCTCCTCATCTCTCCCGCACCACGCCGCTCGTCATTCCGTGTCGCCGTCGCTTTGAGCCTCGATTGAGCAGACCAGCAGCTGGCTCCTCCTCTCTCCCGCACTAGTCGTCACTGTCACGCTGTAGGTCGTAGCTGCTGCCTCGATCGATCGAGCGTGGTCGTCGTCGCTGTAGGTCGCTTGCTCGTCGGTGCATCTAGATATGCTGCTGGCAACGTCACATGCTGACAGGTGCAGGGAGTAAGAGATAAAGAAAGCTGCTGTGAATAATACAGAGTACTTGCGAGCACTTGCGAGCAGGAGTAGTTGAGATTTAGGCAACAATCTGCACAAGTGCACCACCACCACGCGCACGGCAGCGGCACCACCACCACGCGCACCTGACCAACTGCATCAACCTGACGAACTGCATCAACCTGCACCACCACCAGGCGCACGACAGCGGCGCGTCCGGGCAGAGGCGCATTCCAACAGGCGAGTCTTCCGCGTCCGCATCAGCCTCCGCCAGCAGCTCCGTCGGCTCGTCCGTCCAACGATGCTGGAGAGGAGCGACTTGAGCGGGGTGGGGTCGGGCGGGTGCTCGAGCTCGAACTCGAACTGGTAGAGAGAGGCGAGGTGGCGGTCGTGGAGCGCGGCCTCGTCGGGGTCGTGGTACTGGGCAGCTGCACGTTGGCGGCAATGGGCACGGAGGAGCTCGAGGTGTCCGGCCAAGTCGTGCGAGAGGCGGAGGGCGGCGACGGGGAGCACGTCGGCGAGCTCGGCGTCGAGGTCGCGGAAGGAGGTGCCGAGGTGCGGCCGCCGGAGCAGCGCCCAGACACGGTTGGCGGAGGGAGGCGGCGGGGAGCACATCGGCGAGCTCTGCGTCGAGGTCGCGGAAGGAGCCAGCGACGTGCGGCCCGCGGAGCAGCGCCCACGCGCGGCCGGTGGAGGGGACTAGCAGCTCTGCGCGGAAGAGCACGCCGTAGAGCTTCCGGTAGCGGAGGTCGGCTAAAACCACTTGCCACGTCGACCAAAACAGCTATCAAAACAGCTAAGGGGTAAATTGCCTGGTATTTGGTACTTAGGGGGGTTAAATGCCTCAATCTGAACTTAGGGGGGTTAGTGTTCCAAACGTGATAGTTAGGGGGCTATCTGGACTTCTTTCCAAAACAAAATAGACTGCGCTTCCAAGCGAGTTGGACGCCGGCGACTAGCCGCACGCACCCCATGGCTGCTCGTGGCCCGCCGCCACAGGCCGCTCGCGGCGCCCGCCCGGCGCGCGTGTCCGCACCGTCGCCCGCCTGCCTGCGCATCGCCGCACCGCCCGCGAGCGGTTCCCCATTGCGCGCCGCCGCTCGCCTGCCCGCGACGCCCGCCCGGCGCGCGTCGCCTGCCGTCACGCGCATCGCCGCACCGCCGTGCCGCCTGCGGCCCACCGCCACCGCCGGCAACGGGATGGAGGAGGCCACAGCGGGCCCGCTGCGCACGCGCGTCTGCATCATCGGCAGCGGGCCGGCCGCGCACACGGCGGCCGTCTGCGCAGCGCTTCCCTCTCCTCCTCCGTCTCGCGATCCTTGTGGATCCCGGCTCATGCGGCGGCGCGGGGAGGCTCCGCGGCAGAGCAGGCCGATTCGGTGTCGTGTCGTGCGGAGCAGAGGGAGAGGGCTAGGATCGCCGCACCGCTGCCCCGCCGAGCGGCCCCTCCTACGTTTAGCGGTGGTTGGTTACAGGCGCTTCCTCGCGGAGCCGCCACTCCCGCGTGTTACGGGCGCGGGACGGCGAGGCTCACAGGAATGGGCAGGCTCGATCGCTCGAGCAGAGGAGACGATGATTTAAGGCCGCGGCGACTGGGGGTTGCGGCTGAGACGAACGCGACTCAAAGGCATGGAACAACGGTGCGTTGTAGGTGAATCCTTTTGCCATAACTCCTCTAGCCACTCTCAAACAGCCGCATGGCGCGTGATAGCGCGCACGAGTTGCTGGTCATGGTGGCGGCGGCATATGCAGAGGGACACAGCAGCAGTAGCTTTAGGGAGCGCAGTGGGTTGCTGCTTGATGACTCACCTCCTCTCTTTTTTCTGTGCAGTGACGACAGATTCTGGTTCACACCAGTTTCGTAGCAGTAGCTTCCCTACCTCTGGTTTCCCTCCCAATTTTTGTTTATCAAAAGTTCATTATTGATGCATGGATCGAGCAGAAGGAACTGCATTCCTTTCTGAATTTTTCTGCTGATCGGTTCTAGGATAGGTAGTTGCTAGATTGCTAATAATTGGATACTATGCACGCTTTTAGATGCTTCACCAAAGATAAGCCTTATATGGCAATAGCAGTGTTTATTGTTAGTTTCCTGTTAGACACATGCTGCTTGATCTGAACCAGCTTGACCTCGCATCTCTCTCGGCCATTGAGGCCAGGTCTCTTGATGCCACTTTTACAAAAGAAGAGATTAAAGATTCCATCATGGGGATGCCTACAGATCGTGCTCCAGGTCCCGGCGGCTTCAAGGGGCTCTTCTTCATTGGGAGATCATTGGAGATGAAGATGATATGACGGAGGCTTTCAATCACCTGCACAAGGGACACTTTCGAAATCTTCAGAGGTTTAGATTATTGGTCCTGATTCTGTTACCCAAAAAGGAGTATTTATTGTTAGTATCAACGCACCTATGCTGATCATCATATACTAAACCGCTCATGTTTGTATAGTACTGCTCCTTTCGTATGTTGTTAGTAACTAATATCTAGCAGTAATGCAAAGTGGTCAGAAGTTTAGAATGTTATCTACACAAGTGGCAGATGTAGGATCTTAGAGTTATCATGAATATACAATAAGCTAGCTTTGAGTTTTGGTTGCAGGATCCAAAATGTTCCTGATTGGCCAGGTTAGGACATTATGACAATTCATATGTTGCACAGTCGTCTTCTTTCATGGATGAACGTGGTTATGTTCATACTTGATACAAGATGTTGATGAATTGAAGAGAACTGAGGACTGTTCATTACAGCGTATGGCCTCTATATTTTTCTCTGCAATGTGTTGCACACACACAAAGAAGGAGAGAGAGAGAGGTTTATGGATACTCATACCTGTTTAAATTGAGGTGAATCAACACCCTTCTTAAGTTATTCTCATTTTTTCCTGTTCCACTTGCAATTTCTGTTCTATTTTCGGTGTGCATATAGTTTGTGTTTCTTTTTTCTTCCATTGTTTACTCACATATCAGTTCCTGCAAAAATTAAATCTGTAAGAAGTGTCATCCCTCACAGTTACAGTGTTCATCCTTAGGTTAGAGGACTGTTCATTACAGCGTATGGCCTCTATATTTTTCTCTGCAATGTGTTGCACACACACAAAGAAGGAGAGAGAGAGAGAGGTTTATGGATACTCATACCTGTTTAAATTGAGGTGAATCAACACCCTTCTTAAGTTATTCTCATTTTTTCCTGTTCCACTTGCAATTTCTGTTCTATTTTCGGTGTGCATATAGTTTGTGTTTCTTTTTTCTTCCATTGTTTACTCACATATCAGTTCCTGCAAAAATTAAATCTGTAAGAAGTGTCATCCCTCACAGTTACAGTGTTCATCCTTAGGTTAGAAGTTATCCTTCATTGAGTCAAGACTACACCAGTATATATTGTCTTTGATTTTGGGCTTATAGGTTCTGTCTTATCTCAAATTATTATAGATATGTTTGTCGTTTAGAAGTCTTTTATCTTAGCTGTAGTCTGGCCCCAAATATTAGTGTATTTTTTTTCTGCATACACTCTTTTCTGTTTATATCCATTTGATGCAAGAGAATGCTTACTTTCTGCTGATAGCCAATGAGCACAACAAAAGCAAAACTATTCCTTTGAAAGAGAGTTTTTAGTACCCAACCAGCCCAGCATACCTAATGAGCAGTACTGTCCTCAATCAGAGCAACATTCCAATTGTATGCTTATATATGATCTTTGTTTACGTTGCTTCCATATATATGATTCCCCAGCACCTACCACAGGTGAACCATAAGCGCATTTAAATCTTCAATACAAAGGGGGGTTCTTCTACTGGGGGGCCAAGGTCTTACTTGACCATACACAACTGTGGGCTGATTTCTCTCACAGAGCATCGCTCTGCTGGAAAGAACACTAACTATACCTATTTTGTGTACTTTCTCCGTGTTGTAGTAGGTTATATGTTTTCCATAGTTTATCTGTTCAGTGAACTTTTCTTTTGTCATGGATTTGAACTGCTGATTGATTTGTTACCAAGATAGGTATTTTATTAGAAGTTCCTTAATTAGTATGCTCTGTTTTCTTTTCCTTACATTTGGTTTCTACAGTCTGTCCACTCTTTCTGAATTCAGAGCGAAAAAGAATTACTTACAGACAAATTGTTATCTACATGCAGAACCAATGGGTAGATAGTTTATAAGCAGTTCCAGATACAGTTATCAGTAACATTTTTTGTTTAACATGAAGTTCTTTCCATGTACAGCTGGCACCAAAAATTAACGGATCGATTGTGAACAAATTAGACAATGTATGCCAACAGTCAAAGAAAGTTGAACAGTGCATACCATTTTTTCTCTTAATCTGCTTGGTTTTATTTTTAGATGATGGTTTTCCAAGAGGCTTCCTAATGTACTGATTGCCTTGAACAATTCCGAACTACATTCATTACAATCTACTTCTTAGATGCCTCTTATTGCATTATTCCAACTGCTTCTCTCAATACCTATCTGACCATAACTAACAAGGAATTTCCGCGAATTAGTGAGGAGCTGATTTTTAGTATTGCTACAGATTGTTTCCGGTTACATGACGCATGATAGTACTCAATGCACAAATATTGAATATTCTTTTATAACCCAGAGCGCCTGTACTTCACTAAGATTGGTGTATACAAATGCAGCGTATTCACCCAACAGTCACGACACGCTACCGTGGCACAACATATTTCACTCTCAAGGAGGCCTGCCAAGCATAGGGATAATTGGTTGGTGATGACAACGAGTGGTTCTTGCTATCTGACAAAACTATCCAATTGCCGGTCATCCGGTTTCTCTCTGACATGAAGGTGAATACTGACTGAGAGTTAATTATAAGACTTATTAGTTTTCGCCCGCAGTCTCGAATGCTCCCGGTAACAATTTTTACCCATGCATTCCTGATTATTGAGAATGAGATTTTATGGTGATGACATTGGTGGAGACGCATGATTTGTCCGGGTAAACGCCCGGTTCAGCCTACTGATGGTACATATTTTCCCTTCTTCCTCCCATATTTTTATGTTGCCGTCCTTCCTGTTGTCTGCTTCATGGTTACTTGCAGTTTGCTTTGTACATGTCCCTGCTGCTGGGCTGCCTGTGTCTTTACTGTCTGAGTTTGGTTTCTCTGCTTCTTTACATGATGTATTCTATTCACTCGGGTCATCGCAACTTCCTACCAGGCCTCCTCTGCAGGGTATTTCTTCATGATCTGCTACAGGTATGCTTTTATTTTCCCATTGGCCTTTTTAGTTTTAGTTGCTATGTGTTTTTCTTCTGGTTGTTGATTTTCTCCTTCAATCTGCGTGTGCTTCAGGTGTGGAGCCTTCCCTTGATATAGACATATTTGCTTCTGGAGATGATTTGTGTTTCATGGGTACAAGTTAGAACAGTCAATTGCAGCTAGACCTGGAGGTTAGCACATAACAAATTCGTCTTCACATTTAAGTTTCGATGTACATATTGTCATATTCGTAGGACATGTCTTATGCTGACAGAGATACACTCATCTTCGGGTAAGATAATTTGCTAGCTTTTGTTGGGTCAGACATGGAAGTATTAATTGATGGTTATGTTAGTTTTTCCTGGAATCTTCAGAAATTGTTAGCCATACCCAGTTGTTGAATCAGGCAGTGACACACTGGTTTTTTGTAGATAGCTTACGTAGAAGAAAAAGTGTTGTTCTTTTGTAAGCTTATACTTGTTCACAATGAATTACTTATTGACAATTATGATTAATTTACTAAATTCTTTATTTCTTGGATTCAATTTTAACATGTATAGATGACAAATGTTCTGGTTATTTTTATGGCAGAGGGTAGTTGACCTTGGCCGAGCAGCAAAAAACCTACTGTGAGCATTTTATGTACTATATTATCGCACAACCTCAGAGCTTCCTTTTACCGTGTAAATTGTTTTTAACCAGTCAGAGCTTGGTTCTTTGGAGGTACAGTGCTCAGGAAATGGATAGGCATACCGCAAAATTTGTTCCTTAGTTTGAGGTGCATTCCTTTTCAAAGTTACATATACTATGATTTTTTATAAGAGCCAAACTAGCAACCTTTAGTTCTTGAGATTTTCGTTATACTTTGGAGTAACAATTTGCAACATGTTTTTACATTTACTCTCCAAAAGACGTGTGTTTTTCTCTATGTTGTCCTGGCTGTTGGGGAATCGGTTACTTTGTGTTGAATAAATAAGCCTTAAAAATGCAGGGCCGCACAAGCATGCGTTGTTTTTCCTGGGATAAGCAGCATCAACTTTATGTACAAGTGAACTAAGGTTTTGACTCATAGTTGTGTGCACCAGATATATATCATGAAATTTCCATACATAGTCACTGCCACGCATGCATTGAACCGCAAATATCGTCTCACCGGCGCGGCGTGCCGCCGCGCCACTTCTTGCTAGTAACAATGATCACCAATTCTAACAGAGAGCATAGGAACACTGGCTTTCCTAGACTTACTAGGATGCGAACAATATTAGAAGCATCTTCACAGAAAATAATATGACCATCTTCTACATTTTCAGTCACAAGATCTTTAACTATTGCAATAGCAGGTTCAACTTTTATTTGTTCTTCAGGTTCTATAGGTTTCTTTGCACTTTTGTTAACCGCACTAGTTATAACAGAATACTCCTTCATTTTAGCAGGGAAAGGAGTTTTTTCAATATAAGCTTCAGGAAGAATATGATCAACAGTTTCAATTATAGCACATTTATTTATAGATGAATCAGTTTTATCTTTATACGGTTCATGATACTTATCAAAATTCTTCCTAGGCAATTCAAAATGAGAGGCAAAAGCTTTATAAAAATTTGCAACAACTTGAGAATCAAGACCATAAGTAGCACTCATATTACGAAATTTATCAGTCTCCATAAAAACTTCAATGCATTTATAATCATAGTTTATACCTGACTCTCTATCTTTGTCGTTCTCCCATCCTTCAGTATTCTCCTGAATCCGATCAAGAAGGTCCCTTTTAAACTCTTCTTTGTTGCGTGTAAATGATCCAGAACAAGTAGTATCCAGCAAGGTTTTATCTTGGAAAGACAGTCTTGCATAGAAATTATCAATGATGATATTACCAGGAAGCTCATGAATGGGGCATTTGAGCATTAAAGACTTCAATCTCCCCCATGCTTGGGCAATACTCTCTCCATCCTGAGGCCAGAAATTATATATGCGGTTCCGATCTTTGTGAATTTCACTTGGAGGATAGAATTTAGAATAAAATAAAGGGATTTCTATTTTCGTGCCCCTGCTTCGTTAGTTGTACTCAGTTTTCCCCAGCTCGTTAGTTTTTCCTCAGCTTTCCCCTCCCTCTAGTTTGAAACCTCTCGAAGACGCGGGTTGCCGTCAGGTCAGAGGCCTTACCGTTACCGTCAGGTCAGTTCCTCTCTGACCGTCTCGTGCTGACGGGTAGCCATCCATCTACCGCCGACGCGTGGGCCGTTTTATTTCCGATTGTATACGCGGTGCTGCCAATAACAAATGGGGCCGCTCTATGGGGCTGCCGCAGCCAATGACCAGTGGGTCGTCTATTTATTTATAGAAAATTATATATTGCCGCTCTGTGGGGCCTCCGCAGCCAATGACTCGCTGTGGCAGTGACTATTTTCGCAGCTTAATCTAAAGTGACTCTTATGCTAAACATTGTGCATCCCGACGTTGACCTAGCAGAGTGGCGGCGAGCATAGCCGTTCTGACCATGCCGATATCGGCATCGGCATCGGCATCGTTTGGAGGATGTGGTGCTCGAATAATAGTAGAAATGCGATATTATTTTTTACATGCATAATATATAGAAAATAGCTAGATCTCTAAATAGATGCATATGAAGCTACATATATATTCTCGGTCATAATCCCCTTATCTAAAGGGGATGGATGCATGGCTTCACGTCGTCGTCGCTTTCATCGTCAGTATCTTCGTCGTCTGAGTAGTAGTACCTCCTGCACATTGTTCCGTCGAACACCTTCACTGTGAGCACATCATCGCCTTCATATTTGAAGTGTACGTAGCAGCCGAAATCCACACCGTGCGCGATGGCGAATTTCTTCCAGCCCTTGTCGAGGTACATCCGGCCTTGTCCGTCAAATAGGACCTCCACGGTCCAGAGACGAGGACCGCAGTCAGCTGCTCGCAGATACACCTTAGCTGGCTCCTGGCCGTCAAGATAGTCCGCAAATTTTTTTGGGAGTTCCTGCAAAGAGATCGAGCGCCGATCGTTTGAAATTAAAGGTTTTTTAGAACATGCCCATAATTAATCACATGCATCATATATGTGGGAACGCGTACGTACCTTCTTGACCAAAGGGTCTTCATAGACGACGATGAAGAACTCCTCTATGATCAATGGCAGTGTTGACGGTGGTGGTGGCAATGATGATGATCCACTTCCCCTTCCCCTTCCCCTTCCCCTTCCCCTTCCGGTCCGCGTCCGAGACGTGGAAGCCATGGCAATGGATCAAGTGTATGTGAACGAAGAAGAGAGAGGCAGGACCTATTGACACAAGGGATGGCCGTGTGGGTGTTTATAAGGGAGAGATGACCGTTGTAGGGGTTTACACAATAAAATAAGGAGGAGGTGAACGTTGGTGGGGGTTTACACAATAAATTAAGGAGGAGATGACTGTTGTGGGGGTTTACACAATAAATTAAGGAGGAGACGACCGTTGTGGGGGTATATATCTCAACAAAAAAGTAATGCGGACTATCTTGACGGAAATGGAACTTCGTGATATAGTTTATCATTTTACCGTGAAAAGTAATGCCTAACGTAAATGGTAATTCGTGATAGTTTATCATTTACCGTAATGGCTACAACAAATCGTTGATGGTTTATCATTTTTTGCGTGAAAAGTAATGGCTACAAGAAATGGGTGATGGTGTATCATTTTTTGCGTGAAAAGTAATGGCTACAACAAAATCGGTGATGGTTTATCGTTTTTTGCGTGAAAAGTAATGGCTACAAGAAATGGGTGATGGTGTATCATATTTTGCGTGAAAAGTAATGGCTACAACAAAATCGGTGATGGTTTATCGTTTTATGCGTGAAAAGTAATGGCTACAAGAAATGGGTGATGGTGTATTATTTTTTGCGTGAAAAGTAATGGCTACAACAAAATCGGTGATGGTTTATCGTTTTTTGCATGAAAAGTAATGGCTACAAGAAATGGGTGATGGTGTATCATTTTTTGCGTGAAAAGTAATGGCTACAACAAAATCGGTGATGGTTTATCATTTTTTGCGTGAAAAGTAATGGCTACAAGAAATGGGTGATGGTGTATCATTTTTTGCGTGAAAAGTAATGGCTACAACAAAATCGGTGATGATTTATCGTTTTTGCGTGAAAAGTAATGGGTACAAGAAATGTGTGATGGTGTATCATTTTTTTGCGTGAAAAGTAATGGCTACAACAAATCGGTGATGGTTTATCATTTTTTGCGTGAAAAGTAATGCCTAAAAAGAGTTTATAATTTAGCTCGTGAAAAATAATGCAGAAAACCAAACTTTGCGTGAAGCTAACCGACGACAGAGAGAGAGAGGGTGGTGGCCCCGACCAGAGAGAGAGATAGGGGTTATCCTGCCCGTTAGATCATACGATCAACGGTCGGCGGGCACGATCCGCGTGACATGGGCTAGACCAATCAGGGCAATGTTGGGCGTCTGTGAGATTTTGTGAAGGGAGAGGGCAAAACTGAGTAGTATCAAGAAACCAAGGCCAAGTGAGTAGTAAACAGACTAAGGGATTCAAATATGAGATTTAAAAAATGGAAAATGCGTGTTTTGTACAATGAAACCCATCTTGGCCTACCTCAAACTATTTGCAATACAAATCTACATGAGTGTGAAAATTATGGCCTCATTCAGACAAAGTATGTTTTGGGGAAAGCTGTTTTGGGTAGGGCTTATTATGGAAAACCATGCACCTTCATAGCTACTAGGTGATTTGAGAAGTGACATTTTGTGGTGAAACTTGATTTATCTATGATTTGAGAAGTGGCAATTTGTGGTAAAGACTCAATGAGTAAGTGCCACTCTTTTTCGGAATTTTTTGCGCATTAAATAACTCATTTAACTAGTTAATCCCATTTGTTGACTCTCTGTTGACCAGCCACTTGAGGGTAAAACTGAGTATATTGCACTAGCCAGTATTAGTACTCAAGGCGAAAACTGAGCACACAAAAAATGCTAATATATGACTCGAGGGTATACCTGAGTATATCTAAATTTCAGGGTTAGACCCGAGGACGCGTGTTGCGGTGCAGAAGTGGAAGACGTGCCATTGTTGACGCGTGTCGCGGTGCAGACGTGCAAATAGTGGACGCGGAGGACGCAGGTCGCATTTAGGACGCGTAAGCCCCTCCCTCCCTCCCTCTGCACACAGTCGTCTCATTCTCGCTCACGCACGAAACCACCCCTCTCACGTCCCATCAACTTCTCCAAATCGAAAAACCCCAACCGCCGTACGCACGCTACCCTGCCGGCGATGGAGAAGAAGAATGCGCCGGCGGCCGTCGCCTCCGAGCCCGTCGCCTCCGCGCCCGTCGCCTCCGAGCCCGTCGCCGCCGAGCCCGTCGCCGCCGAGCCCGTCGCCGCCGAGCGCGTCGCCTCCGAGGGCGGCGCATCCAAGCGCGGCGCCTCCGTGAACTGGGCCTCTCTCTCGGCTGATGGACCACTTCACAAGATCGGCGAATGCTTACTGGCGAACGAGGAGTACGCCGACACCTACTCCGCTATGAGGCAAGTCCGTAGAAATTGGCGCTCAGGTTTGCCTGAGCCCGACGTGCACCTGGACGAATGGATCATGCTAGACCACGCCCTTCCACGCGTTGCTGAGTTCACCTTCCTCCAACTCGGCACATCACGCTACGTCACCATAGATCTATCGGAAGTTCATACAAGGTTCAAATTCCTCCATATCTACCTTTTTATTTTCAATCTTAAACATCTTAGTGCTGAATGTTATCTTCATCAATATATTTTAGATACTACTTCGTCGGCTTTTGCCGTGGCGTCATCGTGCTTGCCCGTAAGAACCCGCCGCACAAGATACGGCTTCGAACACACTCACAAAGAAATCGAACACTATGTTTGAGGCGCAGATGCCATCTGTTTTTCTCGAAATCGTCGCCGTTATCAAATCCCCGACTATGGTCTTTGTTGCCGCACATTACCCGCCGGAAATTGGTTGGGTCGATGAGAGCACTCCAACTAAGGATATAAATGAAGATTGGGGAGAAGGAAGATTTTCGATCAGGAACCATTGTCTGCGTTGCATTACCCCGTTCAATGGTGAACTGTATGCAGTAGCTGCGGACAATTTTGAGAACGGAAGAATAGTATGCACCAATGTACAGTTGCAGCAGCGCGCGAGCACTGTCAAGATGGAGACACTAATTTCATTTCCAGAACTTGGACATCAGAAGTTCTACCTTGTGAAGTCGGATGGTGATCTGCTGCTTGTGTTGTTGGTCAGCGAGGCTTTGGCGGGCAAACCATTGGTGTACCGTGTGGACACTCAGAGCCGCTCTCTCCATCCGGTCAGTAACATTGGCAGTAATGCCTTCTTCGTGAATTATATCCGGTGTATCTCCGTCGACACCAGAGTGTACCCGACACTTCGACCTGGCAGCATCTACTACACGGATTTGGGTTATATCAGAGAGTACTCTCATGATATAAAGGCCTGGGATGAGTGGCCACTACGTGTGGATAGAATAGGACTCTACGGTATGAGAAATGAACACAAGCCATACCGTTTGGAGGATGTATTTGCCTCACACTGCAGACGGAAGGAGTTCAATGAATATTTCCTTGGGGTAATGCACGAATGGAGAAAGGAAGAAATATATGAGGAGGAATGAAGAACAAATTCATTCATCCCGGGGTATCCTAATCTTCTTGTTGTCCATACATTGCGTGCGTCTTGTATATTTTTCAGCTTAGTTTGTCGTGAACATTAACAACGTTATTGGCTGCTTTTGGCTGCTGTATGCAGTTTATGTATTATACTTAGTTTTCTGATTATGCTGTTGTGAATTTATCATATACTACCTTCTAGATTTGCTGCCATATTGGGCAAAAAACGAGGGCCAAAAGACATAAATAACCCCAGAGATTTGCTACTAGATTTGCTGCCATTTTGAAGAAAGACAGAAATAGAAGCTTCTCTAGATTTGATACTAATTTGGTGAAAAAAACAGAGAGAGAAAGAGGGGAAAATGTGCTCTTAAAAATGCCAATTTGGGCCGAGAGAGACAAAACCCAGCTCCTGCTCACGTGCAACCAAACGCTTCTCGTCCTGTCCCACGCGGTCCCTTTCTACCAGCCCCACGCGACGCGGCCCCACACGACGCGGCCCCACGTACGACGCGGCGCAACACGTCGGCACGTAACGTCCAAATAAACGGATTCCTTCCGTCCGAGCTCCTTCTGCGGGTTTCAGACATAGGCTTGGGGAAAACTGAGGAAAAACTAAGGGGCTGGGGAAAACTGAGTACAACTAACGACCCGAGGGCACGAAAATAGAAATCCCTAAAATAAAGGCACAATGTCCTCCCAATCAAGACAATCCCTATTCTTCAGCAATTTATACCAATGCGCTGCTTTACCAGACAGCGATATAGAGAATAGTTTCTTCCTAACTTCATCCATAGCAATACCTGCACATTTGAATAACCGGCATAATTCATGTAAAAACAGTAAATGATCTCCAGGATGGACAGTTCCATCCCGTTCATAGCGGTTATCCACAACACGTTCAATAAATTTCATAGGTATTTTGTATGGAACCTCTTTCTCACCTGGCGCCTCATCCACTACCTTTGCAGTAGTAGTAGATTTTCCAAAGAGGAATTCAAGAGAAGACCTCTCCATAATGAATTATAGCAGCATGCAGAAATAAAAACAGCACGTACAGTAAAAGTTTCCTTACCAATTCCACTTACCAATAGCGCTTCACTCCCCGGCAACGGCGCCAGAAAATAGTCTTGATGACCCACAAGTATAGGGGTGTATCGTAGTACTTTTGATAAATAAGAGTGTCGAACCCAACGAGGAGCAGAAGGTGTTGACAAGCAGTTTCGATGAAGGGTTCACTGTAAATGCTCACAGACAAGTGTTCAGGGGGTTTAGGTATAGCAGATGAATGAAGTACAAGTAAGTAAAATGCGAGAGTAATAATTGCAGCGAGTGGCCCAATCCTTTTTAATACAAAGGACAAGCCGGTTTGTTTACTTATAATGACCAAACTTTCTTGAGGACACACGGGAATTTAGTCTAGTGCTTTTGCTTCATATAGTTGATTAATCTTCATTGTTTTGATAAGTGTTGTGTGGGTGAACCTATGCTAATGCACCGCCCTTCCTAGGACTAATACATACTTGTGATTATACCCCTTGCAAGCATCCGCAAATACAAGAAAGTAATTAAGATAAATCTAACCACAACCTTAAACTCGAGATCCCGCTATCCCTCCCGCATCGATATACCAACGGGGTTCAGGTTTCCGTCACTCCGGCAACCCCGCAATTAGCAAACGAATACAAGATGTATTCCCCTAGGCCCATAAAGGTGAAGTATCATGTAGTCGACGTTCACATGACACCACTAGAAGAATAACACCACAACTTAAATATCATAACATTGAATATTACCCAACATACTTCACTACTAACATTTAGACTTCACCCATGTCCTCAAGAACTAAACGAACTACTCACGAGACATCATATGGAACATGATCAGAGGTGATATGATGATGAATAACAATCTGAACATAAACCTTGATTCAATGGTTTCACTCAATAGCATCAATAACAAGTAGTAATCAATACCGGGAGAGTTTCCCCTATCAAACAATCAAGATTCAACCCTAGATGTTACAGCGGTGACGAGGTGCAGCGGTGGAGATGGCGGTGATGATGATGGTGATGATGATCCCAATGATGTCCAGCTCGATGACGGTGACGATGGCGTCGATTTCCCCCTCCGGGAGGGAATTTCCCCGGCAGATTTCAGCCTGCCGGAGAGCTCTTTTCTCTGGTGTTTTCCGCCCCGCAGAGGCGGCTGTGACTCTTCGCGATTATCCCCTGGAGGTTAGGTTTTCGGGACGAAGAAGTACGCGAAGGAGAGGAGGCCAGAGAGGGTTGTGGGCCCCCTCCCCACAAGGCGGCGCGGCCAGGCCTGGGCCCGCGCCGGCCCATGGGGGGGCCCATGGCGGCCCTCCTCGGCTCCTCCTTTTGGCTCTCTCCGTCTTCTGGAAAAATAAGATTTTCCGTGTAATTTCCGTCAATTGTTGATCTTCCGAAATATTGCATTCTGACGGTGCTTTTTCCAGCAGAATCCTGACTCCGGTGCGCGATTCTCCAATAATCATGAAACATGCAAAATAGATGAAATAACAAAAGTATCATCTCTAAATATGAAAAGGTATCAGAATAACAGTAAATTATGATATAAAATAGGGATGCAAAATGGACGTATCAGTCTACGCCTCGCTCAATCTCGCTCGCCCAGGCTCACGCGATGGTACTACTAGCCCACTAGGTGGTAGTACCAGCCCAGGTCGTGATTTTGGCCATTGTTTTTTTGCCCCAACGGCTAGATTTTTTGGCCCCCTATGTATAGCTTTCTTCTTCCTCTTTTCCAGCTAGCTCTTCCTCTCCCATTCTCTCTTCTACATTGTTGATCTTGAAGAGCTCCCTCTACCTCTTGATTCCTCGGATAATTTTTGAACTCTTTGAGGGAAAAGAGATGAGACATCTAGATCTACTACTCCATCAATCAAATCAATCTCTTTGTGAGGGGAACTCACTAGATCTTGGAGAAATTTGTTGTTCCTCATTTTTGTTCTTCCTCTCTCATTGCATGCCCCAATAGATTTTATAGCTTTGTTGGAATTCGGGAGTGAAGGACTTGAGCATCTCAGTGGTGTACTTGTCATTACATTAGGTGCATCGGTTTGAATTCTCTACAAAGATTCAATCTCGTGAGAGTTCGTGGGTGTTTCCTATTTGGTTCATGGAACCCTAGACGGTGTTGTAGCCTTTGTGGCCTTGTAACTTTTGTGGCCCTTATGGCCTTTGTGGCGGTGTGACCTTGGTGGTAGTTATTTGAGAGCCTCCAATTGTTGTGGAGTTTGCCTCAAGATTGTTACTTGAGAGCCTCCAATTAATTTGTAAACACCGCCTCAAGCTTGTACGGGTTCGGTGACCACCCTCAAGGGGTCCCTTAGTGGATCAAGGATTTACCTTTTGGTGGAAAGGCTGGAGGAGAATACGGTGCACCATCGTGGTATTTGGAGTGCCTTGTGCCACCACACAGCTCCGACGGAGAGTAGCACATGAACTTCGGGATACCGCGTGCCTCGGTTACTTCTCAACCCGAGCTCATTTACTTATGTATTTTATTTTATGATAGCCTTCCTGCTTGATGTTATATATCTTGCTATCACCTTGTTGCTTATCTTGCTTAGCATAGGTTGTTGGTGCACATAGACAGACGCTAGTTTATAGGCTTTATGCTTGACAAGTAAAACCTAGTTTTATTCCGCACTTATTCAAACCCCCAACATAGAAGTTTTTGAAATCTCCTATTACCCCCCCCCCCCCCCCCCCTCTCTCTCTCTAGACGGCATCTTTGGTCTTGCAGAGGGGAGTCGTTCAACTATCTTCATTTGACAACACGAAACTCCATCCAAAAGATGATAATTACTACTTGCACGTGTCTACACGACTACATCCGTGATAGCAACCTAAGGGATCAATATTTCAACATATTTGATACCGGAGGGTATGTTCACGAGAAGAGTACTTCGTATCCTAGTGCTACATGTGGTACTTACATGAAAGGGATCCGTAATGATATCGCTATGAGTGTGTTTCCTTAGAATTATTAGACTCTATTTATGTCTTCTATTTAAGTTGTAATCAACTAACAATGACCTCCTATTTTTTAATTGCAATGTTAAGCACTTTAAATAATGTTAGAAACAATAATTTATGATCATATATGCAAAAAGAGCACAAACCAACTTCAAAACAGTTTATCAGAACAAAATTTATCAAATCCATGTCACTAAATTGAGGTAGGGTTGAACTACCGTGTTCGATCGTGAAAACAAGTTGAGTGCTTGAAAAGAACATGACCAAAATTCAATCTCTTGGGAAATGAATACCAAAACAATGCTCAAACTTGTCACAGCGAGGTATAAAAAGAGACGCAGGAACTGCATTAGGAGCAACTTCAACCACTTCAGCACATAAAAAAAGGCAGCTATATAAACGCATATAGTATGTTACACCTTTGAGGAACACCCATTGCGCAGTTCATAGCAATGCTAAGAGAAAGATGAAGCTGTATGTAAATAGCATACCAAGCATCCTTCGTAGGAATAAGCATGCAAAATTGGAGCCAACACCTACTGTAAGCCGGCTCCTTGTTTGTTGCGGCAAATGGGCTTTAAACACTCCTCTCCACCCCAATCTCCTCTTTATCGGCATAAACAGGAAGCCCAGCTGCCAGTTAGATGGGTTACGGAGCAATAGGGTGGCGATGGTAGACAGGCATACCACAATGCCAATCCGCTCACTAACTGGGCTCAAAACAACATAAGCTCCCAGTGCAAATGCTGCAACCATACTTCTCGTCGCCTGCTCCATAGACATTACAGAGAAGAACATGTAGAGTTTACGAAGCAGTGGATGAACATGCTCTGATCCAGCATAGGTGAGCCAGATGGTGGACAACGTGGAGCCGACAAATGCAAGTGTGTTCGCCATCACAAATGCCTTGAAGGTGTATCTGTGTGATAAAATTGGTGCACCGGCGTGTGGATGACCATCAGATATGTTACCACCGGGTAGAGTGAATACTGCTGCAAATGTGACTGTTGAGACAAGCACCGAGCCAACTACTAAATTTTGTGCAATGTTGCTAAATTTCTTTAGCTCGTTTCCAGAGGCTCTCCCAATGTGGAACTCATCTATGAAATGATCCAGGCGGCGTGGAGTAAGGACAGCTCCTGTCCATGCTAAACAGCGAAGTATAATGACCTGTGGATTCTATCAGAAGAAATCAAAATTTCAGAAAGCAAAGCAGCTGGATTGCAAATACTTTACAGAAAACAACAATACACTATTGTGCTTGTGCAAACAAGAACAAATTGGTAGGCTTAAGAATATTACCAGTGTATAACTGATCCCTTTATCAGTGGCTAGTACCGCAAGATCTAAGGCAGTGAGGCCGTGGTTGTTCACTATATTTGGCAGTGCACCTTTATTTGACATCAGAAGGCTCACTATCATCTGGTCTGCATTCTTGACTGCAAGATGCAGAGCTGTATTCCCTTCATAATCCATGGCATTCACCACTCTGTCGAGTTCTGGGGTACCACAGAAATGCCAAACGACTTTCCATTTCTTATGCTCAACAGCAATATGTAAGAAGTTTCTTCCTTTACTGTCAAGCTTCTCATCAAAATCTGGGCAGTGTTTGGAGAGTTCATAGATCAGTTGACCATATCCCATTTTAGCAGCAATATGTACAGGAAACAATCCATTTGAATCTGGGACATAGGCTGGAGAAGTATCATATCTCAATAACAGCTTCAGTGCGGAAATGTTTCCAGCAGATGCAACATAATGGAGAGGAGTACTTCCTGAACTGTCAATTTCTTTTGCAAGTGCTGGGTTCCACTGCAACAGTTCCTGTGTCATTTCTGGTACTAAAGAACTTAGTAACTATCTCAACTTCACCAATTCAACTTAACATTCTATCATAATACTACTATGAGAATCCACAATAAGCTTGTGTTGAAATAAATGTGACTCTTGTTGCCATTCGAGAGAAACATTTATAGTCCAATACATGCTCACTTGAAATTAACGCAACCCAAATAAAGTAAAATGGACTGTTTGGTAAAGTAGGAGAGAAGCAAACAAAACAAAAGTAAGTAGCCGATCAAAGATGTCACTCAAACACAAATGAGAAATAATGATGAACCTTGAAGATTCAGAAAGCAACTTTAGCACATCAATCTCAATGAGGAACCTAGTTTTGAGGCTGACATGATAAAAGAATCTCTACTTGGTCCCTCTTTCATATTCTGGCTGGGCCACGTTTATCAATAAAGAAAGCACATAACTATTTGGATAAGTAAGGATATGAATATATATGTGTAGTATATTGATGGCACTCTGTGAATTTAGGTACTTGCCCTATAGCTCCTCTGTTTGTGCAATTGTTTACACAATATTTTGTTGACCAATGCCAAATGGAAGGAGATATGTATTTCCCAATCTATAGTCATGTGTCATACTCAAATGCAGATAAAGTATCAAAATGGTTCCAAATTCACAATGAATTTGATTTCTCGATGCTAGACTCAACTTTGGATTTGAATGGTAGATTGGTAGTTTACAAATTACCATAATTTAATGAACTTAAATAAAAAAATTGACCTATCATGTTTTAGTCAATACAAGTCCCAGTCAAGTTCCACTCTATCTGATTGTAAGAAACCCACTTTCTATCTATCATGCTCTCAACTCATGCCCATTCACACCCTTTAATTTCTCCAATAAATTTCTCTTTTCTATAAACACAAATTTCCAACATTCCATGCTTAGATATCCTTTTCAATAAGAATATACGTTACTTTTCACACAGATACTCTATATTTTTCTGATGAGCCACCTTGGCATGTGAGGAGTAATGAACAGAGTCAGATCCTGCAGCGCCACACACACTAAAGTGCCTACCTGCACTAACCCCACTAACGCAAATCAATCATGTTACCCTTGACAACTTGCTTCATGACACCCACACCCCGATCCAAACATTGCTATCACTACTCCCAGTAAGTTCGACTGTGGGATGTACTAGTTGATAACAAGTGTACAACCTACTCTATAATTTATTTATTTATTTTCTGAAAAATCAAGCTAAATCAGTTTCATCACGTGAAACATAAACCTCAAAAATACTGCATCACTTGCTTTACCAGCAATTATCTACTAATTTTAATCTCAACTGAGTTGTAATGCAACCACAGATTATTCAGGTAACTTAAAGGTGACTTTAAGCAATACTCCCTCCGTCCTCAAATAAGTGGACATCTAGCCTCTAAACTTTGTCCACAAAAGAGTGTACTCCTATCTTCCCAATGCAATTTAATTGCTTCTCTCTCATCGCACGGAAATCAAACCCAATAATATTGAGCACATATTTCTCTTGTTTTCTACATGCACTTAGCTTATTGGAGGTGAAAGAATTAAAGAGGAGAGATGCATGTTCACAATGTACTTTTCACTCCACCTCATAATTTATCTTGAAAATCCCGCAGGTACACTTATTTGTGGACGGAGGGAGTATCTTGCATCACCTCAAGTTGCCAAGGACCAACTAAGTAGTAGCAAAATGTCTAGAGCCCAACCGCTTCAATTTCTCACAAATTCGAAGAACCTGGACAATAAATCTTGAAATTAAGGCTATATCTCATCAGGCACTCACCGTTGCTCGTGAGCGCAGCGGCGTGCAGCGCCGTGCGCCTGCCCGGACCCGTGCACGAAGCCACTATGGGCAGCTTGTCATCGTCGTCGTTGCTGTATGACTTGAGAAGAATGCGCACCATCCCAAGGGATCCTCCCGCCGCTGCCATGTAAATGGGCGTCTCCCCCGCGCCGCCGCACAGCCCCGCGAGCCCCGAGTCGGCAGCGGCCAGCGCACGGGCGGCGGCCTCGTGCCCGCCCCGCACCGCCTCGTGAAGCGCCGTCTCGCCGCGCTTGTTGGTGGCGCGGGTGAGGGCGCGCAGGGAGGACGAGGTGGGTGGGGAGGAAGCGACGAGGAGAGCGACGACCTTGTGTGCCCCGGCGCGAGCGGCGAGGTGGAGCGGGGTGTCCAGAGCGGCGTTGCGCGCGGCGAGGAGCCCGGGGGCACGGCGGAGGACGAGCGTCGCCAGCGCCGCGTGCGCGCCGGACGCGGCCACGTGCAGGAGCGTGTTGCCTCCTGCGGTGGCGGCGGTCTCGAGGTCGGGCGCGGACGGGTCCGCGAGGAGCTCCTTCACGAGGCGCCGCTCGTCGCCGCTGCGCGCCGCGCGGAGGAGCGCGGGGCTCAGGGTTGGCCCGGCGACCGGCGGCCGAGGCGTCGCGCAGGACATGGTGGACGGTGTCGACGGCGGCGAGGTCTCTGCCTCGGCAGGCGAGGCCATCGTGCTTCGTGTGTGCGTCGGTTGTGGTTCCGTGGTTTACTTCAGATTCATGTCGGTACTGGCACAATACGGTAGTTGTAATCATGGAACTTCATGTGGCAACGGCCAATAAATGCATACATATCATTTCCTTGTTTGCCCCTGGACGATTTAGTAATTGTGTAATGTACGGCATGTTGTTATATTCAACGCCGTTTTTTTTAGTGAAGTTTTTTTTTCCTTCAGACATTATCTTTTATCTCTAAATAGTAATCCCTCGCTACCTGATTTTGGTGGCTTATGGTGAAGCCACGTCACCCCATTTTACCCCACACGTACTGTCTCGCCCCGGGTTCCTGGGATACTTTTTTTTAGAGAACTTGGGATACTGTTTTTGCGCATATAATGACACCATATATGCAAGTATTAGGATGAGACTCGGATACTGGGTAAATGGGAACTTAATCATGATTAATTAGACTTCATCCCAACTACTCCCTCTCTCAGAGTTTATTAAGCGTGCGCGTACCCCTAGTCGCAAATTTGATCAAGTTAACATTAGTTATATGTTATAAAAAATTATATCATTAGAAACTTTAGATGTTCTATTTTCTAATGATATAATTTTTGCATTATATAATTTAAATTATATAAATCAATTTGGCGACCTAGCGATACAGGGAAGACTAGTAAACTAAGAAGGATGGAGTAGTTTAACATGATCCTATGTAGTTTAAAAAACATTTTGACTATTATTTTAGTCAACATAATATGAATTATATGTTATGAAAAATATATCATTGGAAATCGTTTTGAAATATGAATCTAACGGTATAGATTCTGTAGATATATACTTTATATTTTATTGACCAAATTAACGGTTAAAGTTTATCTTAAACTATGTGCGCGTCTACTAACCTGTAAGGGATGAGTAATAGTCTTGTAATGTATGCTTAAGCTTTTCCCAAAGAAAAGTAAAGAGGCGTTGTTAACTTCTCTAAAAATGTGAGGCGCTCTTGAGTTTTCACGATCTTTGATGCACAACGATTTACCAAATTATATAAATTGAGCATGTGTAACCAGTATCATTGTATTTTATGTTGTGAAGTACTTTTATTTTTATATTTACCCTAAAAGTATTTTAAATTTTTTATTGTAAATGTTCTGCCTTGAAGAATAGAAAAATCCTGGACTAAAACGTTCTTCAAAAATTATCAAGCGGTTTCAAATGGTGGAAATTTATCAGAATATTTCTGAGAGTTCATCCTTAATCATTTAGAAATGATCTGTTTTCTTATTTCGTAAAATTCAAGCATATGATCTATAGAAAAATCTATACAATGGATAGAAGATTGTACATGTTGGTTACATAACTATGTTGTTAGTTTGCCTTTTTTTTTGCACTCTTTCGTATACGTTGTGGTGGTCATATGTGCACAATCGACCTATACCGAGGATCAAAAAAATCAAGGAATGACAAAAACATAAAGATTTGTTAATGATGTTTGCGGAGAACGTCCACTTGTGGCATGACTACGGGTGACTGCAACACCTAACCGTCCTAGGTACCATCACATGCTGTCGGCTCCTCGAATACCTATCTAGTCATCATGGGTTACATCGAGTATTCTATAAGCATAGGCGGAGACAGGGGTAAGTGCTAACGAGTAACGACACAAGTAAATACTTCGTTAGTTAGTTTTTGCAAGCAACCTAGAATTTTTATTGGTTCAAGACGATGTTTACAGGTATAGTTAGAGAAATTCCAATAATATAGTCAGTTGCTGGCTATAACAAGATGTTATGTCATTTATAGTCACCATATAGCTAATACTTCCTCCGTTCTGAAATAGTCTACATTCTAGCCCTAAATTTTGTTCTAAAATACTCTACATTCTACCTTTTAGTCAACAACAACACTAAAAACGAGGTGGTTTTGCTCTCTTTATTGGACGTTGTTATTTTCAATGTAGCTTGGATTGGTTGTTCACATATCTTAGTAGTACTAATAAATGCAACACTAATTTGTCTCATTTTTTCTATAATGTAGACTAAATCAGAACGGAGGGAGTATGTATAGTTAGCTATAAGAATGATGTATCTATAATATCTATAAAGTTCATCCCCACTATGGTGCAATTAATGTTTGGAAGCTGAAATCTCATGTAGCCACATCATCTCAATTGTTTCTAGCCATCGGATTTCAAATATATGGTCATTGGTTGTCATTGGTTGTCTGTCCTGGCACTACTAGTTCTCATCCTATCCGGTTTATCTGTCAAAAAATATGAAGCGTTTCTCTACCTGACTTGCCCGCTCACCTTCGACTGTAAAAGGGGAAGGGATATTGCAGCCCGCAGATAAGAGGAAGAGAAGGCGACGACATGAAACGTAATGGGTTAGGAGTACTTAAAATCGTCTTTTCTCCCCCACTTCCGAATCTTCCATTCATTCGTAGTACATTCGGCCATCTGTGTGCTGCCTCCTCTTGGGAGCACTTGCCGCCACCATATCCATTGCTATGTAGGGAAGGGTGTGTTGTGTTCCATCATCCAGCGCATTGGTTCACCTACATGACAGATGTAAATCTGTAGCAAGTAATCGCTGCCCCCTTTCACTTTTATGTCTCACATCCTGTATTCATGTCCTATAATCCCTTTCTGTATGCCTCATCTATCATTCTCAAGGTATGCTCCCCAAATCCCTCTTATGTTAATTTATCAGTTTTGACTAATTGTTTAGGTCAATGTTACTATGTTCAGATCAGATTAGGTGCTCAAGAGAAAGCTTGATTTTATTAACTGGATTGATATAAAATTTTCAATATACCCGCACAAGTTCAAGAATCAATTTTTACGAGCACTGAAGCATGATGTACAGGTACTACCCATACACGGTACTGTCAAATATTATATCCATCTAACTAGATGTAATTAAGTGAAGTACTAATTATTATAGCTAGTCATATAATATCATCGTTCCTGTAAGTAAGTATCAATGTTTCCCAATATCTAGCTTCTCGATATTTTCACCTCCCCATTTGTTGTGGGTATATTTCATGGGTGTACCATCGACAGTGCCTAGTTCCGGCAAGCCCGTGTGGCACATAGATGGTGATGTGGTATGTAGCCCATCGGGCGGCCCAGTTGCTGTAGATCCTGAAGGATGAAGTCCAGTCCAGGATCAGGGAGCCGGATCCTAACCGACCTATGAAGGAGGCTGGATCCGTGGAGGCCCGTGAGGAACCTGGATCCAATACGACATAGATGGAAGGCGGATCCTTGATGTACACGGCAAGACATTGTACCGTAGTTAGGCAACCTGTAATCCGGCTAGGACTCTCCATGTAAACCCTAGATCTGTGCACCTTTATAAGCCGGATCCTGGAAGTCCTAGAGGCACAACCACAATTCATTGTAACAACGCGAAAGCGCCCAGATAATTCCAGACAAGCAGAAGTAGGCCCTGTCTTCGAGCAGGTGTTTCGAAACTGGGTAAATCGCATACCACCGTCCCGAGTGCTCTCCGCCCTATGGCCCCTACTTCGTTTCCCCCTCGTGAGGATCCCTCCTCTGAGGCACCGTCGAATAGGCAACGACACTTGGCGCCCACCGTGGGGCCTACGGTTTTAGGAGGCCGGAACCGGGAGGATTCCGCCATGGGAAGCTACGACGAATCCATCGTTGTGGGGCATGTCCTTTACGTCAGGAACTTTCCAATCGTCCCGCAGGACGAGTGATGGATTCCGACTAGGACCAACCCCATCAAGCTCTCCATCGTCCCAATTGGCGGCATTCACGTCTTCTTTGGCGAAACCATCGATTCCGACGGAAACACCCTGGTAAGTAACGCTGACGCGACCGCCACTGAGTAGGACGCAGTCGCAAAAATCCGATATGAGATGCTGGAGCTTCCTACGGAAGATTCCGCCTTAGATCTGGAAAGTTCAAAGCCCACTCAATCTGCCCATGAGCAGGAAACAACGGTGGAAGACCAATGCATATCCGTCTGGGTCTCCCAGGTGTTAGAGAAGCAAAGGTGTCACTTCGTGCATTTCCTCGCACATACCGCTGGAACCGCTCTTTCTTAGGAAGAAGCCAGACCCATGCAGGATGAGGCTGTCGGAACCGGCGACGCTCCAGAACAGCAGGAGGCTGTCGGAGATAGCGGCGCACCAGATCAGCAAGAGGGTGCCGGAGTTGTTGAAGAATCAATCCTGGGCAACCTAAGTCCAACTTCCGACGATGCTTCGTCCATGAACACGGAGGAATTCGACAAGGCTTTGAAGGAATTAGAGGGCGAAGAGGAAGCTGAGGCGGAATCTGCTCCACCTAAGCAGGTCCTAGCGACCATAACTGGGTTAGGCGAGGACGCTAATGAAGCATATGCCTGTTGAATGATAGCAAAGGAATTGTAGACGGAAATCAATCACTTATGAAGACGACTGGAAAAACTGATCTATGTTGGGCTGGGATTGCTTGCTGGTGTCGATCTGCTTGAGGCGCTGCTTTTCTTTCTCCGCCCTCCGCGTAGCCGCAACGCTTGCCGTTTCGCGGGCACGCTTTGGCGCTGAGCCGGAGGGGGCAGTTCTCTTGCGCTTGGTGGGGCCTGAGGTCTCAGGAATTTACGCTTCGGAAGCGGCCTCAGGGTCGTTGGTTCCGGAGTGAGGAACTCGAACTAAGTTTCCGAGATCCTTCTCTTGGAGGTTCTCCAGCTGAGCACACCAACACTTAGACAAATATTGCAAGAGAAAAAAAAGGAACTGGTGCAAAGTCAGGAAACATACCGCGATCTCGGAGCCGTCGGTGTGGATGTCCATGTTGCACACGTGAATCCGAAGATCACGTGGAATCTTGATTAGCACCCGGATCCGCTTGTCCAGGGCGTCGGAGGAGAGGTTGTCCTTGGAGGCACGCATAAGGTCGTCGCGCCCCGTGTACTGGAACATTAAGCGGTCCCGATGCTGCAGAGGCTGGATCCGCTTAGTGAACCAGGACATTGTGAGGTCCTTCCCCGACGGGCCATCCTCCGTCAGCTTGCAGATCCGCCTTACTGCTCGAGTCAGTTGAGGAGACTCGGACAGATGTGGACATTGGGTCCAGGCCGGAGTCTCGCTGGCGGGGTGATAACCCACAAGTATAGGGGATCGCGGCAGTCTTGAGGGAAGTAAAACCCAAATTTATTGATTCGACACAAGGGGAGGTAAAGAATACTTATAAGCCTTAACAACTGAGTTGTCAATTCAGCTGCACCTGGAAAAGCACTAGTAACAGGGGTGATGTGAAAGTAGCAGTAATATGAGAGCAATAGTAACAGTAACACAACAGCAATAGCACAGGAGCAATGGCACCAGAAAATAGTTGATACTACTTCCAATGACATATAGAACAAGTATATGATGATGAGAGATGGACCGGGGTTCCCAGCGATCTACACTAGTGGTAACTCTCCAATAACAAGTGACAAGTGTTGGGTGAACAAATTACAGTTGGGCAATTGATAGGATTGATAAAGCATTAAGAAAGAACATCAATTCATTAATCATGTAGGCATGTTTTCCATATATAGTCGTACGTGCTCGCAATGAGAAACTTGCACAACATCTTTTGTCCTACCAGCCAGGTGGCAGCCGGGCCTCAAGGGAATCTCATCTGGATATTAAGGTACTCCTTTTAATAGAGCACCGGAGCAAAGCATTAACACTCCGTGAAAACATGTGTCCCTCACATCACCGCCATCCCCTCCGGCTGTCCCGATTTCGTCACTTCGGGGCCTTTGGTTCCGGACGGTGACATGTGCATACAACTTGTAGATACAATCTAAGCAATAATTATAAAGCTCAAATCTAAGATCATGCCACTCGGGCCCTAGTGACAAGCATTAAGCATAACAAGGTTGCAGCAACAATAACTTCACAAACCTTATAGATAGACTAATCATAATGTATCATCCATCGGATCCCAACAAACACAACACCTATTACATCAGATGGATCTCAATCATGTAAGGCAGCTCATGAGATCATTGTATTGAAGTACATGGAGGAGAGAATACCAACTAGCTACTGCTAGAACCCGTAGTCCATGGGGGAACTACTCACGGAGCATGATGGAGGCGGTGGCGTCGATGGAGATGGCTTCCGGGGCACTTCCCCGTCCCGGCAGGGTGCCGGAACGAGACTTCTGTCCCCCGAATTGGAGTTTCGCGATGGCGGCGGCGCCCCTGGAGTCTTTCTGGAGTTTCGTCAATTGGTACTGCGTTTTTAGGTCGAAAGGGATTATATAGGCGAAGAGGCGGCGTAGGAGGGTCGACAGGGTGGCCTCCCCATAGGGGGGCGCGGCCAGGGTCTGGCCCGCGCGGCCCACCCTCCTGGTGGCCCCCTGGCTCTCCTCCGACTTTCCTTCGGTGTTCTGGATGCTTCCCGGAAAAATAGGATGTTTGGCGTTGATTTCGTCCAATTCCAAGAATATTGCCCGAACAGCCTTTCTGGAACCAAAAACAGCAGAAAACGAGGACTGGCACTCGTGGCATCTTGTTAATAGGTTAGTTCCGGAAAACGCATAAAAACATTATAAGGTGCAAGCAAAACATGTAAGTATTGTCATAAAACAAGCATGGAACATCAGAAATTATGGATATGTTGGAGACGTATCAGCATCCCCAAGCTTAGTTCCTGCTCGTCCCGAGCAGGTAAACGATAAAAAGAATAATTTCTGTAGTGACATGCTGAAAGAACATCTCTCACATTATGTTTTGTGTGTTTGATGTCAATATATGTGATACACTAATGTTTGTTTAAGTGTACAGGGATTACATAGATATTTATTCATGTGTGTTGGATATGGTCGTCTGTCAAAAGAAATCAGAAAAAGTTGGCCAGGCCGGATAATCCGGGCCGGATATTGTTGAAATATCTGGCCCCCCTGATTTTGCATAAGTCCTCGAGGAAAAGCAGGTCAGTATAGGGGCCGGATTTTTGCCCGGATATTGTCCCGGTATTGTACCAGGGCCGGAATATCCGGGCCGGATATTTTGGAAATATCCGGGCCCCTCGAATTTGGCTAAGGACTGGACAAAAAACAAGTCTGGCATAGGGCCGGACATTTGGCCGGATAAAGTCACAGTTTTGTCCCGAAGGCCGGATTATCCGGGGGGCCAGATTATCCGGCCCTTACTTAGGCCGGAATATCCGGCCCCCCCGGATGCTGCAACGGCTCTTTTTTGTGAGGGGGTATAAATACCCCCTTCTTCTACCTTGGTTGCTTGCTCAATCATTGCACAAGAAATCTGCCAAGCCACCTCCATTAGAGCCACCTCAAGAAACTCAAGATTTGCAAGATCTCCTTCCTCCCCCAACCAAAGCTCTTGATCTTTGGAGATTCGAAGGAGAAGACACCGATCTACATCCTCACCGAAGCGTTCTTCATTTCCCCCTCTCTTGTTTGAGGGATCTCATGCTAGTGTTCCTATTTGGTTCCCTAGTTGATTTGTGTTGATGTATTGTTGTTGATTGTTGTGTTGTAACATATTTGGGAGCCTTCAATTTGGTTGTGGATGTGTGCCCCAAGAACCTTGTAAAGGCCCGGTTTCCGCCTCGAGGAAATCCCTTAGTGGAAGTGGGCTAGGCCTTCGTGGCGTTGCTCACCGGAGATCTGAGTGAAGCCTTCGTGGCTGTTGGTTGGCTTTCATAGCAACCACACTCCTCCAAACGTAGACGTACCTTCTTGCAAAGGAAGGGAACTACGGGAATCATCTCCGTGTCATCGCGTGCTCCACTCTCGGTTACCTCTATCATATTCTATCTCTATATTGCTTAGCTATATCTTGCTTAGTTGTTAGCCTTGTCATATAGGTAAATTCACTTAGTTGCATATCTAGAAAATTTACCTTTTGTGTCAAGCCTAAATTGAAAAAGAACAAAAAATTGGTTAGCACCTATTCACCCCCCCCCCCCTCTAGGTGCGGCATACGATCCTTTCAATTGGTATCAGAGCCTCGGCTCTTATTTCGGGCTTAACCGCCTAAGAGTATGCCGGAGGATGGACCATCGGAAGGGGAGACTAGGCCGGTCACCATGGATGATATCAATTCGTTGAAGTCATACATGGATGCTCAAACGGAAAGCATGAGAAAAATGATTTCCGAGCTTTTGACCCCTCCCCGTCCCGTGGCTCCCACCATAGAGGTTAATATCACGGATGCGGTTGTAGAGGGTGACACTTCGGTATTACCCTCCGCTACCGCACCCATGAATGGTGATAACTTAAACACTATCAAACCCCCATTGCATCTCCCAAGGGAACTAGTGGGAGTGAGAGCTACAATCGAGTAGCTCCACCTTTCCAATCACCCGATATACCGGTTCCCCATCCTCATATAAATATCCGGGGCGACCCACCTAAGTTTTCCGTTAATGATTACGATACTTGGCAATTTGAGTTTAGCTCTCATGTTCGCAGTGCCTCCAATGAACTTTGGAGAATCATCGAGGAAGGCTTCAATCCTTACAACCCCAAGAAGTTGACTAGAAGAGAAGCGGTTGATAGTCAACTCAACAATACCGCCTTGCACATGATCCAAACCGCTGTGGGGACAAAGGAGTTGTCTCGTGTTCGGCATTTCACCACCGCCAAGGATGCTTGGGATGCTTTGGCCGTGGGTTGCATTGGAAGTGAGAGCACAAGAAGGAACAAGTATAATGCTCTTAGGAATAAAGCCGAAGGATTCATGAGGCTTCCGGATGAAGATCATGAAGACATGTATGGAAGACTTCTCACCGTTGCCGACGCCTTCCGGATTGTTGGTGCCTCTCACATTAATGACTCTTGGATCAAGGAGAAGTACATTGAGTGCATGATGCCGTTCGAGCCTATTGATGTCAAGACTCTTGTCGGAAGAGAATGCTATGCCTCTCTCACCTCTCAACAAGCCGTGCACGAGATGCAAGCTCTCAAGGTGCTTGAGCAAAACTCTCATGATTCTCGCAATCGTGCCATTGGGATGACAAAAGGGTCCAACCTTGCCTTGGTGGTCAACCCCGTGCAAGAAGTGATTCCTCAAGAATCTTATAGGGCATCTTGGAGCATGACCTATCCGGAAGACTTGGAACACCACTACCATGACCACATGGCATTCCACGCAAACACCTTTTGGATTGATCCTTCCAAGGCCAAGGAGGACAACATCAAGAGAAACAACTCAAGGGGTCCCTCAAGCTCGGGCCCAAGAACAAGATCTTTCTACAATTGCAATGACAAGCGCCATTTCATTGCCGAATGTCCCTATGAGAATAGGGAGACTCATGGTGGAAGGCTCATCCCCAAGGACAAGAGAAAAGACTCAAAGGGCAAATATTCAAAGCCCCTCAACAAGAAATTCTACAACAAGAACAAGAAGGGCAAGAGGCCCTCAAGGATTGTGCTAGTGGCTAATGAAGAATACTCTTTCGATGAGATTGCAAGTGCTAGTGATGATGATGAAGAGGAAAGCTCAAGAGAAGTGGCCGCCATTGTCACCACCAACATTCCCTCTTCCTCTCTCTTTGATTCACCCAATGAGAACCCTCAACGCAAGAATGCACATTGCTTCATGGCAAGGTCCACCTTGGACACATCAATTGTGCTATCAACTCAAGAAGAGTACACCTCCGGAGATGAAGATGTTGATGATGAAGAAGATGCAACCTCAAATGGATTGGTTGCTCTTGCCTCCCTCGCTACTAACTCTTCATCAACAAGTGAATCTCCCAATGAGGTCATTCATGTGGAGGAAGAAAGTTGCCTCATGGCTAAATCTTCCGAGGTATCATCTCCTAACCCCTCTATGCCTAACATTGCTAATGATCTAGGGGTTGACCCCGCTAGTCTAAAAGTGAAACAAGAGATGCTAGAGTTTGATGAGTTCATTAGTAGCCTACAAGGTAACACTAAGAAGCATGTTTCAAGTCTCATGGTTCGTATGGCTCAACTAAATGCTACTCTTGAGAAAAAGTGCCAAATAGAGAGAGAAGACTCTCTAGAAATACATGCTCTTAAAAATGCTCTTGAGGATGTCAAGAAACTATAGCATCTCTTGAAGAGAAGCTAGAAAGTCTTGAAGAACCTCAAGATAAACTTAGCAAGCTCAGTGGTGATCAAGGACCCCCGCCTCAGCCTCCAGCTCACCAGGGTTACAGTGGATGGCATTCTGCACAGGTTCCATGGAGTGATCTTGATGATTGCCTTCAAAGGTCCAACACCTCTCTCCGCTCTCCGGATGCACCTGACACTGAGGATGAAGAAGAGGAAGCGGCATACCAGTCCGATGATGAAGACGCCTCCGAGTGATTCCCATGGGACGTGTAGCATCGCGCTTGTCCCCTTTTTGGCGTCTCGATGCCAAAGGGGGAGAAGTGTTCTATTAGGATTCTCGGGGATTTGCATGGTTTGGGCACAAGCATATGCGTTTATCATTCTTATATTGCTTGTGTTCCCTCTTATTTGAACTATTTGGTTTGTTTGTGTGCCGTTCAAAACTATGTGCTATGTGGTGTGAGACATTGTTATGGTTTTCGGATTTCTATTTGTTGAGATCAAGGATATTACATTATGTGTGATGCTATATCTCCGTATTATATATCTACACATGGGTATGATTTCTTGCATCCTATCTCAACTTCATATTTGTCGATGTCTATTGTTAGAGCTCATGTTGGATATCTCTTGTGTTGAGGCACCTCACTCCTATGTGTTGTGTATTTGTATTCAAATGCAAACTACTTATATGCACACATGTAGGGGGAGTGCCTCTATGTTTTGCCATCATGCTTGTCTCTATAGTGATTCTATTGCAAATCCGTATATTGTCATCAAACACCAAAAAGGGGGAGATTGAAAGAACATCTCTCACATTATGTTTTGTGTGTTTGATGTCAATATATGTGATACACTAATGTTTGTTTAAGTGTACAGGGATTACATAGATATTTATTCATGTGTGTTGGATATGGTCGTCTGTCGAAAGAAATCAGAAAAAGTTGGCCAGGCCGGATAATCCGGGCCGGATATTGTTGAAATATCCGGCCCCCTGATTTTGGCTAAGGCTTCGAGGAAAAGCAGCGCAGTATAGGGGCCGGACTTTTGTCCGGATATTGTCCCGGTATTGTACCAGGGCCGGAATATCCGGGCCGGATATTTTGGAAATATCCGGCCCCCTCGAATTTGGCTAAGGACTGGAAGAAAAACAAGTCTGGCATAGGGCCGGACATTTGGCCGGATAAAGTCACGGCTTTGTCCCGAAGGCCGGATTATCCGGGGGCCGATTATCCGGCCCTTACTTAGGCCGGAATATCCGGCCCCCGAGATGCTGCAACGGCTCTTTTTTGTGAGGGGGTATAAATACCCCCTTCTTCTACCTTGGTTGCTTGCTCAATCATTGCACAAGAAATCTGCCAAGCCACCTCCATTAGAGCCACCTCAAGAACCTCAAGATTTGCAAGATCTCCTTCCTCCCCCAACCAAAGCTCTTGATCTTTGGAGATTCGAAGGAGAAGACACCGATCTACATCCTCACCAAAGCGTTCTTCATTTCCCCCTCTCTTGTTTGAGGGATCTCATGCTAGTGTTCCTATTTGGTTCCCTAGTTGATTTGTGTTGATGTATTGTTGTTGATTGTTGTGTTGTAACAGATTTGGGAGCCTCCAATTTGGTTGTTGATGTGTGCCCCAAGAACCTTGTAAAGGCCCGGTTTCCGCCTCGAGGAAATCCCTTAGTGGAAGTGGGCTAGGCCTTCGTGGCGTTGCTCACCGGAGATCTGAGTGAAGCCTTCGTGGCTGTTGGTTTGGCTTTCGTAGCAACCACACTCCTCCAAACGTAGACGTACCTTCTTGCAAAGGAAGGGAACTACGGGAATCATCTCCGTGTCATCGCGTGCTCCACTCTCGGTTACCTCTATCCTATTCTATCTCTATATTGCTTAGCTATATCTTGCTTAGGGTGACTTCTTTTGGGCTTAGGCTTATGCATAAGCCAGCTTATGAAAAATGGTGGGTAGAAACTATGGTGAGGAGAAGCTCTCAGAAACTGTTCTTCCTATTCTTTTGGGCTTGTGACATTTTAGCTTATTTGTTGTGTCAAGTTGTGAAAAGTCCGAAACACCCTTAAATACAAAATTTGCCCAGCTCAATTGTAACATCATTTTCAATGAGAAATAAATAATCTAGACCATTTTTGTATATTACAACATGGAGTGCAATAATCATATCTGAGGAATGGGGGCAACATAAACGGAGGAAAAATCCATGCGTATATCTAGACCACCATTCGTCCATTAAACATGCGTGTATGTGCATCTAAGCTGTACCAGCATCCGATTGCAGCGCCCCAGCTAAAAGAAATCAAAGATCATGCTAACAGGAAGAAAGACGCCGCGAGCTGGCCTGGTGAACTGGATCGGACGCTCGCGTGTTCCAATCGAGCCAGGGCAGTTGCTCCGCGTGCCTGACCGAGGCGGAGCAGGTCACGTCGGTCGGCGGGGCTCCTGCCTCATGTGCTGGGAGAGATCCTGGGTTCTTCGGCGGAGGCGGAGCAGATCACGCCGGAGTGGATCATGAGGGCAAGCTAGGGAGACGGGCGGGCGGGCCAGGCTTCAGCAGCGTGCCCACGACCGACGGAGGTCGGAGGAGGCGGGCGGGAGGCAAGATAGATGGAGAAGATGCGGGCGAGCCGCGGAGTATACGGCCAGTGGCGGGGAAATTTGGCCGGCGGCGGAGACCCTACATGGCACGCTCGTAGGAGAAGCAAACGACAGCCACGGGGCGGGGGAGCAGGGCGAGCGGCGGCGCATGCGGGGGAGCAGCGGCCGGCGTCGACGGTGGGGGAGCAGCGGCCAGCGGCGGCAGGGCGAGCGGCGGCGCCTGCGGGAGAGCAGCAGCCGGCGCCGACGGCGGGGGAGCAGCGGGCAGCGGCGGCAGGCGAGCGGCGGCGGCGCTCGCGGGAGAGCAGCAGCCGGCGCCGACGGCGGGGGAGCAGCGGGCAGCGGCGGCAGGGCGAGCGGCGGCGCCTGCAGGGGAGCGGGCGAGCCGCGGCGCCTGCGGGAGAGCAGCAACCGGCGCCGACGACGGGGGAGCAGCGGCCAGCGGCGGCAGGGCGGAACCCTATCGCTCCATGTTGACCAAGGTCACGATGCTTGGGGCCGTGTACCGTTTTGTTTTTTTTTGTTTTTTTTCGTTGGCCATCCGGGAACTTGGGGAGTGTCAGTTTCGTGTAAATTTCACTCGAGAGCGGGGCTATTCTATATACCGGTTCGGCTCTCCGTCGGAGAAGCCCGGGAAACTGCTCTGGACCAGTTTCTGGCAATAGACAGGATTGGGGCTTCTCGGTAGGAATAAGCTGGGCTAAAGCTGGAGACATCTTTTGGGCTTCAGCGGTCCACGACCTCGAAGCCAGCCTTAGTTGTTAGCCTTGTCATATAGGTAAATTCACTTAGTTGCATATCTAGAGAATTTACCTTTTGTGTCAAGGCTAAATTGAAAAAGAACAAAAAATTGGTTAGCACCTATTCACCCCCCCCCCTCTAGGTGCGGCATACGATCCTTTCACATGCTACTTACATAACCTTGATCATACTATTACAAAGCATATGAAATGAATGAAGTGACTCAAGGCAATGATCTATAATTGCTAACAAATAGATAACATATAGCAAAACTTTTCATGAAGAGTACTTTCAAGACAAGCATCAAAAGTCTTGCACAAGAGTTAACTCATAAAGCAATAAATTCAAAGTAAAGGCATCGAAGCAACACAAAGGAAGATTTAAGTTTCAGCGGTTGCTTTCAACTTTCAACATGTATATCTCATGGATATTGTCAACATAGAGTAATATGATGAATGCAAATATGCAAGTATGTAAGAATCAATGCACAGTTGACACAAGTGTTTTCTTCTAAGATGGAAGGAAGTAGGTAAACTGACTCAACATAAAGTAAAAGAAAGGCCCTTCGCAGAGGGAAGCATTGATTGCTATATTTGTGCTAGAGCTTTGGTTCTGAAAACATAAAGAGAGCATAAAATTAAAGTTTTGAGAGGTTGTTGTTGTCAACGAATGGTAGTGGGCACTCTAACCCCCTTGCCAGACAAACCTTCAAAGAGCGGCTCCCATTTTATTTTATTTTTGTGTGGCACTCCTTCCAACCTTTCTTTCAGAAACCATGGCTAACCGAATCCTCGGGTGCCTGCCAACAATCTCATACCATGAAGGAGTGCCTTTTTATTTTAGTTTTATTATGATGACACTCCTCCCCACCTTTGCTTTCTCAAGCCATGGCTAACCGAATCCTTCGGGTGCCGTCCAACAATCACATACCATGGAGGAGTGTCTATTTTTGTTAATTAATTTGGGACTGGGAATCCCATTGCCAGCTCTTTTTGCAAAATTATTGGATAAGCGGATGAAGCCACTAGTCCATTGGTGAAAGTTGCCCAACAAGATTGAAAGATAAACACCACATACTTCCTCATGAGCTATAAAACATTGACACAAATTGAGAAGCATTTTGAATTGTTTAAAGGTAGCACTCAAGCAATTTACTTTGGAATGGCAGGAAATACCACATAGTAGGTAGGTATGGTGGACACAAATGGCATAGTGGTTGGCTCAAGTATTTGGATGCATGAGAAGTATTCCCTCTCAGTACAAGGTTTAGGCTAGCAAGGTTGTTTGAAGCAAACACAAGTATGAACCAGTTCAGCAAAACTTACATAAACACATATTGCAAGCATTATAATACTCTACACTGTCTTCCTTGTTGCTCAAACACTTTTACCAGAAAATATCTAGACCTTAAGAGAGACCAATCATGCAAACCAATTTCAACAAGCTCTACAGTAGTTCTCCACTAATAGGTTTAAACTACATGAAAAAACTTAATCATGATCTACTTGAGAGCTCAAAACAATTGCCAAGTATCAAATTATCCAAGACATTATGAGGCATTTTCTGTTTCCAACCAAATAACCATAAGTATTGTAGCTTCCAACTTTTATCATTGAACATTAAAAGTAAAACGAAGAACAAGTGTTCATATGAAAAAGCGGAGCGTGTCTCTCTCCCAAACAAGGATTGCTAGGATCCGAATTTATTCAAACACAAACAAAACGAAAATAAACACACAGACGCTCCAAGTAAAGCACATATGATGTGACCGAATAAAAATATAGTTTCAATAGAAGAAACCTGATAAGTTGATGAAGAAGGGGATGCCTTGGGCATCCCCAAGCTTAGACGCTTGAGTCTTCTTGAAATATGCAGGGATGAACCACGGGGGCATCCCCAAGCTTAAACTTTTCGCTCTTCTTGATCATATATCATCCTCCTCTCTTGACCCTTGAAAACTTCCTTCACACCAAACTTCTCATAAACTTCATTAGAGGGGGTAGTACTCAAAAAACTTGAATCCACCTTGGTCCTGTAGTGACACATTGCAAGTACTCAATAAAACATTAGCTACAGCTCTCCACGTCTAGAAAACCTCGCTTAAAGTCCACAAGAGACAATGCAAAAAACAGAGACAGAATCTGCCAAAACAGAACAGCCAGTAAATACGAATTTTTAATAAATACTTCCGTTGCTCAAATCAGAAAACTCAAAACTAATGAAAGTTGCGTACATATCTGAGGAACACGGACGTAAATTGGCATATTTTTCTGAGTTAACTACAGAGAAAACAGCCCAGATTCGTGACAGATAGAAATCCGTTTCTGCGCAGAAATCCAAATCTAGTATCAACCTTCGATTAGAGGCTTCACTTGGCACAACAAAACACAAAACTAAGATAAGGAGAGGTTGCTACAATAGTAAACAACTTCCAAGACACAAATATAAAACAAAGTACTGTAGCAAAATAACACATGGGTTATCTCCCAAGAAGTTCTTTCTTTATAGCCATTAAGATGGGCTCAGCAGTTTTGATGATGCACTCGCAAGAAATAAGAGTCGAAGCAAAAGAGAGCATCAAGAGACAAATTCAAAACACATTTAAATCTAACATGCTTACTATGCATAGGAATCTTGTACACAAATAAATTCATGAAGAACAAAGTGACAAGCATAAGAAGATAAAACAAGTGTAGCTTCAAAAATTTCAGCACATAGAGAGGTGTTTTAGTGCCATGCAAATTTCTACAACCATATTTTCCTCTCTCATAATAATTTTCAGTAGCTTCATGAATAAACTCAACAATATAACTATCACATGCAGCGTACTTTTCATGATCCACCAACATATAATTTTTATCAAGCTAAAAAATAGTGGAATTAAAACTTTCAAACTCACTTTTATCAATAATATGACAAGATGATTGATCAATCTCAAGAGATATGGGACTCATAGATAAAGTCAAGAACTCTCCAATCCCATTTTCATTAGTAGTACAATTAATATTATCAAGTAACATAGGACCATCATCTAAAGATTTATCATAAACATTTGCTAAGAAAAATTCTTTAGTACCATGCATTTCGACATCAGGCACAAACAAAGCATTATCATAAGATTTATCAAAATAGCATGGATTATCATAGATAACAGTAGCATAATTATTCTCACAAGTTTTACTCATAGGTAATATTTCAAGAGAATCCACAGGAACATAACATTCAACCTCTTTCGGTAAGCATGGAGGACAATCAAATAGTGTAAGAGATAAAGAGTTACTCTCATCAGAAGGTTGGCATGGGTAGCTAATCCATTCTTCCTCCTTTTGTTCGTCGCTCTCCCCTTCTTTTTCATCCAATGAGCTTTCAGGTTCATCAATTTCCTCCTCTTTTTCATCCAATCAGCTTTCAGGTTCATCAATTTCTTCTTCCACCGGTTCCTGCAAATTGTGAGTGCATTCTTGTGCATTAATGAGTCTCTCTTTATAATCAATGATATAAGGATTACCACTGTAGCATTCTATGCAAGAATTAAGGATACAAGAGACATAATCTTTAAGGTCCTTACAAGCAACACAAGTTTCATAATTCTTAACCATGAAGGATTCTATCTCGGAGGCTCCCATAAATAAGACAAATTGTTCTACCTCTTCGAACCCATAATGAATATAGCAATTCCGATTATAGTTCTTAATTAAAAATTCCTCACTAAAGCCACATTGAAATTTAAGATGTTTAGTGTCCTGTTGAGAGCAACAATTTATATCATGGCGTTTAAGCAAGATTTTAGCCATTGTATTCAATTTTTCTATCATAGCACTCATTACTTTACCAGTTCTCGATTCTCTATAATTATTATAACATTCTATAAGCTCCAAGTAGGTTGTAGGTTCTCCCATAACAGCAGTTTTTAATTTTTAGGTTTTTCAAATTTTTATGGATTTTTGGGTATATGAGAAAAGTAAAACAAGACAAAAAGAAACTAGACAAAAGTAAACTAAGCAAAATAATACTAGACAGAAATAAACTAAGCACAAATAAACTAGACAAAAGTAAACTAAGCGAAACGAAATAAAAGAAAATAAAAACAGAGAGAGAGGTAGAGTGTACTCCCCAGGTGAACTTATGAGTAGAGCTATGTCTCCCCGGCAACGGCGCCAGAAAACAGTCTTGATAACCCACAAGTATAGGGGATCGCGGCGGTCTTCGAGGGAAGTAAAACCCAAATTTATTGATTCGACACAAGGGGAGGTAAAGAATACTTATAAGCCTTAACAACTGAGTTGTCAATTCAGCTGCACCTGGAAAAGCACTAGTAACAGGGGTGATGTGAAAGTAGCAGTAATATGAGAGCAATAGTAACAGTAACACAACAGCAGTAGCACAGGAGCAATAGCACCAGAAAATAGTTGATACTACTTCCAATGACATATAGAACAAGTATATGATGATGAGAGATGGACCGGGGTTCCCAGCGATCTACACTAGTGGTAACTCTCCAATAACAAGTGACAAGTGTTGGGTGAACAAATTACAGTTGGGCAATTGATAGGATTGATAAAACATTAAGAAAGAACATCAATTCATTAATCATGTAGGCATGTTTTTCATATATAGTCGTACGTGCTCGCAATGAGAAACTTGCACAACATCTTTTGTCCTACCAGCCGGTGGCAGCCGGGCCTCAAGGGAATCTACTGGATATTAAGGTACTCCTTTTAATAGAGCACCGGAGCAAAGCATTAACACTCTGTGAAAACATGTGTCCCTGATACGTCTCCGACGTATCGATAATTTCTTATGTTCCATGCCACATTATTGATGATATCTACATGTTTTATGCATACTTTATGTCATATTTATGCGTTTTCCGGAACTAACCTATTGACGAGATGCCGAAGGGCCAGTTCCTGTTTTCTGCTGTTTTTGGTTTCAGAAATCCTAGTAAGGAAATATTCTCGGAATCGGACGAAATCAACGCCCAGCATCTTAGAATCCCCGGAAGCATCCAGAACACCCGAGAGTCGCCAGAGTGGACCCACAGGGGGCCCAGATGATAGGCCGGCGCGGCCCAGGCCCTGGCCGCGCTGCCTTATGGTGTCGTCGCCTCGTTGACCTTCTGACGCCGCCTCTTCGCCTATTTAAGCCCCCTCGACCTAAAACCTCGAGACGGAAAAGCCACGGTACGAGAAACCATCCAGAGCCGCCGCCATCGCGAAGCCAAGATCTGGGGACAGGAGTCTCTGTTCCGGCACGCCGCCGGGACGGGGAAGTGCCCCGGAAGGCTCCTCCATCGACACCACCGCCATCTTCATCACCGCTGCTGTCTCCCATGAGGAGGGAGTAGTTCTCCATCGAGGCTCGGGGCTGTACCGGTAGCTATGTGGTTCATCTCTCTCCTATGTACTTCAATACAATAATCTCATGAGCTGCCTTACATGATTGAGATTCATATGATGATGCTTGTAATCTAGATGTCATTATGCTAGTCAAGTGAATTTTACTTATGTGATCTCTGAAGACCCCTTGTCCCACGTGTGTAAAGGTGACAGTGTGTGCACCGTGTGGGTCTCTTAGGCTATATTTCAAAGAATACTTATTCACTGTTATGAATGGCATAGTGAAGTGCTTATTTATATCTCTTTATGATTGCAATGTGTTTTGTATCACAATTTATCTATGTGCTACTCTAGTGATGTTATTAAAGTAGTTTATTCCTCCCGCACGGTGTAATGGTGACAAGTGTGTGCATCCGTGTTAGTACTTGGCGTAGGCTATGATTGTGATCTCTTGTAGATTATGAAGTTAACTATTGCTATGATGGTATTGATGTGATCTATGCCTCCTTTCGTAGCGTGAAGGTGACAGAGTGTGCATGCTACGTTAGTACTTGGTTTAGTTGTGTTGATCTGTCATGCACTCTAAGGTTATTTAAATATGAACATCGAATATTGTGGAGCTTGTTAACTCCGGCATTGAGGGTTTGTGTAATCCTACACAGTTAGTGGTGTTCATCATCCAACAAGAGAGTGTAGAGTCTAGCATCTATCTATTTATTCTGTTATGTGATCAAAGTTGAGAGTGTCCACTAGTGAAAGTATGATCCCTAGGCCTTGTTCCTAAATATCGCTATCGCTGCTTGTTTCTTGTTCTCTACTGCATCCGTACTATCCGCAATATTACCATCATCAACTACACGCCAGCAAGCACTTTTACGGCACCGTTACTACTGCTCATATATATTCATACCACACTGTATTTCACTATCTCTTCGCCGAACTAGTGCACCTATTAGGTGTGTTGGGGACACAAGAGACTTCTTGCTTTGTGGTTGCGGGGTTGCATGAGAGGGATATCTTTGACCTCTTCCTCCCTGAGTTCGATAAACCTTGGGTGATCCACTTAAGGGAAACTTGCTGCTGTTCTACAAACCTCTGCTCTTGGAGGCCCACACTGTCTACAAGAATAGAAGCACCCGTAGACATCAAGCACTTTTCTGGCGCCGTTGCCGGGGAACGAAGGAAAGCTACACCATTTCCTCCCTCGTCAACTACGCGCTAAGTACTTTTCTGGCGCCGTTGCCGGGGAGGAAAAGTAAACGGCACACACACAACGGACCCCGGCAACTAGCCACTTTTCTGGCGCCGTTGCCGGGGAGGAAAGGTAAAAGGCACTCATACTTCGGTTCCAGGTAATAGTACTTTTCTGGCGCCATTGTGTTTGTGCTCGAAGCTATTTCCTTTAGATCCTGCAATTGCATCTTTTTGTTTCTTGTTTACACTAGTTAGGCATAATGGAAAACAACAAAAATATGAGAGATCTTTATGAACTTTATCTTGAATTAGGACATGATGTGTTTGAAGAGAGAATTAAAAAACCCATGGAACTTTATATGCATGCTAATGGGAACGTTATTAATATGAATGCTTTGAACACTATTGTTGCTAATGCTATGGAAAATTCTAAGCTTGGGGAAGCTGGCTTTGATGAGCATGATCTTTTTAGTCCCCCAAGCATTGAGGAGAAAATTTACTTTGATGATACTTTGCCTCCTATTTATGATGATTATAATGATAGTAGTCTTTTGGTGCCGCCTGTTATGGAGGATAAATTTGATTATGATTACAATATGCCTCCTATATTTGATGATGGCTACTTTGTTGAATTTGCTCCCACTACAACTACTAAAATTGATTATGCTTATGTGGAGAGTAATAATTTTATGCATGAGACTCATGATAAGAATGCTTTATTTGATAGTTATATTGTTGAGTTTGCTCATGATGCTACTGGACATTATTATGAGAGAGGAAAATATGGTTGTAGAAATTTTCATGTTACTAAAACACCTCTCTATGTGCTTAAAATCTTGAAGTTGCACTTATTTTATCTTCCTATGCTTGTTACTTTGCTCTTCATGAACTTATTTATTTACAAGATTCCTATGCATAGGAAGCATGTTAGGCTTAAATGTGTTTTGAATTTGCCTCTTGATGCTCTCTTTTGCTTCAAATACTATTTCTTGCGAGTGCATCATTAAAACTGCTGAGCCCATCTTAATGGCTATAAAGAAAGAACTTCTTGGGAGATAACCCATGTGTTTATTTTGCTACAGTACTTTTATTTTGTATTTGTGTCTTGGAAGTTTTTACTACTGTAGCAACCTCTCCTTATCTTATTTTATTACATTTGTTGTGCCAAGTAAAGTCTTTGATAGAAAGGTTGATACTAGATTTGGATTACTGCGCAGAAACAGATTTCTTTGCTGTCACGAATCTGGGCAAAATTCTCTGTAGGTAACTCAGAAAATTATGCCAATTTACGTGAGTGATCGTCAGATATGTACGCAACTTTCATTCAATTTAAGCATTTTCATTTGAGCAAGTCTGGTGCCTCAATAAAATTCGTCTTTACGGACTGTTCAGTTTTGACAGATTCTGCCTTTTATTTCGCATTGCCTCTTTTGCTATGTGGGATGGATTTCTTCGTTCCATTGACTTCCAGTAGCTTTGGGCAATGTCCAGAAGTGTTAAGAATGATTGTGTTACCTCTGAACATGTGAATTTTGATTATGCACTAACCCTCTAATGAGTTGTTTTGAGTTTGGTGTGGAGGAAGTTTTCAAGGATCAAGAGAGGGAGATGATACAACATGATCAAGAAGAGTGAAAGCTCTAAGCTTGGGGATGCCCCGGTGGTTCATCCCTGCATATTTCAAGAAGACTCAAGCATCTAAGCTTGGGGATGCCCAAGGCATCCCCTTCTTCATCGACAAATTATCAGGTTCCTTCTCTTGAAACTATATTTTTATTCGGTCACATCTTATGTACTTTACTTGGAGCGTCTGTTTGCTTTCGTTTTTGTTTTTGTTTGAATAAATGCTTGTGTGGGAGAGAGACACGCTCCGCTGGTTCATATGAACACATGTGTTCTTAGCTTTTAATTTTCATGGCGAAGGTTGAAACTGCTTCGTTAATTGTTATATGGTTGGAAACGGAAAATGCTACATGTAGTAATTGCTATAATGTCTTGGATAATGTGATACTTGGCAATTGTTGTGCTCATGTTTAAGCTCTTGCATCATATACTTTGTACCTATTAATGAAGAAATACATAGAGCTTGCTAAAATTTGGTTTGCATAATTGGTCTCTCTAAGGTCTAGATAATTTCTAGTATTGAGTTTGAACAACAAGGAAGACGGTGTAGAGTCTTATAATGTTTACAATATGTCTTTTGTGTGAGTTTTGCTGCACCGCTTCATCCTTGTGTTTGTTTCAAATAACCTTGCTAGCCTAAGCCTTGTATCGAGAGGGAATACTTCTCATGCATCCAAATCCTTGAGCCAACCACTATGCCATTTGTGTCCACCATACCTACCTACTACATGGTATTTCTCCACCATTCCAAAGTAAATTGCTTGAGTGCTACCTTTAAACAATTCAAAATTTATCACCTCTGATTTGTGTCAATGTTTTATAGCTCATGTGGAAGTATGTGGTGTTTATCTTTCAATCTTGTTGGGCAACTTTCACCAATGGACTAGTGGCTTCATCCGCTTATCCAATAATTTTGCAAAAAGAGCTGGCAATGGGATTCCCAGTCCCAAATTAATTAATCTAAATAGACACTCCTCCATGGTATGTGATTGTTGAACGGCACCCGAAGGATTCGGTTAGCCATGGCTTGAGAAAAGCAAAGGTGGGGAGGAGTGTCATCATAATAAAACTAAAATAAAAAGGCACTCCTTCATGGTATGAGATTGTTGGCAGGCACCCGAGGATTCGGTTAGCCATGGTTTGTGAAAGCAAGGTTGGAAGGAGTGCCACCCAAAAATAAAAATAATTCATGGGAGCCGCTCTTTGAAGGTTTGTCTGGCAAGGGGGTTAGAGTGCCCACTACCATTCGTTAACAACAACAAACACCTCTCGAAATTTTACTTTTATTGCTCTCTATATGTTTTCAAAATCAAAGCTCTAGCACAAATATAGCAATCGATGCTTTCCTCTTTGAAGGACCATTTTTTTACTTTTATTGTTGAGTCAGTTCACCTATTTCTCTCCATCTCAAGAAGCAAACACTTGTGTGAACTGTGCATTGATTCCTACATACTTGCATATTGCACTTATTATATTACTCTATGTTGACAATATCCATGAGATATACATGTTATAAGTTGAAAGCAACCGCTGAAACTTAATCTTCCTTTGTGTTGCTTCAATGCCTTTACTTTGAATTATTGCTTTATGAGTTAACTCTTATGCAAGACCTATTGATGCTTGTCTTGAAGTACTATTCATGAAAATTCTTTGCTATATGATTCAGTTGTTTACTCATGTCATTTACATTGTTTTGATCGCTGCATTTATTACATATGCTTACAATAGTATGATCAAGGTTATGATGGCATGTCACTCCAGAAATTATCTTTGTTATCGTTTACCGCTCGGGACGAGCAGAAACTAAGCTTGGGGATGCTGATACGTCTCCGACGTATCGATAATTTCTTATGTTCCATGCCACATTATTGATGATATCTACATGTTTTATGCATACTTTATGTCATATTTATGCGTTTTCCGGAACTAACCTATTGACGAGATGCCGAAGGGCCGGTTCTCGTTTTCTGCTGTTTTTGGTTTCAGAAATCCTAGTAAGGAAATATTCTCGGAATCGGACGAAATCAACGCCCAGCATCTTAGAATCCCCGGAAGCATCCAGAACACCCGAGAGTCGCCAGAGTTGACCCACAGGGGGCCCAGATGATAGGCCGGCGCGGCCCAGGCCCTGACCGCGCTGCCTTATGGTGTCGTCGCCTCGTTGACCTTCTGACGCCGCCTCTTCGCCTATTTAAGCCCCCTCGACCTAAAACCTCGAGACGGAAAAGCCACGGTACGAGAAACCATCCAGAGCCGCCGCCATCGCGAAGCCAAGATCTGGGGGACAGGAGTCTCTGTTCCGGCACGCCGCCGGGACGGGGAAGTGCCCCCGGAAGGCTCCTCCATCGACACCACCGCCATCTTCATCACCGCTGCTGTCTCCCATGAGGAGGGAGTAGTTCTCCATCGAGGCTCGGGGCTGTACCGGTAGCTATGTGGTTCATCTCTCTCCTATGTACTTCAATACAATAATCTCATGAGCTGCCTTACATAATTGAGATTCATATGATGATGCTTGTAATCTAGATGTCATTATGCTAGTCAAGTGAATTTTACTTATGTGATCTCCGGAGACCCCTTGTCCCACGTGTGTAAAGGTGACAGTGTGTGCACCGTGTGGGTCTCTTAGGCTATATTTCACAGAATACTTATTCACTGTTATGAATGGCATAGTGAAGTGCTTATTTATATCTCTTTATGATTGCAATGTGTTTTGTATCACAATTTATCTATGTGCTACTCTAGTGATGTTATTAAAGTAGTTTATTCCTCCGGCACGGTGTAATGGTGACAGTGTGTGCATCCGTGTTAGTACTTGGCGTAGGCTATGATTGTGATCTCTTGTAGATTATGAAGTTAACTATTGCTATGATGGTATTGATGTGATCTATGCCTCCTTTCGTAGCGTGAAGGTGACAGTGTGCATGCTACGTTAGTACTTGGTTTAGTTGTGTTGATCTGTCATGCACTCTAAGGTTATTTAAATATGAACATCGAATATTGTGGAGCTTGTTAACTCCGGCATTGAGGGTTCGTGTAATCCTACACAGTTAGTGGTGTTCATCATCCAACAAGAGAGTGTAGAGTCTAGCATCTATCTATTTATTCTGTTATGTGATCAAAGTTGAGAGTGTCCACTAGTGAAAGTATGATCCCTAGGCCTTGTTCCTAAATACTGCTATCGCTGCTTGTTTACTGTTCTACTGCATCTGTACTGTCCGCAATATTACCATCATCAACTACACGCCAGCAAGCACTTTTCTGGCACCGTTACTACTGCTCATATATATTCATACCACCTGTATTTCACTATCTCTTCGCCGAACTAGTGCACCTATTAGGTGTGTTGGGGACACAAGAGACTTCTTGCTTTGTGGTTGCAGGGTTGCATGAGAGGGATATCTTTGACCTCTTCCTCCCTGAGTTCGATAAACCTTGGGTGATCCACTTAAGGGAAACTTGCTGCTGTTCAACAAACCTCTGCTCTTGGAGGCCCAACACTGTCTACAAGAATAGAAGCACCCGTAGACATCAGTCCCTCACATCACCGCCATCCCCTCCGGTTGTCCCGATTTCTGTCACTTCGGGGCCTTTGGTTCCGGACAGTGACATGTGCATACAACTTGTAGATACAATCTAAGCAATAATTATAAAGCTCAAATCTAAGATCATGCCACTCGGGCCCTAGTGACAAGCATTAAGCATAACAAGGTTGCAGCAACAATAACTTCACAAACCTTATAGATAGACTAATCATAATGTATCATCCATCGGATCCCAACAGACACAACACCGATTACATCAGATGGATCTCAATCATGTAAGGCAGCTCATGAGATCATTGTATTGAAGTACATGGAGGAGAGAATACCAACTAGCTACTGCTAGAACCCGTAGTCCATGGGGGAACTACTCACGGAGCATGATGGAGGCGGTGGCGTCGATGGAGATGGCTTCCGGGGGCACTTCCCCGTCCCGGCAGGGTGCCGGAACAGAGACTTCTGTCCCCCGAATTGGAGTTTCGCGATGGCGGCGGCGCCCCTGGAGTCTTTCTGGAGTTTCGTCAATTGGTACTGCGTTTTTAGGTCGAAAGGGATTATATAGGCGAAGAGGCGGCGCAGGAGGGTCGACAGGGTGGCCTCCCCATAGGGGGGCGCGGCCAGGGTCTGGCCCACGCGGCCCACCCTCCTGGTGGCCCCCTGGCTCTCCTCCGACTCTCCTTCGGTGTTCTGGATGCTTCCGGGAAAAATAGGATGTTTGGCGTTGATTTCGTCCAATTCCGAGAATATTGCCCGAACAGCCTTTGTGGAACCAAAAACAGCAGAAAACAGGAACTGGCACTGTGGCATCTTGTTAATAGGTTAGTTCCGGAAAACGCATAAAAACATTATAAAGTGCAAGCAAAACATGTAAGTATTGTCATAAAACAAGCATGGAACATCAGAAATTATGGATACGTTGGAGACGTATCACGGGGCCGTCCTTGAAAGCTGGCAGCACCCTTGCGCTGGCTGGGTCGGAAACATCCTTCAGATAGAAGAAGCCTCCGGACCAATACCGCGCAGATTCGTGGCGGTTGGTGGGCGGATAGATGCGGCCAGGCCGGAGCTTGAATGTAATAGTTCCGCATGTGGCCAGGGAAGAAGTTTGCGGAATTTTCTCCTTCTTGACGGAGAAGTAGTACTGGAAGAGAGAGGGAGTTCTGGGGTTACCCGGAGGTGGCCTTCGCACAGCGTCACATGATTGCTGATGGCCAAGATGTTGTTTGGCGAGATGTTGTGAGGTTGAAGCCCGTACGCCTTCAGGATTTCCATGAAGAAGTCACTGGGAGGAAAGGAGAAGCCCCGCTCGACGAGCGCCTTGGTCACCACCATCTCTCCGGCTTCGGGAGCAGGAGTCAGGGCACCCGGAATTGTACGCCAAGATCCAAACCTCAAGAATCCCTCCGCCTCGAGGTTGCGGAGTTCAGTTTCTGTGGTGGTGCAGGGCCACCACTTTCCCTTGGCTTCGCTATCTCGCGCGCGAGCCTTGGATTTCTTGGCGGCAGCTTCCTCTGCCTTCCTCTCCATTTGTTCAGCCCCGGCAGTTTCTTCCGGGTTGGCCGATGAACCTTGGATGTTCTTGCCGGAGTCCTTTGAAGGCTCCAGCTGGACTGCGGTGAAGGGAGGAGGGGCGGAAGATATTGGTGTCGCCATGATCGGCTCAGATGCAGATGGTGGCGGAGTTGATGAAGACATCTACAAGAAAATGCGAGTTGACTGAACTTAGCCGGATCCATCACTAACGCCCTAATCATATTTACCAAGTACGACGAGAAGATGAAGCTCGAAAGACCTACCGGAATGGTTTCCACGGTGGTCGGAGTCGCTGGCGGTGAATTTTTTGCTGCGGTGGCTCGCCGGACTTAAGAACACGACGAACGTACTGGACGAACCGCTCGCGACGGCGCACGAACTCCGGCGATCTTCCGGCGAAATTCCGGTGCGACGGAGGAGGAGCTCGGAGGCGGCGCTGAGATGAGAAGTGAAGGAGGGCGAATGGAGGATTAGGGTGGACGATGAGATATTTGTAGGATGTGGGAGGAGATTCGTTCTCCGCATCTTGTGGTCGGAACGCAAGTGTCGCGCCGTTGGATGGCTGACACGTGTCGAAAACCCTAAGTGGTGAAAATGGCTAAGGATAAGTTACCGCTCAAATCTCCCGTAAATGGCGCCAAAATTGGCTGAACCGTTTGAACTTTTCGAGGTTCCGGGTAACAGTTTGAAAACTGTCAAACTATTATCTCAGCAGGGAAGTAACCCGGAGACGCGTTGTGAAAATGATGTCGATGGATGAAGTCCCGCGGGATAAAGATATTTTCCGACTAAAAGTTGGGAAAGAAGAAAAAATGAAGTTGGAGTTCTTCAAGTTTCCCCGTGTTACCAAGAGGATTGTTGGAGGCTACGAAGCTTTGGCAAGGCGGAAACAAGAGGTGAATCTCGAAGAGCGCTCTCCTCCTTTCCGTCCTCGCGCGTAGGCCGCGCTTGCGCTCCGCCTCCTGCGGTGGCACCATCCGCTTCCCACACAGCTCCAGCTCCTACAGGGCGGCGCGTTCCACAGCGGTACGTGCCTCGAGGCGGACGCGGCCGGCCGCCTGTTCCTCGTGGTTCTTGTTCCGATGGCGCATGGGCTCTTGTCGGCCGCGCTCCGCCGACGCAACAGCTTCCCGTGCGCGCCGCTCGGGCGAGGGGAGCTGGATGAGGTGGCGGGCTGCTCGCATAGCGAGGAGGTCGCCTAATCGGCGACGACCGGCCCGACAGGTGGCCTCATGCTCCTTCGTCACGGGCGTGAGGTCGGCGAGACGCTCCTCGACGGCGGCATTGATGTTCGCCAGCGCGAGGTCCTCCGCGTCGACGGGCTCCTCCTCCGCCCCTCCTCCATGGCCTCGTACCAGCCGTTCACGGTCTCGTGCCAGCCGGCCGCGGGTGCCTCCACCATCTCCGCGTCCTCTTTCTTCTTCGCCGCCTCCTCGGCAGCGACGCGGAGCGCCTCATCGTCGGAGACCCAACGCGCGTCTGGCTGCTCCTCCTCCGTCCGCTGGAACCTGGCCCGGGCGGCGAGGGAGAGCTTGGCCCACGTGGCCTGCAGGGTGCGCGGTATGGCGAGGGCGCCGCAGAAGGTGTATGATACTTTCCATTGTGACTAGTCTAATGAGTTTAGCCTTTATGTTTTCACTCCTCACCTCACATATTATCTGTTCCCAAAATTTAAATGGGTCTATTGTTTGGATGCATGCACTGCCAATGCATGAATTCTGTTTCCATAATTTTCAAAATACTATAAGAAAACATTTTTGTAATTTTTAAAAACTGGATCATACGAACCGTGTTTAGAATAGTACTATTTCCCGCTAGAACTGGTAGAGTTGAACGAAGTTGCAGCACAACGTGAAGGGCAGGGTTTCTTGATGTTATGGTTCAATGTGCAAATTTGCCTGCGAACAGGGTTCTTCATGAACAGTTTTTGACTTAGAAAACCGTTTATAAAAAAAGCAGTTTTCTCGATCACTTGGGATAACGAAATCTGAATGCTTTGGGGCTTTGGCGAAGGTGCTGTCTTCTAAAGTCACGATGATGCGTCATGAGCTGTTGGCACGTACGTCTCCGTCGATGCTCGCTGCCGGTACATATACAAAACCACGTGCAATCCCAAGAGTATCGGGTACGCGTATCTCATACTCCGGCAGGTACAGCGAGATGTTTTACACGTACGTACGGTTTGGTCAAAGAGCAGGAGCGCCTCGTTTATGTGCCGGAAATACTATAGTACTGTACAAGAACTCGTTGGCGTAAAGAAGAATGTCGAATCGTATTCGCGTCAGTTATAATACTATACTAGTACAACGTACGGAGTATTTACTTTTTTATTGCGCAGGATCTGAACAATTTATTTATACTAGTACAGTAGTAATGGAAACGAACGTGGTTTCATTCCCTGGACTGATCGTGTAGTGACAACGCCAATAATTGTGTCCAGCGCGTGTGTGCGCAGCGGCACGATGAAAGCATTTGTCGGGTGTCGAGAAAGTAGGGCGGGCTGCGGGCACAAAGGCACGCGGGCGGCCGTTTTCGATTGCTGCTTTTCCCTCTCGGCTCGCCCGCTATTCCAATGGTGGAGACCGGCCGCCGGCGGCCGCGTTCGCTGCCCCGTGTCGGGGTCGGTCCATTTGCAACATCTTTTCATTATTCCAAGCAAAGCCCAGGTAAACCTTGCGTCGTTTTTTATGTGAGAGCGTCTCCAGCAGGCGAGCTATAAGACTACTTTAGAGCATCTCCACCAGTGTTTCCGATAGCGGCTTCAATAGTATTTTGGGGGTCGGTAACACAAATGGGCTCGCACGGGTGCGCTTCAAACGGCGTCGGCTAATTTTGAAGCACAATAGAATCACCGGCAACCCCGTGCTGGCTCCTTCGCTAAGGGCGTGAATCGGGCGTGTTGGCACCTCGCGGCACATCTGAAAACGAGCGTGGGCTCCGCCTGATAGCCAGACACACCGATTTCCCACCTCCTATACACGCCCGAGCCGACTCCCACCGCTCTAGATCGCCGCCGCAGCCCCCTGCTTGCAATAGACACTGCCGACTGTCTAGGAACCGCCGTCCATCGACACGACCGCCACCCCCTTCGAGTGGCGGCCCCTGTTTCGCCCGGAACAGAGCTCGCCGCCACCGCGATAGTATCGCCCCGCCCGCAAGGTGTTCGTCTGATTGCCGCGATGGACAGCGACGACGAGATGATGGTGCAGCTGTTCACGGAGGAGCAGAACGCTCAGTCTGTTCGGTGGCAACAGCAAACATGTTGCGCGTTCGTCAGCCTTTCTTCGTCGTTCCTCGGCGCGGCGGCTCAAAGCCAGGCAAGAGGAGGAACATCAACCGACATCGTGAAGCCGACGCAATGCTGCTTGATGCCGACTACTTCAACGACGACGCGGCTCATTCGCCGAAGGAATTTCGGTGCCGGTTTAGGATGAACAGGGAGCTGTTCTTGAAGATTATCCACGGGGTCAGGGAGTACGACAAGTACTTCATGGCCAAGAAAGATTGCACAAATTTGTGGGGCTTCACCTCAATTCAGAAGTGCACTGCTGCAATGCGCAGTCTTGCATATTGAGCTTCTCCAGATACAACCAATGACTACCTATGGATGGCAGAGTCGACATGTACAGAGACTCTCTACAGATTCTGCCTAGCCGTCATAGCGGTGTATGCTAAAGACTATTTGAGAGCACCAAGAGAAGATGATACAGCTCGGATCCTGCAAAAGAATCCAGCAAGAGGGTTTTCTGGGATGCTTAGAAACATTGACTGTATGCATTGGGGCTGGAAGAATTGCCCTTTTGCTTGGTAGGGGATCTACAAGGGGCATACTTGACAAGGTATCAACTTGTCAATGCCTACGGGTTATAGGCTAGGGTTTGGTTAGAAGTAGAGGGCAAGTAGATCTCGAAGGTTTCAGCCGAAAAGTACTCGACGATTATGAAAACCAGGGTTTGTGAACAATGATTCGATGATCTCCTCGTCCCTCGACTCCCCCTTTATATAAGAGGTGGAGCCGAGGGTTTCGTTTTGTACAAGTTACAGAGTCCGGGACGGTTTCTAACTCATCCCGCCAGATTACAAACAACACTTCCTATTACAACTCTACTTTCCTTAATATATCTTGGGCTCTCGAACCTTCTTATTCTTCGGGTAGTGGGCCTTCATTAAACCTCGGGTACTATCTTTGGCAGGCCCATTTGGGATGCCTATGTCAGTAGCCCCCGAGATTTTGCTTGAATCGTAGAGTCAGGGAAAATCTCCACTGTTTATTTTTATTCGACAATTTAAACTTTTCTATATTTCTTTATATAAATTTCTATATTGTACAGGGATATTGGTAGTTGGGGCTAGTTCATCTGACGGATTAGGTACTAGTTAACTGCTCTAGTGGCAATCCGCAAAAACCTACTTCAAGATCACGTCCCTGGACATGATCTCGGGATACTGGTGCAAACTTCGACAGGTGCCGCTTAAGGTCTTACCATTCTGTCGAGTCCCGGTCAAATTTATCGAGTACCTAACGCGTCCGTTAGGATTTTTCTTCGTATCTGTTGATACGGATAAAAGTAGCAGAGCGCAGTCTTCGGCGATGCCACGCCCAGCAGAACGGATCTGGGGTCTTACCTTCGCAAATTTGCAGCATTCAGAATTTGATCGCAACTTTGGCGTTCTGAGAATATATTGTCGAGTGCTTTTCCGGCTGTTGGAATGGCACATTTTATCGAATCAAATATGACTTATATTAATCTCCCGATGGGAGTATATGTAGGGGGGAGACTTGCATAGGATCTTCTTGTTAGGTGAGATTGTAAGATCAGATTATAAAAAACATATTTATCAAATGCGAAAAAATCAAACAAAATTATACAACATACTTACGGACTGTATCTACAACTCTAAAAAAAATCAGCTCAAAATTCAATCAACTTTTAGAGAAACAAAAAGGATAAATTGTATTGTGAATAGTGTCAGCTTTGGGTGAATAGTATTTCACACTATTCATTTCCAGATTTATCTTTTTTGGCTCTCTAAATGTATGTTGAATTTGAAGCAGCGATTTTTTGGGGTTGCATATATAACATAGATGTATGTTGTCAATTTTGTTGAGAATTTTTGAACATGTATTTTGTCCTCAAAAAATTGATCTCATAGATCCTATCTAAAGCAAGATCCCACCCAAGTTGTCCCCGTATATGTAGAGTTAATTATAACTCGAAATATACTCTCTTGCTTTTCTATCTTTCTTCCTTTTCCTTTTTTAATTTCATCGGGCACGCGAACAGCGTTCCCGATGGGAGTAGCCCCCGAGGCTACAGCCAAGAACTTGTGCTTGGTTGTAGGCTCAACATTTTAGTCCCCCTGTCGCTATATTGTCATTATTTCCCGATATTCTCTTTTTTTTTATCTCTCGGGTGCGCGAACAGCGCTCCCGATGGGAGTAGCCCCCGAGGCTACAGCCAAGAACTTGTGCTTGGTTGTAGGCTCCCGCAATTTCTATATTGCCATAGTCGAAATTTTACTTTTATCGAAGTAGCCCCCGAGCATTTGGGCAAAAACTTGTATTTGACCAAAGGCTCCCAAAGTATTCAAATAACTTCTCCTGTCGCCATTCTCCTTTTATTTTTCCTGTCGACATACTTTCCTTTGTCAAATTCACTTCATCTCTATTAATGGTCGGGATTTTTCTGCCTTGTGGGTCCATTGTTCCCACCACGTTGACACGTCGTGCAAGTGGGGGACACACGTCCTCCGCTTTTCCTGGCGCACGTACGGTAACGCCTGTGCTATTCCACCTCAGTAAAAATACCTTTTTACCCTTTTATCTACTAGATCTTTTTTCACCACACGATTTCTTCATCCAACGGTGCATTACTTCTCCCGAATCCTATATAAACCTTTCTTCAACCTCGGTCCACTCCTTCGCTTGCGCCGCACATCCGTTCCCCTCTGCAAAAACTTCCTTTGCGCCCAACTCTGTTTGATCTTCCGCACGCACTAGCATTGCTTTTTCCAGTGCTGTTGATGCCACCGCGCACGCGACTCACTCGCCACAGTACTCCAGAATCCAAGATGGCCGCTGAAGATCTTGAATGGGAGAGATCTAAAATCTCCAACCAAGACGTCAACATGCTGAAGAGGCTTGGCCTGATGAAGAAAGAAGACGCCATCCGCTTTCCCAGCGAAGGAAGCTACCCCAACCCTCCAATGGAGTACCGGGTTAGTTTCGTTGATCATCTCATCCGCGGCCTTTCTACCCCAATCCACGATTTCCTCCGCGGCCTTCTCTTTGTCTATGGGATTCAGCTGCACCAGCTGACCCCCAATTCCATCCTTCATATTTCTATTTTCATCACACTGTGCGAATGCTTCCTTGGAATCACTCCAAATTGGGTTCTTTGGAAACGCATTTTCTGCCTCCGCCGCAATGGCTCCCACAACGCTACTTATAACATAGGTGGTGTTGTTCATCACATTGATTACTTCGATGTCAAATTTCCTGATTCTGTCCAAGGATGGCGCAAAAGGTGGCTCTACATACACGAAGAAAGTGCCAACTCTGTAGAGCACAACATAGTCCCTTTTGACGGAAGTGCCAAAATTCAACGCCGCCGCTCTCGGGATGCTGAAGCTTCGAAGAAGAGAAAAAGGCGACGAAGCACTTATGTCTCGTATTCATCAGCTTCAAAATACTCGAGGCAAAGAGCTATCTGGTGTCCAAATTACTGCCTATTTTCTTCGGATTAGAGTGCAGCCTCTTCAGGCTCGCAAAAATCTCCTTTGGACGTATCTTTGGTGAAAATGACGCCAATAGGCTGTCGAAAGATCTTTCTGTGAAGGACTTGGAAAAGCTGATTCGAAGAATTTCTTCGCTGAGCAAGAGGGATCCTATTCCTTCCTCTTGCCGCGTGGAACCATACAGCTCCACCAATCCTCTCCCCAAGGTATTTTGTCTTCTCGAATTTTTATCTTGTTCCGAACTTTTCCTGCATCTCATTGTTTTGATATCTCTCTAATTTTTCTTTTGTCGTTATTTTTCTGCAGAACCATCCTACTATGGATTCTCTTCCTCCTCTTCACGAGGGTGGAGATGTCGAGGAAAGGGCCGTTGTCGCCGATGACAACCAGGAGGCCCCCTCTTTTGTGAATGAACCCGCAGATTCTCGAAAATCTGCGGGATCTATTGAAAAGGATGCTTGCTTCTGAAGGTACGACATCAGCACAATCTCCTCCTCCTGCTGTTTCTCCCAAGAACAAAAGGAAAAGGAGTGATGTCGAAGATTCCGGGACCTCTCAACCCGAAGAAGTTGCTCCTTCACCGCAAAAGGCAGCGTATGACCCATATCTTGAGAGTCTCATCAGTTCGTGAGTTCCCTGTCTTTTTTCTCTTTTTTTTTATTTTCCTATTCGAAGAATTTTGTTTGCCTTGCTTTTTATGCTTGTCACCTCTTTTTCCATAGTGATGATGATGAAGAAACACCAACTTTGGATGTGATCTGCTCGAGCGAGTACGTCACATACTCTAGTTATTTCGGAGAAGCCAGTTGAAGGAGAAGAATCTTCGCCTCCTCAACAAAACGTCGGCACATCTACTCCTCCTTCGAGCCCCCTTGTCCCTTCACCGAAAAGGGCAAGGACTGAAGCAATTCCGGAGCCGAATCTCCAATCGAGTAGCTCTTCGAATCCTCTCTTGGATGATGTAAGTTCTCCATACTCTTGTCACTGTCTGTACTTCCTCTGTTTGCTTCTAAATGCCATTATATTTTTCTCATACCGAAATTTTCTTGCTTTGTCCTTTTCTTTCCTTAACAGCCCATGATCAAAGAGCTTATTCGCATCGGTGCTCAATTCATTGGGTATCGTGAATATGCTCACCAAACTGAAGGTGATGCCTTGCTTGCTTTTCTTTTTTACCATTACTCTGTTACTCCTTTGTTGCCGATATTTTATCGAAATTTTAACTTTCTTGGCAGAAAAATTGGCGGCTATCAACGATCGTGCCAATGCACTGGCTCAAAAATTAGAGCAAAGTGAAGAGGCTCGTAAGAAAGCCGAATTAGACGCTGTTCAAGCTAAAGCCGAGGCTGACAAGGCCAAGACTGAAGCTGCTGGTGTCGAGGATCTTAGAAAGAGACTTCACGCTGCCGAGAATTCGTTGAGCGAGCACATAGCTGCACAATCTGCTCGCGAGGAAGCGATCCTTAAGCGTATAAGGACGCAAAGTCGCCGCTTCCTCAGTAAGTATCTGAACCACTTCATATCCTTTGTATTTTCTTCTTTGCATTCATCTGTTGCTCAATAAATTTCTTTCTTGACAGATAGAACAGCTCAAGAGTTTGAACTTGAAGATCCCGACGATGATGCCCTTCTTGACGCCCTTTCATTCCTCGAGTTTCATGGGTCAGAAGCACGCGAAGGCATTGATAATGCCAAAGCAGGGCTGTCGCGGCTCTTTCCCTATTTCTTCCCAAAGAAAGAGGAACCCGCGACTTTCCTTAACTTGGCCAAGTGCTTTAATCCACCAGAAGATCTTGGGCTGAGGGTGCGTCATGAGAATATGAAGGTCGCCGTTGAGAGCACTGTTGCCTTGGTAGCCAATAGCCAGCAAACTATCGACTGGGCGAAAGTTGGCGACAACGAGCGAGATAGAACAATCAAAATGGAAGTCGCTGATCAAGGCGGCTAAGCCCAATACGAAGAAAATCCTGGCCTATCTCGGGATCAAGCCGTCTTCAACTCCTAGCTCATCAAGGCCGGAGGTCTAGTTGAATGCCTCTTTGCTTTTTCTTTTTAGCGTACCTCTTCCTTTTTGCGTTGTCGCCGTAGTGTTCTTTGGCGATAAGTGCTTCCGTAGGTCTGTAGAAGGTCCTTCTTTTGTAATAGACATGTATATATTATGGGAATGAATGGAAATCTATCTTTACTCAGTGATTGATGTCGAAATATTTTCTTTTTTCCAGTTGATTTTTGACAATTATACGCCAGCTCCAGCTCCTGGTCCTTCCAATATCTCGCCTTCTTCTCACTCAAAGAGAGCTTTTGCTGGTACTACATCTGCCGAAGATTCTTTACCGCAAGAATTGGATGAACTTCGGCAACAACTTCAGTATGCGAAGAAGCAAACACTTGTGATGATGGAGAAGTCTCGCAAGTCATCTGAAGCCGAAAAAGTTGCACTTCAACAAGCTCACGAGGCCGTGGCTGCCAGGGAAATTGCTGCTTCCGAGGCTGAAAAGGCAACTACTCGAGAAAATTTCATGCTCGAATTACTGAATGAAGCCAGTGCAGATATGTCGGGTATGTTTGTTTCGTTCTCACTATCTTCTGTCTTCATGCTACGTCTCTTGAAGTTTTCTGTTTCTTTGTTTTCATAGGCTCCTTTACTGATACTGTTGCTGAAGAAGAAAGGGTAAATACTAGGACAAACCTCCTTGTTAACCTTTCCCTTGATCATGGCTCTCTGTTTTGGGCTACCCCAGAGAGGACCCGCCAAATTGTCAGATTTCAAGATCGCGCCTCCCAAACTCGCGACTTTCTTGACTTCTGTACCAAGACCTTGTCTATGGTGTATAATTCCATGTTTCCTCGGAATGTTCAGCCAAAGACTCTTCTCGAGTTAATGGAAAAATTTAAAGATGCCCACAGGATCCATGACTTTGTCAAAGCTCAACTGGTAGCTGGCGCCAGATTTGCTCTTATCATGCTTCAGATCTGCCACTCAAAGCTTGATCTGACCCAAGTTGTTGCGAGAGTCCATGAGAAGGTACGGCGCCGAAGAGTTGGTGTCGACCGTATTAACACGAAGGTTTCACCCATAGCTGAGGAAATGATTGAAGACCTTCTTCGGATGGATGCCGACTTTTTGCAGATGGACATTATGCTGATTTTCTTGGTGCTGCTCCCGAAGAAGACAGGATTACCCTTGACAATATATTGAACCATGACTAATTTTTTCCTTTGGTAACTAATTCTTCCTTGTAAATCGTGATTGTGATTATATTGTGAAGCGAACATCATATTTCTATATTTGTCTAGCCCCGAGTGTTTTCGGTGACTATTCGCTGTATTTGTATAGTGCGAGGTTTTGAACCAAGGCAATAATATGTAATTTTGGCGAATATCAGCCCCGAGCTTCTTTATTTAGTACTATTTTGTATTTTTATTGACTCACGAGGTATTTTAATACCAAGGCGAGGCTTTTCTTTATGCGAGGAACTATATTGAAATTCGTCGGGTTGGAGATTTGAGCATGTCGAGAAAGAAAAGTTATATTGACACTATCTTTATTATATTGCAGCACCACGAGCCCGCCTCATTAAAAACCTTTCCCGGCCCCACTCGGTGCCCCGAAAAAGGAAAAGAGTGCGTCCGAAAACTCGTGGGCGTTTCGGTACATTGAAGTTTTACAAGGACTATATTTTAGCTCTAGGCGTAGAACCGCCTGAGTTGCGCCACGTTCCGGGGGTTTTGCTCCTCCACCCCTGTCTTCTTGTCCTTTATCCTGTATGCTCCTCCGCCGATCACTTCCGTGACAATATAGGGACCAAGCCATGGTGATTCGAGTTTTTCATGACTTTTTTGTGTGAGCCGAAGAACTAAGTCTCCCACTTGAAAGGATCTTGGCCGCAAACGTCGACTATGGTAATTCTTCAAGTCCTGTTGGTATTTGGTTACTCTTGATAATACTTCGTCTCGAGCTTCGTCGAGTGCGTCTACATCGTCTTCCAATGCTGTCTTTGAAGTTTCTTCATTATACCCTGTGACTCTAGGGGAGTCGTGCTCTATTTCTATTGGTAGTACTGCCTCTGCTCCATGGACCAGGAAAAATGGTGTCTCTTGTGTCGCTGTATTTGGTGTTGTTCGGATGCTCCACAACACACTTGGTAGTTCTTCTGGCCACGTATGTCGAGCTTTTTCCAATGGTCCCAATAGGCGTTTCTTGATGCCATTGCAGATGATGCCATTGGCTTTCTCGACTTGCCCGTTGGTTTGAGGATGTGCAAGCGACGCAAAGTGCAACTTGATACCCACTTCTTTGCGGTAATCTTTGAATTCGTGGGATGTAAAGTTCTTGCCATTGTCCGTGACGATGCTTTGTGAGGCACTCCAAATCTGAAGACGAGGCCTTTTATGAATTTTACTTGCGGATGCTCCGTACGGCGAATTTATCGGCTTCGCTTCTATCCACTTTGTAAATTTGTCGACGGCTACTAGCATGTATTCCTTTCCTCCTGGCCATGATTTGTGTAACTTGCCCACCATATCGAGTCCCCATTGTGCAAAGGGCCACGACAATGGTATTGGTGTTAGTTACTGCTGCTTGGAGAGTGAGGTTTTGCGGCGAACCTTTGACACGCATCGCAAGTCCTTACTATTTCTTTGGCGTCCTCGATTGCTTGTTAACCGGTAGAATCCTGCCCGAAAAACCTTGGCTGCGATGGCTCGACTACTCGCGTGGTGGCCGCATATTCCTTCGTGTACATCCTTTAGAATTATTCTTCCTTCTTCGGGTGTGACACACCTTTGCAGGACGCCTGAAATACTCCGCTTGTACAATTCTCCTTTGATCACCGTGAAAGCTTTGGAGCGTCGAATTACTCGCCTTGCCTCAAGCTGGATCATCGGGTGTTTCTTTGCTGAGGATGTATGATATATATGCTTGCATCCAAGGAACTTGTACCATCATCACCAGCTCTTGTTCCTCTTCATCCTCCGTGGTTTCTGTGAGGGGTGTCGAAGTTTTCTCTTCCTTTGCTTTTTTCTGCAGCCTTTTTGGCTTTGTAGATCTCTCTGCTATTTCTTCCCAAAATACTCTTGGCGGGACTGGGAGACACTGCGACCCGATGTTTGCGAGGACGTCAGCTTCATCGTTGCTCAATCTACTGATGTGGTTTACCTCGCATCCATCAAATAGCTTCTCGAGTTCATTGTATACCTCCTTGTATGCTACCATGCTATCGTTGACTGCATCACATTGGTTCATAACTTGCTGGGCTACCAATTGTGAGTCGCCAAAGATTTTTAATCGAGTTGCACCGCAAGCTTTCGCCATCTTCATCCCGTGTATGAGGGCTTCGTATTCTGCTTCATTGTTAGATGCGTTAGGGAACGTCATCCGAAGGATATACTTCAATTTGTCGCCTTCAGGTGATATAAGTACTACTCCTGCGCCGGCTCCTTCTACTCTCTTGGACCCGTCGAAATTCATGGTCCGGGTTCTCGACAAGTGCAGGGGTCCTGTGTTTTGCGGCTCCATCCACTCTGCGATGAAGTACGGCAAAACTTGCGACTTGATTGCTTTTCTTTTTTCATACGTGATGTCCCGAGGGAAAGTTCTATTCCCCAAAGGGAGACACGACCCGTAGCTCTGGATTGTTCGGTATATTTGACAAAGGAGCCTCATTGACCACTATGATCGGGTGTGCCGAAAAATAGTGGCGCAATTTTCGTGCTTGTTGTGAACACTCCGTATGCTAGCTTTTGGTACTGAGGGTACCTTTGTTTTGACGGCGATAAAACTTCGCTGACGAAGTATACTGGCCTCTGTACTCCGTGGAGTTTTCCTTCTTCTTCTCTTTCGACAACTAGCACCGTGCTCACCACTTGGGGTGTGGCTGCGATATATAGCAGGAGGGGTTCCTTGTCCTTTGGCGCCACCAAAATTGGTGGTGTCGAGATTTTGCGCTTCAAATCTTCGAAGGCCCTGTCGGCCTCTTCGTTCCACTGGAATTTGTCTCCTTGCTTTATCAGAGCGTAAAATGGTAACGCTTTTTCTCCCAGCCTGGCGACGAATCTGCTCAAAGCTGCGACTCGCCCAGTTAGCTGTTGTATCTCTTTCAACTTTGTTGGCTTTCTCATTGTTACAATAGCTTGTATTTTATCGGGATTTGCTTCAATCCCTCTTGCTGAGACTAGAAACCCCAAGAGTTCTCCTGCTTGGAACACCAAAGGAACATTTTGTTGGGTTCAACTTCAAGCAGAATTTGTTGAGGTTGTCGAAAGTTTCCTTGAGATCCTCGATCAGTGTTATCCCCTTTTTTGATGTTATGACGACATCGTCGATATATACTTGCACGTTTTTCCCAATCTGTGTCGCCAAACACTTCTGCATCATCCTCTGGTATGTTGCTCCCGCATTTTTTAGACCAAAGGGCATTGTTCTATAGCAAAACACGCCGTAAGGTGTAATGAACGCGGTCTTTACTTCATCTTCTTCTTTCAATCTGATCTGGTTATAACCAGAATACGCGTCCGAGGAAGGAAAGACGTTCGCATCCAGCCGTGGAGTCGATAATTTGATCGATCCTCGGGAGGGAAAGTGATCCTTTGGACAATGTTTATTGAGACACGTAAAGTCGACGCACATGCGAAGGACCTTAGTGTTTTTCTTTGGCACCATCACAGGATTTGCTACCCATGTGGCTTCTGTGAATATCTCTTTGATAAAACCAGCTTCTTGTAGTCGATTGATTTCGACGAGCATAGCTTTGCGGTTTGGTTCGAAAAACGCCGCAAAGGTTGTTTGATTGGTCTCGCTGATGGATCCAAATTTAGGTGGTGCTCGGCAAGTTCCACGGGTACTCCTGGCATGTCAGCTGGACACCATGCGAAGATTTTCCAGTTCTCACGGAGGAACTCGACGAGCGCGCTTTCCTATGCGATATCCATGTTGTTTGCGATAGATGTCGTCTTTTTCGGGTCTGTCGGGTGAATCTGCACCTCCTTAGAATTTTTCTCTGTATTGAAAGTTGATTCTTTATTTGGTCTTCCAACGTCTGGCAGTACGTCGTAATCAGTCATACTTTTTGACGCCGAATACTCAGCTTGCATCCCGAAAGTTTCGATAACCGATGAAAATCCTTGTCGCACTTATCGGCTAAGGCGAAGCTTCCTTTGATCGTGATTGGTCCCTTTGGTCCGGGCAATCTCCACAACAGGTATGTATAGTGTGGTACTGCCATAAATCTAGCATATGCTTGGTCGTCCCAACAAAGCGTGGTACTTGCGATGGAAAATCCACGACTTCAAACTCCGGTTTCTCGATTCTATAATTTTCTCGGGTTCCAAAGCTGAACGTCGAGGTTGATCTTCCCCAATGGGTAACTTGGTTTCTCCGGTGTGATGCCGTGGAACCTTGTGTCCGTTGGCTTCAAGTTTGCTAAGGATATGTTCATCTTCCTCAATGTATCTGCATACATAAGGTTTAAGCTGCTGCCACCATCTATGAATACTCGAGAAACATCAAATCCCGCAATAACTGCTGGCAGAATAAGTGCTGACTGCCCTGGTCGAGGAACTTGCTGCGGATGATCCGCTATGGTGAAGCCGATGTCTTGCCCTGACCAATTGAGGTACTCAAGCTTGTTGGTGGAGGCATTTTCTCCGCCATGAACACCTGTCTCGAGATTACTTTTTGAGTTACGTTGGACGGCCTTCCCTTCTGAATCATCGACACCGCTCCGTTTGAGTTAGGATCGACATAAGGTGGTGGTGGAGGTGCTGCCGCTATTCTGAGCTGATGCCGATTGTCGTCTGTAATCGCGGGAGGTGGTGGTAGGTGAACTTCGCTCCTGGGCTCCCGAGGATTTCTCCGTGCTGCTCGAGCATGAGCGTTTTCTCCATATCTGAACATTGCCTGAAAATTTCGACAGTCTTTCTGCATGTGCCCTGACTGTCTTTTCCCATTGCTGTCGAGGAAAAAATGCATCAGGCACGGTCCGTTCAGCATTTCTTCGGGGGACACGAAAGGTCTTGGAAACCTTGGCCCGCTATTTTGTCTGTTGCGGGAGTCGTCCCTATTATCGCTTCGCTGCTCATTGCTTCTCTGATAATCATCTCTATTGTTTCCTCCTGTGTTTGCCCGAAATCCTGCCGAAATTTGCCACTGGGCGTCATAGTTCGGATGCTGCCGAGGAAATCGTCGCCTCGATTGATAATTTCGACCACGGTCCTCCTCTAGCGACCTGTGCCGTTTATTGTGGACAGCATCTTCTCCATCCGCCCATCTATTTGCTATCTCCATCAACGCGGATACTGTCTTTGGATTGGTCCTTCCCAAGTCCTCGACAAAATCTCCACGTCTAATTCGTGCGACAAACGCATCTATTGCTCTCTCGTCAGATATATTTTCTGCTGAGTTTTTGATGATGTTCCACCTTTGGATGTATTTTCTCATTGACTCATCTGGCTTTTGTCGACATGCTCTCAGCTCTTCTAACGACGCAGGTTTTTTGCACGTAGATCTGAAGTTCTTGACGAATACGTCCTCGAAATTTTCCCAACTGTCGATAGATCCTGGAGGAAGCTTTTTGATCCAAGATCGTGCAGCTCCACTTAAGTGCACCTGAATACTTTGCATGGCTGTTGCCCTAGTCCCTCCGAGTTAACTTCACCGTCTCGAGGTAATCAACTAGCCAATCCTCCGGATCCTGCAGGCCGTCGAATTTTTTGAAGTGGTCGGGCAACTTAAATCCCGAAGGGACTCGAGTTTTCGTACTCTCCTTGTAAAGCACGGCAAGCCGCACATATCCTCATCGTTTAGTTACGGGGATTGTCGATGTTCCCTTCTGCCTTGCCGTGCTCTGTCTACTCTTGCTTGTGCTTGTCGTATCTCTTGCTCCACTTGGTCCTTCGACGTTTCTGTCTGCTGCTGCCGTAGGTCGTGGACTATTTTGCCTTGCGGCTCCTTCGGTGGTGTTGATACAAACGCCGTTCCCATGACTTCTTGTCCTGCTATCGCCATGTTGTACAAAGCCTCCCTTGGATCTCCTGGAGGTGGCACTGGATGCAAGGATAAAAGCTTGTGTCGCCATATACCCAGCTTCTGGTGTTTTAGGGATAATATTCCCTCTTGTGTCTATCGACATAAAAGACATGTCGAGATTTTGAACCAGGTACTCTCTTTCTCCTTCAGGTATGTGTTGCAACCTGGACCTTGCTCTATTCCGAGCTTCTCTATGACTATCTCCCGAGGTTCTAGATTGTCGACTTAGATCTGCCCTTCTCCTGCTGGATGCAGAAGCTGCCTCCTTTCTTCTGTTCAACTCAGCTGTCTGTTTTTCCAATTATCTGGCAGCTCGTGCGAGTCTATATTGATAAGCCTGCAATTCTTGGACTGTGGCGGTTGTCGTCATTGGCTCCGAACCATCGACGGCTTTTGCAGCCCTATCCCGGGCCGTTTGTGGAAGTTGAACTCGACGCGTGGTGTGGGCCCGACATATTTAGTGCCCATACCTCTCCTTAGATCCGAGGGATCGACATAGGGATTACCCAAATCGTCGAAAGCCTCCGATGTTTCCTCTTGATTTTCAATGGCATAAATCCGATGATATTTTGTGCTCAGATCTATGTTGGGTTTGGTGACATCATTGTTGAGATTGATGAAGACCTTGCCCACTGTGATAGATTTGTCGATGAAGACGTAACTGTCGACATCGCTTGAGCCATCGCTTATATATGAGTCCGCAGATGACTCAAACGACATGTCGCTGAAGATCTTGGCGAGTTTCTCTCTTGCTCTGGTGCTGACGTAACGTGTTGCCGAAGTTTCTTCTTCTCCTGACTCGGTTGACGATGCATAGCTTGAAAAATCGGAATCGACCGCCGACGATCCCGACGAAATCGGAATTTCGACACGATACGATCCTTCCTTCCCGACGCGAAAGTGAAACCTTCCGAACGTCATCTCCATGGGCTCCGCCAGATACGCATATGCATCCAAACGGGAGGGTGGGTGAGGAACAAAATCAACAAGACCAGCAGCGATCTGTTTACCTCGATCCATTGTTTTGCTTCCGGTTGACGATGTCGAAGATCTTGAACGTTCCATCGAGATCAGATCCTTACGCCTCTAATTCCCACAGACGGCGCCAATTGACAAGGTATCAACTTGTCAATGCCTACGGGTTATAGGCTAGGGTTTGGTTAGAAGTAGAGGGCAAGTAGATCTCGAAGGTTTCAGCCGAAAAGTACTCGACGATTATGAAAACCAGGGTTTGTGAACAATGATTCGATGATCTCCTCGTCCCTCGACTCCCCCTTTATATAAGAGGTGGAGCCGAGGGTTTCGTTTTGTACAAGTTACAGAGTCCGGGACGGTTTCTAACTCATCCCGCCAGATTACAAACAACACTTCCTATTACAACTCTACTTTCCTTAATATATCTTGGGCTCTCGAACCTTCTTATTCTTCGGGTAGTGGGCCTTCATTAAACCTCGGGTACTATCTTTGGCAGGCCCATTTGGGATGCCTATGTCAATACTAGTGAGTGCAGTGTCATTCTTGAGGCGGTGGTAGACCATGAGCTTTGGATTTGACATGCATTTTTTGGCATGGCAGGAACAAACAATGATATCAACGTGGTAGACCATGAGCTTTGGTTCTCTGGTGTTTGCCAGGCTAGCTGAGGGACAAGCTCCTGCCGTGAACTTTGAGGTAAACAACCACGCATACAACAAGGGGTACTATCTAGCTAATGGTATCTATCCGATGTATGCTACATTTGTGAAGACAATTCCCTCTCCATCAAACGAGATGGAAGCCTATTTTGCAACATGCCAGGAAGCAGCACGCAAGGATGTTGAGCGTGCTTTTGGGGTGCTTCAGCAGCGTTTCGTCATTGTCAGGTACTCTGCTCTCACTTGGTCTGAGGCACAGATGTGGGAGGTGATGAACACCTGTGTGATCATCCACAACATGATCATTGAGAGCGAGCATGACACACCTGTGCAGGATGATCATCCATTTGATTATCAAGGGCCACTAGCTGAGGTAGAGCATGTACCCCAAGAATTTGCTGATTTTCTTGATATGCACAATGAAATTCGAGATACAGGTGTCCATGCACAGTTGAAGGGCGGATCTAGCTGCGCATTTGTGGGCGAGAAGAGGAGCAGCCAACAATACATGATTTTATTTCTATTTGTTCACCTGTATGAATAATTTAAGTACTATTTGTTTATCGGGTTGTATAAATAATTTAAGTACTATTTATTTAATTGATTGTATGAATAATTTAATTCTATTTGTTTGATTGATTGTATGAATAATTTTATTTTATTTGTGTGATTGTATGAATAAAATATGATTGATATGTTATTTTAAAATATTGTAAAAATAAAAAATAGGGCGCCGCCATTTAGGAGGCGGAACAACGTCCCCATATGGAGGATGCACTGCCGGCGAACCACATATAGCAATGCCGGCATCCCTGCCGGCGACTATTTGAGGTTGCCGGTGGAGATGCTCTAAGGACCACGACTGGCCACGATTTTTGAGGCTGGCACTTCCCGAAGGCCGGACGAGTGGACTGAGCATTTCTAGATTCCTCTACACGCAAATTCTAGAGCACAGTGAGCATTTTTAGAGAACTCAGTAAACTGCAATTAAGAACAATCTATATCTTGAATGCTTTTGGAGAAATATCTCAACTCAACCGAGAGAATCTCTAGCTGCGTTCCCCAAAAGCGTCCCACCGAGGGTTTTAGAGGGTGGTGGATATGTCTTCGTTCCCAGTCGCGCGTCCCAAAGGTTCTTTCCGCCTGGCACGGCCCAATACGATGTTCGGCGCCCCGAGCCCGTCCCCGGTCCACAGGGGACGCTCCGGACGCGCCGGGCACAGCGAGAACCGAGGCGGAGAGTGGCGGACCCGACGTGTCAGCGACACACGAATGACGCTCAAATGTTTCCTACCTAGCAACGATGCAGTTGTCGTGAAGGAGAACCGTCGCAGTGGCAACCACGTCGATCGATGCGCGAACCACTGGAATGGGGTGAACTCCGCGGAACAGCAACCGCATCACTCTTCGATATCTGCGCTGCTATTCATCCCGCTTAATCAGACCCGTACGTATGCGCATTTTGATCTACAACCGACCGGCGCCATTGATCTCTCATCTCCTCTCTGACCATGAGAAACCTCTCTTTGCCATCAGACATCGATAGCGAGGGGTACCCGTCGGGATGGCGTCATTGGTGGGACAGAGTTGCAACACCTAGCAGCTCTAGTTTCCCACCGACGAACAGCCAGGATCAGGATTGGGAGGCCGACGACGGCCATGAGGAGGAGGGGAAGGCCGTCGCTGACGATGGCCATGAGAAGGAGGAAGAGGAGGAAGAGGCTGAGGAGGCGGCGGCGGCAAAGAAGGAGGTAAGGACCCGGGTGGAGGCGAAGGCGGAGGCGCAGCCGGCGAGCACCGACGACGACGAATACAACAAGGACTACTCGTCGGAGGGCGACACAAATTCCTCCGACGCGTCGAACGACACCGGCTCTTCGGAAGAGGTGGCGAGCAGGAAGCGCCTCCGTGAGGACGATGAGGTGGGGCCATAAAAGAAGAAGTAGTTTAAAAAATTAGTTCATATTTTCCAAAAAAATTATGTGTAACTTGTTACAATATATTGCACTACTTTGAAAATCTTGATTGTACCTACAAATTCCTACTCTCTATCGAAATAAAAATGCAAAAGAAAAAACAAATAATGAGTTATTTTAATGTTTGGAGGCCGCGTTTGGGGAGCGACGTGGGGACGCTTTGGAGACGCGGCTGAAGATACTCTAAGAATATCAATTTACAAAACTGAAAGGAATGACTGCTGCAATAGGACTCGCGTAGGTGAGGAAGTCAATCGACAGGAAGCAGCAACATTGCACGTTACACTTTGGAACGCCTGCTGTTCTTCAGTGGGTGTATCTATAAGATTCCACAGTTCTAGCATTGTCGAAGCAAAATCTTGAAGCTGCAAGGATCATGTTACCGGGGTGTTACAGATTGAATTAAAGGATGCAACACATTACACATTTCTAAGATGATGCAAAATACTGACCTTTTGCATCCTCTGAATTTTCATTTCACGTAGTCTATTTACAGACGATGATTGTCTAACGATTGTAGTGTTGCTCAGGTTCTTTGATCCTTCAGCATATGTCTGAAACCTGAATTGACAGTACAGTACTCTATATGGGTTAATAACCAGGGAGTAGTTTTATCTTAGAACTTGCCAGGTCCTTTTTCCCCAAAAAGGGTCTAAGGCTAACATTAACCATGGATGCCATATGGGTTACTGATTCTGATGATGGTACAATAGTTTAAGCAGTAAGCGAGCGAGATCGTGTTATGGGAGTAGTTGCAGAAAACTTACAGTACATGATGTTCATGAACTACATGATTGAGACATGCATGTTCTCATTTTGACCACAAGGTCATTCAACATAATTGGGCTCAAACTTTCTAAGAGGTCTAATAGTCTGTCTTCTAGACTTCAAAAATATTTCAACACAGCACCACATTGTGTGAAGTATTTTCTTTAGAAAGCATTTTCCTCTTGCAGACGTCATGCACCTCAATAACGACGATCCATTCTGATCTAGGGAAGAGCTTTTCAAAGATTTAGAAGCAGATGGAGCCTTTGGTTTCTTCATATTTTCGTTTGATGTTCAGTCACTGCAGAAAGATAATGATTAGTTCCTCCAGGGAGTATTAATGGTTATTTAAAAGCAGATTATAGTTGGAAACAAATGCTTATCTAAGTTTTCAAAAAGCAGACACATTGTGGTCAATAACATAGTTTATCCTCTAATAATATTTCAAAAAAAGAGTTTATCCTCTAATAAGATGTGCTTCAAATTCTGGCCTTAAGAAGATAACAGGCTATCAGGTACTCCGAATTTTTCTTTCAAGCGACCCCTCACTGGGTCGATTTTCATTACCATGGCGATAACAAAAACAACATATAACCAAGTATGTTCAGAAACAGCTAAGAGACTGTCAACAGCCGGATTTTTAAGTCCAAATCCTATTATGCCATTCATCGCAATCCCATGAATATTGTTTTTGCGAGACATAATAGATTGATATCACAGAACATCATTCATTACAACATCATAGTAGTCTTACAAATAAAAGGATCGCATGATCCAGTCTCATTACAATAATAGTTGATCTACTGATCAATTACAATACACATAGCGGAAGCGAAATAGCGGTTGTGGTCCATCTGTTCCACATGCAACTGTTGACGTCAGGAGTGGTCATAGTTGTCGTAGACGTCCTGCTGTCCTTCATCCTGGTACTGGGGCTCATCTTCATAGTCTGGCCATTTGAATAGCCAGGGACACAGCCATGAGTACTTTAAAGTACTCGCAAACTAATACTAGTGTAAACACTATCAACTATAGTAAGGTGGTTCTAGCTCTAGGTTCATTTGCATAAAGCCAATTTTATTTCATAAATATTAAATAAACAAAGACTCTTCATTTGCCTAACTTAACTCAAGTGGGAACATTAGTGTCATTCCCACAACTCTGTTGTGATTCAAAGTCAAAGTTACCTTTCAATTCAAGTCACAAGTCACCATTCATATTTTGGAAAAAGAACTGATGACGGAACAGTATGGCCTTTCCAACTGTCCATGACCGCGGACGCGGCTATTCGAATAGGTTTACACTCTGCAGAGGTTGCACACTTGTGCCACAACATTTGATTACATCAATCAGGGATAACCTTGAATAATCATAAATCGGTATGCGGATCATCAACCATTAACCTTTCACTTACACATCCTAGTATAGGAACCTCTCCCCATGAGCTTGGCCTCCCGGTGATAGCCAACTGTTATCCCGGGAACTGCACAGGGCTTGGGTCGTACATTCACGTCATTTCATTTTCAACGGAGGCAGCCTCAGCATAACCTCTATGACGCTTGTTCAGAGGGAACCCATACTAAAACACATAAATTTTCAGCTAAAGCCTTACCCATAATCAGGTATTGTGGGGGTACTTGTAAATTGGAATGGTATCGCATCCGAACCCAACCATCAGTTTTTGGTAAATTTTACCAAGTCATTCACAAGTCATATTCACCTTCAAAATCTTTCAATAGAATGACTCATCATTCCAAGGTTTTCAAAGTCATTGGTTTTCACAAGTTCCCATCTAGAGTATCCATTTTAATTTTAGCACTAGCAACTAGTCATGAGGGATGCTACTAGCTTTAATTTCTCTAGGCTAAATTTGATGCTCTTGTGCTATTCTAGACCAAGTGAATCATGAATCAAAAAGTAACCTTGATAAATCAAATTCAATAAAGCTTGTTAAGTAAAAACTTGGGATAGGACCATTAAACATAGAGAAAAATGGGGTGGTGCCTTGCTCTTGTAGAGCTTTGCACTTTGCAAGAATATTAGTTTGCCTTGATTGGGGTAGTGATAAAGTTCTCTTCTTCTTGGTAGAATACCTCCTCCTCTTGATAGTCTCCGGTATCAGCGTCTATAAACGAATACGAGGATACAATCATCAAACAATACTTAAGTAGACTTAATTAGCCTTAATGGCCCACACAAGATGATCTAGCATCATCCCAATCATTACTCAACATTAGACTAGGGTTTCTTATTAGGGTTTGGAAAACAACTTCTCTTATTGTATTAGAGTTTCTGGAGAAATAATTTCCTCTCATTGAATCTTCTTAAGATTTAACTTCCTCAAACCATAAAGTATGAGTACATGTGGACCAAGGTCAACACTTCATATTTACCATTTGGGGGAAAATGACTTAAATGAGATACTTCATCTCATACAATTTAAATCCTACTTTGATATAATACCCTCAAGTAAGAAATGATGAGACCATGTAACTAAGGTCATCACTTTACTTCACACTACTTGGGAAGATGATTTAAATGAGGTGCTACACCTCATAGATTTAAAATCCTAAATTTAAAAATATTTTAAATGGGCTAGTATTGACTACGTAGCAAATTTTTGATTCTAGCCCATGATCATGCACACAACTAGGTCATGTTTTTAGATATTCAATTTTTCCAAGTGAAATGTGATTTATGAGAGTTGGAATCAACTCCAAATTATTTATGGTTGATTTTTAAGAATTATTTGAAATCTGAAAAGTCCCTTCCTTGTTATTTTTTCTACTTTAATTCTACAGAAGTTCTAGGGTTGAGACCAGCTTAGTTGTTTAGGGTATTTCATAAGCTTTCCAAATATATAAATATCATCGAATTTGGTTCAGTAGAATTTGTTCTATGTAATTTTGAATCAAACACCAGTATTGAATTTGAAATAAATTAGTTAAACAGAATTCAAAATGGTGGGCTAGGCGGGAAAGAGAAATGGGTCAGGAGAGGGGAAAAAGGTTGGGCCGGCCCAGCTAGCGTGTCCCGCATGCAGCGGGCCGCTTGACAGGTAGGCTCCACCAGTCAGTGCCTCTTTAAACCCGAAGCGGTACACGCGCGTGTGGGATGTAGGATTAAAGACAGATCGGACGGCTTACATGCGTCGTCTACGTCGACGAGAGGGGGTACTGGCACGACGGATGAAGGGGGTCGGCGGCGATCCTGGGCTCCGACGAGGCTCGGCGATGAGGCAGGACGACGTTGCAGACGACGGCAATGTCAGCGGTGGTTGTGGGAGCTCCGGGGATGGGCGAAATCAACGGCGGCGTCTGCGGCGGTTCCGCGGGCTCCGACGACAAATTGGTGTGCTCTGGTGGATAATGTGGACGGGAAAGGAGTGGAGGAGATCGAGAAGAAGATGGGGAGCGAGATGGTGTGGAGAGTGAAGGCGCGGGGGCTCTCCTTTTATAGGGTCGAGACGAGGCCGAGGCGGAGCGGGGCAGGTCATGGCGGCGACGGCGCTAGGGGTCGCAAAAGGGAAAGGGAGTGGGCGTGGACGGTGCAGCAGGGCTTAGTGATCATCACGCGTGTGATGGCGAGGACGGGGGTGGACGGGAGCAGGCAGGCGACATTGTCGTCTCCTCAGTACCGTGGCGGAAGGACGGTGACGATGGCGATGGTGACAGGTCGAACGCGGGCCAGTGATCATGTCCAAGCGCTAGCTGGTGGTTAGGTGAAGCTGCAGGCGAGAGGAGAAAGCTAGGGGTGGACGACAGCGACGAGGCGATGCAGCGCTCTAGCGCGCTCTGCGTCGTGACCATGCGCGTCATGGCATGTACTGGGCGTCCTGGGCGTCCTGGGCGTGGTCTGGGCACGTCTAGGCTGGCCAATGCCGTGCGTGTCTCTGGTCATGGAGGGTATAGGCATGTGTAGGGGAGTGTAGGGAAGCTCGTTGACATGGTGGAGGTGCCCCGAGAGGGCAGGGGAGAAAATTGGCATGATGATGTCAATGGTGGCCGGCATGGTTTAATATTGATCATTTCTTGCTCTGGTCCTTGTCTCCAAAGCCTGGCATGAGGTACTGGGGGTAAGAGGAGGTCAATGGTGGCCAGAGTAAAGTTGGTTTAGTCTAAAACCTAGTGGGTAAAAGCATGTATGATCAAAGTGAGTTAATGCCTGCCAAGTGTTTGTGTTAATGGGCGCATGAAGAAAATATTTGAATTTTTCAAATCTTTTTGGTGGAGTGGATTTGAATAATGTTTGGAGTAGAATGGTGGTGGTGGTTTGAAAAATGGTGCTGGTTTGCAAAGTTTCAAAATGGGGATGATCTACACTTTGTTTCAATGTTGCCACTTGTCACCTTTATATTGAGCAATGTAGGCAGAATCAACTCTGATGGTCAACACCAAAAATGTTCATCTTTGTATGGTCTTGGATGAGGTGGAAAGAAGTGAGAGGTTTTAGTTTAAGAATCTTCTAATCCAGGGGCTCAAAGTGGGCATGATGATATAAAAGCTCAATTTGACCATTATCATATGTAGTTGAATTTTGATATTTCCTTTGCTTTGATTTGTTTTTCTTTGATGCAAACGTGTTTTTTATTGATATATTAGTGTTTCACAAGCATTGGCACAAGCCATGGTGGCCTTGGTTAAGGATTTGCAAAAATGGCCATAGCCTCATATGAGGTGATATTCACATTTTCCTTATTCTTCTATTTTGTTCCTCTTGCTTTACTTAGGCATGGTCTAGGGTCCACTTAGGGTTAGATTAGGTTTAGAGATGGTTTCAAACCATTTGGGTAGAGTATGAATGCATAGGTCAAGATTTGGTAATATGGCTAGGTGCCACATATGCTTCCATGCATAATTTTCTTTCCTTTTTATTTCACATTTGACTGAGTTGGTAAGTATTAGGTTAGGTTTGTTTAGGCCTTTTAAATCATCCAACAAGGTAGAGCAATGCCTAATTGATTATTAGCAAATATTAGCCATAGGCTTACATAGGCCTTTTCTTTTTAATTTAATTTATTTTTATTTTGTTTATAATGAATGGTGAGAAGAGGGATGAGGTTTAGGGTTTAGTGGGGTCTAACAATGGTTCACCACCATTTATAAAAGTAAGAATGGTATTGGTCAAGATTTGCATATTAGGACTATATGCCCACATATGTCTTTTTATTTTATTTTTGTTTCTTCATATTTGATTTATTTGGTTTTGAGAAGGTTAGGGTTTAGGGTTTTGGAAATATGTTCAATGCAATAAACAAATAATCATGGAAATAACACAAGGATTAGGTATGAGCACTATGCATAGCATCATATGTAGTAAAAGTTTTTGTTGGTTCCAAATTTTGGAAAAAGGAAATTCATTTTCTTCTTTGTTTGAAAATTTGGGATGTTACAAACCCTTCCCCCTTAAACAAATCTCGTCCCGAGATTTTAAGAAAAGTTAGGTTCCTAAGAAAGATTGAGCAATTGGATTCACAGGAAAACATACTTGGCATGGCCTGAGGGGCTTCCTGAGCTTCCGTTGCATTCATGTGGTAGAGACGGCCGTTGTGGTTGTTCTGATTCCTTCTGGCTGCGAAGCTGCGCTGTTGCTGGGCAGGTGCAGCAGTATTGGGGGCAGTCTTGGTAAGTTTCTTGGGGCACTCATTGGAGTAATGTCCAACAGTTCCACATTCATAACAAGTCACAGTTGACTTGTCCTTTGTGGTGACGGGGATGGCATTGCTTCCAGTTCTCGGGCCATTGTTGGTGTTGTTGTTGTTCCCATTGTTGTTGTTGTTGTTGTTGTGGTTGCTGTTGTTGTGGTTGCTGCTGTTGTGGCCTCCAGGCTTCGGGGTCCTCCATTGTTGTTGGTATAGTTTGGGCGATACGTCTGAGTAGTTGGCTTGTTGTGTCTTGGGGTAAATCCTCCAGAGGAGTTGTTGCGGTATTTCTGGGCATTGTTGGGCCCATTCTGATTCATCATCCTTCTCTTGCGGTTCTCGTTGGCTTGGTGCAGCTTCCCTTCCATCTGTATGGCTAAGTCCACCAAGGCTTCCAAGTCAGCGAACGGAATGTTCACTAACACAGTTTGCATCTCATCATGCAGTCTGTTCAGAAATCTCTCTTTCCTTTTCTCGTTGGTGTCGGTCTCATCCGGGGCGTACCTTGACAGAGTAAGAAACCTGTCGCGGTATTCCACCACGGACATCCTTCCTTGCTTGAGTTCACGGAACTCGTCTCTCGTCTTCTTGATCAGTCCTTGGGGTACATGATATTTGCTGAACTTGAGCTTAAAGTCTTCCCAGGTCATCATTTGTCCCGCATTCATTGCACGGGCACTTGTCCACCAGGCTCTTGCAGGTCCTGACAGGTAGTGGGTGGCGAACAGTACTTTCTCTGCGGCTTCAACTCCCGCAACTTCCAGGTTGTTCTCCATTGTTTGGAGCCATTCATCAGCATCGAGGGGCTCTTCGGTCTTGCTGAACATGGGTGGGTTGGTGTTCTGAAAGTTCTTCAGCTTCGATCTATGGTGATCGTGGTTTCCATGGCCTTGATTGTTCTGAGCTATCTGTTGCAGTGCGGCAATATTGGCTTGTCGTTCAGCTCTCTCAGCTTCTCGATCTGCCATCATCATCTGCAGCATCTGCATCATGGCGTCTTGGTTGGTGCTGCGGGTTGGTGGGGCCATCTGAATATTGAGGTAGATGATAAGATAAGAGGGAAATTTCTATGGTTTGTTTGATTTAAAGTTCAAAAAGTTCAAAACTTGAAAACTTGAGTAGTGTTGAGGGGGTAAAACCAACAACACTTTTTCATTCATACCAAGCATCACACATTACAAAGCTAACACACCGTTGTTTTGAAGAACCATTCATTCGTTCTACGATACAAGGGGATCCTGATACAAACTCACACCTACTCAAGTGCTTTAGTGATACTACTCTTCAGGGTGGATTCTTCATCTTCACGGGTAATGTGCTTGGCGAAAGGCGAGGGCGTTGTCCAACTCCTTGCGGGTCTTGTACAGCATGAAATCCAGATATGCCACAAAGTTATTCATCTCCGAGTGCGGTGGCATGGTTATTGGCCTTCCCATGGGGTCATGTCTTGGGTAGTAGATGAAGCGAGTGTTCTTGAGCTTGTTTACATTCTGTCCACACAGACGGGTAATTGCTTCTTGCATGGCTCTGGCTATTCCTTCTGTCCAAGTGTTTCCTGTTACAGAAAACCAGATGGTTTCCCATATTGGGCTCTGATGTCTACTCACGCTTCTTTTCCTGTAGACAATGTTGGGCCTCCAAGAGCAGAGGTTTGTAGAACAGCAGCAAGTTTCCCTTAAGTGGATCACCCAAGGTTTATCGAACTCAGGGAGGAAGAGGTCAAAGATATCCCTCTCATGCAACCCTGCAACCACAAAGCAAGAAGTCTCTTGTGTCCCCAAGACACCTAATAGGTGCACTAGTTCGGCGAAGAGATAGTGAAATACAGGTGGTATGAATAAATATAAGCAGTAGCAACGACACCAGAAAAGTGCTTTGCTGTCCAGGACTGGCGTGTGGTTGATGGTGGTAATATTGCGGACAGTACAGATGCAGTAAAACAGCAAACAAGCAGCGATAGCAGTATTGGAAACAAGGCCTAGGGATCATACTTTCACTAGTGGACACTCTCAACATTGATCACATAACATAATAAATAGATAGATGCTAGACTCTACACTCTCTTGTTGGATGATGAACACCACTAACTGTGTAGGATTACAAGACCCCTCAATGCCGGAGTTAACAAGCTCCACAATATTTGATGTTCATGTTTAAATAACCTTAGAGTGCATGGCAGATCAACATAACCAAACCAAGTACTAACATAGCATGCACACTGTCACCTTCACGCTACGAAAGGAGGCATAGATCACATCAATACCATCATAGCAATAGTTAACTTCATAATCTACAAGAGATCACAATCATAGCCTACGCCAAGTACTACACGATGCACACACTGTCACCATTACACCGTGCAGGACGAATAGAGTACTTTAATAACATCACTAGAGTAACATAGATGAATAGTGATACAAGACTCATATGAATCTCAATCATGTAAGGCAGCTCATGAGATCATTGTATTGAAGTACATAGGAGAGAGATTAACCACATAGCTACCGGTACAGCCCTTAGCCTCGATGGAGAACTACTCCCTCCTCATGGGAGACAGCAGCGGTGATGAAGATGGCGGTGGTGTCGATGGAGGAGCCTTCTGGGGGCACTTCCCCGTCCCGGCGGCGTGCCGGAACAGAGAGTCCTGTCCCCAGATCTTGGCTTCGCGATGGCGGCGGCTCTGGAAGGTTTCTCGTACCGTGGCTTTTCCGTGTCGAAGACTTAGGTCGAGGGGCTTCTTATAGGCGAAGAGGCGGCGTCAGAAGGGGTCTGGGGCCACCAGACGCTAGGGCGGCGCGGCCAGGGCCTGGGCCGCGCCAGCCCCATGTGTGGGCCCCCTGTGGGTCCTCTCTGGCGGCTCTCGGGTGTTCTGGAAGCTCCCGGGGATTCTAAGATGCTGGGCGTTGATTTCGTCCGATTCCGAGAATATTTCCTTACTAGGATTTCTGAAACCAAAAACAGCGAGAAACAAAGCAACCGGCCCTTCGGCATCTCGTCAATAGGTTAGTTCAGAAAACGCATAAATATGACATAAAGTATGCATAAAACATGTAGATATCATCAATAATGTGGCATGGAACACAAGAAATTATCGATACGTCGGAGACGTATCAGCATCCCCAAGCTTAGTTTCTGCTCGTCCCGAGCAGGTAAACGATAACAAAGATAATTTATGGAGTGACATGCCATCATAGCCTTGATCATACTATTGTAAAGCATATGTAATGAATGCAGCGATCCAAAACAATGGTAAATGACATGAGTAAACAACTGAATCATAAAGCAAAGACTTTTCATGAATAGTACTTTTAAGACAAGCATCAATAAGTCTTGCATAAAAGTTAACTCATAAAGCAATAAATCAAAGTAAAGGTATTGAAGCAACACAAAGGAAGATGAAGTTTCAGCGGTTGCTTTCAACTTATAACATGTATATCTCATGGATAGTTGTCAATGCAAAGTAATATAACAAGTGCAATATGCAAGTATGTAGGAATCAATGCACATTTCACACAAGTGTTTGCTTCTTGAGGTGGAGAGAAATAGGTGAACTGACTCAACATAAAAGTAAAAGAAAGGCCCTTCGCAGAGGGAAGCATTGATTGCTATATTTGTGCTAGAGCTTTGGTTTTGAAAACATAAAGAGAGCATAAAAGTAAAGTTTTGAGAGGTGTTTGTTGTTGTCAACGAATGGTAGTGGGCACTCTAACCCCTTGCCAGACAAACCTTCAAAGAGCGGCTCCCATGAATTATTTTTATTTTTTGGGTGGCACTCCTTCCAACCTTTATTTCACAAACCATGGCTAACCGAATCCTCGGGTGCCTGCCAACAATCTCATACCATGAAGGAGTGCCTTTTATTTTAGTTTTATTTATATGACACTCCTCCCCACCTTTGCTTTCTCAAGCCATGGCTAACCGAATCCTTCGGGTGCCGTCCAACAATCACATACCATGGAGGAGTGTCTATTTAGGTTAATTAATTTGGGACTGGGAATCCCATTGCCAGCTCTTTTTGCAAAATTATTGGATAAGCGGATGAAGCCACTAGTCCATTGGTGAAAGTTGTCCAACAAGATTGAAAGATAAACACCACATACTTCCTCATGAGCTATAAAACATTGACACAAATAAGAGGTAATAACTTTTGAAGTGTTTAAAGATAGCACTCAAGCAATTTACTTTGGAATGGCGGAGAAATACCATGTAGTAGGTAGGTATGGTGGACACAAGTGGCATAGTTTTTGGCTCAAGGATTTGGATGCATGAGAAGTATTCCCTCTCGATACAAGGCTTAGGCTAGCAAGGCTATTTGAAACAAACACAAGGATGAACCGGTGCAGCAAAACTCACATAAAAGACATATTGTAAACATTATAAGACTCTACACCGTCTTCCTTGTTGTTCAACCCAATACTAGAAATTATCTAGACCTTAGAGAGACCAATTATGCAAACCAAATTTTAGCAAGATCTATGTATTTCTTCATTAATAGGTGCAAAGTATATGATGGAAGAGCTTAATCATGAGCACAACAATTGCCAAGTATCAAGTTATTCAAGACATCATACCAATTACTACATGTAGCATTTCCCGTTTCCAACCATATAACAATTAACGAAGCAGTTTCAACCTTCGCCATGAATATTATGAGCTAAGAACACATGTGTTCATATGAACCAGCGGAGCGTGTTTCTCTTCCACACAAAGAATGCTAGGATCCATTTTATTCAAACAAAAACAAAAACAAAAACAAACCGACGCTCCAAGCAAAGTACATAAGATGTGACCGAATAAAAATATAGTTTCAAGAGAAGGAACCTAATAATTTGTCGATGAAGAAGAGGATGCCTTGGGCATCCCCAAGCTTAGATGCTTGAGTCTTCTTGAAATATGCAGGGATGAACCACCGGGGCATCCCCAAGCTTAGACTTTTCACTCTTCTTGATCGTAGTATATCATCCTCCTCTCTTGACCCTTGAAAACTTCCTTCACACCAAACTCGAAACAAACTCATTAGAGGGTTAGTGCATAATCAAAAACTCACATGTTCAGAGGTGACACAATCATTCTTAACACTTCGGACATTGCTCAAAGCTACTTGGAAGTCAATGGAACAAAGAAATCCATCCCACATAGCAAAAGAGGCAATGCGAAATAAAAGGCAGAATCTGTCAAAACAGAACAGTCCGTAAAGACGAATTTTAAAGAGGCACCAGACTTGCTCAAATGAAAATTCTCAAATTGAATGAAAGTTGCGTACATATCTAAGGATCACACACAAAAATTGGCAGATTTTTTTTGAGTTACCTACAGAGAACCCTGCCCAAATTAGTCACAGACAGAAATCTGTTTCTGCGTAGTAATCCAAATCTAGTATGAACCTTGCTATCAAAGACTTTACTTGGCACAACTATGCAATAAAATAAAGATAAAGAGAGGTTGCTACAGTAGTAACAACTTCCAAGACACAAATATAAAACAAAATACTGTAGCAAAATAAACACATGGGTTATCTCCCAAGAAGTTCTTTCTTTATAGCCATTAAGATGGGCTCAGCAGTTTTAATGATGCACTCGCAAGAAATAGTGTTTGAAGCAAAAGAGAGCATCAAGGAGCAAATTCAAAACACATTTAAGCCTAACATGCTTCCTATGAAAAGGAATCTTGTAAATAAACAAGTTCATGAAGAGTAAAGTGACAAGCATAGGAGGATAAAACAAGTGTAGCTTCAAAAATTTCAGCACATAGAGAGGTGTTTTAGTAACATGAAAATTTCTACAACCATATTTTCCTCTCTCATAATAACTTTCAGTAGTATCATGAGCAAACTCAACAATATAACTATCACATAAAGCATTCTTATCATGAGTCTCATGCATAAAATTAGTACTACTCCCAACATAAGCATAATCAATTTTATTAGTAATAGCGGGAGCAAATTCAACAAAGTAGCTATCATTATTATTCTCATCATCAAATATAGGAGGCATATTGTAATCATAATCAAATTCATCCTCCATAACAGGCGGCAACAAAAGACTACTATCATTATAATCATCATAAATAGGAGGCAAAGTATCATCAAAGTAAATTTTCTCCTCAATGCTTGGGGGACTAAAAAGAACATGCTCATCAAAACCAGCTTCCCCAAGCTTAGAATTTTCCATAGCATTAGCAACAATAGTGTTCAAAGCATTCATATTAATAACATTCCCATTAGCATGCATATAAAGTTCCATGGGTTTTTTAATTCTCTCTTCAAACACATCATGTCCTAATTCAAGATAAAGTTCATAAATATCTCTCATATTTTTGTTGTTTTCCATTATGCCTAACTAGTGTAAACAAGAAACAAAAAGATGCAATTGCAGGATCTAAAGGAAATAGCTTCGAGTACTTACAACAGCGCCAGAAAATAGCTTAGTTGTCGGGATCCGGAGTGTGAGTACCTTTTACCTTTCCTCCCCAGCAATGGCGCCAGAAAAGTGCTTGATGTCTACTCACGCTTCTTTTCCTGTAGACAGTGTTGGGCCTCCAAGAGCAGAGGTTTGTAGAACAGCAGCAAGGTTCCCTTAAGTGGATCACCCAAGGTTTATCGAACTCAGGGAGGAAGATGTCAAAGATATCCCTCTCATGCAACCCTGCAACCACAAAGCAAGAAGTATCTTGTGTCCCCAACACACCTAATAGGTGCACTAGTTCAGCGAAGAGATAGTGAAATACAGGTGGTATGAATAAATATAAGAAGAAGCAACGGCACCAGAAAAGTGCTTTGCTATCCAGGACTGGCGTGTGGTTGATGGTGGTAATATTGCGGACAGTACAGATGCAGTAAAACAGCAAACAAGCAGCGATAGCAGTATTGGAAACAGGGCCTAGGGATCATACTTTCACTAGTGGACACTCTCAACATTGATCACATAACAGAATAAATAGATAGATGCTAGACTCTACACTCTCTTGTTGGATGATGAACACCACTAACTGTGTAGGATTACAAGAACCCTCAATGCCGGAGTTAACAAGCTCCACAATATTCGATGTTCATGTTTAAATAACCTTAGAGTGCATGACAGATCAACATAACCAAACCAAGTACTAACATAGCATGCACACTCGTCACCTTCACGCTACGAAAGGAGGCATAGATCACATCAATACCATCATAGCAATAGTTAACTTCATAATCTACAAGAGATCACAATCATAGCCTACGCCAAGTACTACACGATGCACACACTCGTCACCATTACACCGTGCGGGAGGAATAGAGTACTTTAATAACATCACTAGAGTAACATAGATGAATAGTGATACAAAACTCATATGAATCTCAATCATGTAAGGCAGCTCATGAGATCATTGTATTGAAGTACATAGGAGAGAGATTAACCACATAGCTACCGGTACAGCCCTTAGCCTCGATGGAGAACTACTCCTCCTCATGGGAGACAGCAGCGGTGATGAAGATGGCGGTGGTGTCGATGGAGGAGCCTTCCGGGGGCACTTCCCCGTCCCAGCGGCGTGCCGGAACAGAGAGTCCTGTCCCCCAGATCTTGGCTTCGCGATGGCGGCGGCTCTGGAAGGTTTCTCGTATGGCTTTTCCGTGTCGAAGACTTAGGTCGAGGGGCTTCTTATAGGCGAAGAGGCGGCGTCAGAAGGGGTCTGGGGCCACCAGACGCTAGGGCGGCGCGGCCAGGGCCTGGGCCGTGCCAGCCCCATGTGTGGGCCCCCTGTGGGTCCTCTCTGGCGGCTCTCGGGTGTTCTGGAAGCTCCCGGGGATTCTAAGATGCTGGGCGTTGATTTCGTCCGATTCCGAGAATATTTCCTTACTAGGATTTCTGAAACCAAAAACAGCAGAAACGAAGAATCGGCCCTTCGGCATCTCATCAATAGGTTAGTTCCGGAAAACGCATAAATATGACATAAAGTATGCATAAAACATGTAGATATCATCAATAATGTGGCATGGAACACAAGAAATTATCGATACGTCGGAGACGTATCAGGCTCCTAGCTTTCCTTTTAGATCTGCAGTAACTTCCCACCGAGGTTGTCCTCCCGACTGATTATTGAGGGGTACTCCGAAGAACTCGGGATACGGGCGTCCTAAATGTTCAACTAGTTGCTTCAAATCCTTATCGAACATGAGGTTTCCTCCGTGGGCAAGCTGATATGACTTGCAGGTGTACTCCATCTGTGCAGAATTAGGATGGGTAAGTTAGAGAAGTGCTCAAGTGTGCAAACTTATATGTAGAATTTTTAAGGAAAAGGAGAGCGTGAATTTCTCATTTTGAAAAAGACCTCAAGGGTAAGAGTGAGAATAAGTTTTCATAAATATTCTTCCTTTGTTTTGAAACTAAGTTTTTTAGACGTCCATTCTAACTAGGGTCTCCTAAGGTCAACAATGGCTCTGATACCAACTTGTCAACACCCGGATTTTTAAGTCCAGATGCCTATTATGCCATTCATCGCAATCCCAGGAATATTGTTTTTGCGATACATAATAGATTGATATCACAGAACATCATTCATTACAATATCATAGTAGTCTTACAAATAAAAGGATCGCATGATCCAGTCTCATTACAATAATAGTTGATCTATTGATCAATTACAAAACACATAGCGGAAGCGAAGTAGCGGTTGTGGTCCATCTGTTCCACAGACAGCTGTTGACGTCAGGAGTGGTCCTAGTTGTCGTAGACGTCCTGCTGTCCTTCATCCTGGTACTGGGGCTCATCTTCATAGTCTGGCCATTTGAATAGCCAGGGACACAGCCATGAGTACTTTAAAGTACTCGCAAACTAATACTAGTGTAAACACTATCAACTATAGTGTCAACACCCGGATTTTTAAGTCCAGATGCCTATTATGTCATTCATCGCAATCCCAGGATAATGTTGTTGCGAGACATAATAGTCGAATATCACAGTCATTATTTATTACAAGCCATAGTGTCATACAATCTTGAATCACATGATTCATATTACACAAATAGTTGATTTCCAAATCAACAACATACATAAGTTCATACATAGCGGAAGCGTAATAGTAACGGGACTCTCTAGTCCACAGGCCAACATTTGACGTCAGAAACCCCTAGTTGTCGTAGGCGTCCTGCTGGTCATCCTCATGATAGTTCTGTTCCTCCTCGTACTCTGGCCATTTGAATAGCCAGGGACAAAGCCGTAAGTACTTCAAGTACTTGCAAACTAATACTATTGTAAAATGCCCATTAAAGAAACTAAACTCTAATTTAACTTGCATAAGCCAAATTTTAATTCACAAGCTTGGATCATGTACTAACTTAAGTGGGAACATTAGTGTCATTCCCACATCATTGGTTCAAAGCCCAAAGAGTCACCAAGTCACCATTCATATTTACTAAAGCTTTCGAAAATCTGACACCGGAAACTGTATGGCCTTTCCAACCGTCCGTAACCGTGGACACGGCTATTCGAATAGGTTTACACTCTGCAGAGGTTGCACACTTGTGCCACAACATTTGATTTCATCCGTCGGAATAACTCCGAGTCACCGTAACACGGTACGCGGATCATCAACCATAACCTTTCACTTACACATCCTAGTATGAGCACCTCTCCCCATGAGCTTGGCCTCCCAGTGAAAACCAACTGTTAACCCGGGAGCCGCACGGGGCTTGGCCTTACAATTTCACCTCAATTCACATCCTTTCTCAACAACGGAGGCAGCCTCAGCATAACCCCTATGATGTGTGTTTAGAGGGAACTCATACTAAAATCTATAAACTTCCGGTTAAGCCCTACCCATAATCAGGTATTGTGGGGGTACTCAAAAATTGGAAAGGTATCGCATTCAAACCAATATCGAGTTTTTATCAAAAATCACCATCTTCTCTTGTTCACCTTCAACTTCAAACTCTTCAATGGAATGCTTCATCATTCCAAGGTTTCAAAATCAACCATTCACATGCTCCCATCTAATATAGTCAAATTTTAGTATTTTAGCACTAGCACTAATCATGAGGGGTGCTACTTTGCTTTGCTATCTCTTCTCATCTAGTAATCTTGTTCTCTATCCCAATTTTAGTTCACCCTTGGAAAACACAACAAGTAGAACTTGTATGGTGTACACATAAGATAGACTTGTATAAAGAGAAGTAAGAATCATGGTGCCTTGCTCAAGGTGAGCTTTGCACTTTGCAAGAGTATTATCTTGCCTTGGTAGTTCTCTAGGTTTTCTCCTTCTTCTTCGGGGTAGAATTCTCCTTCCTCTTGATAATCTCCGGTGCTAGCGTCTAAATTTGAATACGAAGTATAATCACCAAACAAGCTTAAAGGCTAATCTAAACACATCATTACTTCACACAAACTATACTAAGCACACACATAAAATAAGTAAGTGTATTGGTGGGTGACTTGAGGAAAAAGATTTCCTCTTATTCATATGTGAGAAGTAAGGTTCATATGGTGTTTGGGAAATAATTTCCTCTCATTGAATCTTCTTAAGATTTAATTTCTCCTCAGCAATACATGAATCCTATGTTGACCCAAGTCAACCATTCATCATCATTATTGGAGAAAATGATTTAAATGAGGTAGACCACCTCATACTATTTAAATAACACTACATTTGATTTAAATCTCAAGTAATTCATATAAGAGAGTTTGAAACCAGGGGTCCAAACATCCCATGAATTTATGTGAGACAAGTTTAAATGAAGTATACAACTTCACATGATTTACTTTAGTAGTTTTGGATAATATCAACTAGTTAAACTAGTCAAATGATCCATTAATTAAACTAGGGCCTGATCATGCAAAGTGACCACACCATTTTCTTGCAGAAACAATTAGTGTAAGTCAAATGTGAGCTACTAGAGTTGGAATTAACTTAATATCTATTTTGGTTGATTTTTAATAATTATTTGAATAAGTAAAAGTCCCTGTCTTGTTATTTTTATCACATTTATTCCACCAAGAATCTGACCATGGGGCCAGTGGCATTTGTTAGATCTTTTTCTTAGCTTTCCAACAACATAAAGTTCATCAAATTTGGTTTAGCCAATTTCAATCTATTGAATTTCTAAGTTGGAACCAGTATTGAAATTAAATGGATTTGGATAAATCGAATTTGAATTACTGGGCTACGCGGGAAAGCTAAGTGGGCCGAAACGTTTAAAAACAGCCCAAGGCCAGCCCACCACGCATCTGTGCACGCGCGGGCGCCTGACGAGTGGGCTCCACCCGTCAGCGACTCATAATAGCCGAAACGGTATGTTTTAAAGTGGATCGTTGGATTAGAATGAGATCGGACGGCATTGGGCCATCGTCGTCTCCGGCGAGATGGGTTCACTGGCACGGCGGCGGTAGGGGGTCGGAGGCTCACCGTGGCTCCAGCTAGGGTTGGGCAATGTGCTCGACGAGGTTGTGGACGACGGCGAAGCGGCCTGTAGCAGCGGCGTCGTCAGGGGCGGCCTCCTTCTCCGGCGATTGCTGCAGGGCTTCCGCGGCAGTGAGGCGTCGATTGGGCGGCGGCGGTGGCTAATCGATCATGGCGAGGTGCTTTGGGGAGGTCGAGGAAGAAGAGGGGAAGCTGGTGGTGTGCTTGGATCATCAAGGGGAGGTCTCCTTTTATAGGGCGTGAGGGGTGCCGTGGGTCGCTGCGGCAAGTCGACAAGGGCGCGGCGTCTCCGGTGAGCTAGGGGGCTAAGCGACGACGGGGTCGTGTTCACCACGTCAAGGCGGTACTGCGAGCGTCAACGGCGCGGCAAATGGAGGCGTATGACGGTCGGGCGCGTCCGTGTACTCGCCGCGGCCGTGGCGGAAGGAAGCTTCCTCTCCGGCGGCGGTAGACGCTAGGGGTGACGTGAGCGTGTCCGGCGAGCTCCGCGTGGCGAGAGAGGTACTACGGCGCGCGGATATGGTCGGGTACGGCGAGATCCGGCGAGCGCCGCGTGGACGTGTCCGTGCACCGGGTGACGTCGCCATGCCGTTGGCGGCGTACCGGGCGTCCCGGGCGCGCGTCGTCCGGGGCTTGTCGGCGTCTCCTCGACCAACGGCGGGTACGGGCGATCTCCCGGGATCATGGGCGACGCGTTGGACATGGTGGCCGTGGCGATGGTGAAGAGAAAGAGAGGGAGGCGTGTCGTGGGCGACGTGGCCGGCATGGCCATGGCTAGGCCGTGTTTGGTCGTGTCCGGGGGTTCCAAGGCATGGGTTTGGTGTAGGAGGGTCTTGTGGTCAATGCTAGGTCAAGTGGTGAGCAAGTGGTGGCCTGGTTTGATCACATTTCAAAATTGGAGATTGTTACATATGTTTCAAAGTCTCATCTTGGCATGCTTCTATCTCTTGATCCATGATGAATTTGATATGGTGATCTTTACGAAGTTGTTCACCTTGTTGAGTACTTGGATGACATGCCAAGAGTTGGATTTGTTTGGTTTGGAAAAATTGAAATAGATAGGCTCAAAGTAGGTACCGGACTATAAAAGTCGGAAATGACCATGATCATATGTGATCATGTTTTCAATTTTGAAAATGGTTTGAAAAGTAAATCTTTGATTCTCAAAGTTGTATTCACTCTTTAATATCATAACACAATTATTGGTGAAGATCAAATGGGTCTAAGATCAGATTTACCAAAAATGACATAGACCTTATATTAGGGTTTTTAGGGTTTTTGTGATATTTGATTTCTTTCTCTTTTGAGGTATTTAATTTATGATGATCACTTGATCACTCTAGGGTTTTAGAGTTCATCACAAACACAAAGTAACAAACATCATGGCATAGCACTCAAAATGCACAAGTCCTATGCAGGGTACTATATGCAAGTAAAAGTTTTTGTTGGTTCTCAATTTTGGATAATTGAAATTGTTCTTCTTCCTTTATTTGAAATTTGGGATGTTACAAACCCTTCCCCTTACAAAAGATCTCGTCCCGAGATCTTAAAGAAATTAGGTACTAAAGAGATCCGGGTACTCCTTCTTCATATCTTCCTCTCGCTCCCAAGTGGCTTCATCTTCGGTATGGTTGCTCCATTGTATCCTCAGAAACTTGATGCTTCGGGTGCGGGTGGTTCGGTATGCTTCTTCCAAGATGCGAATCGGCACTTCGCGGTATGTCGGGTCTTGGTTGATATCTACCGAACGGTGATCGATGTTCTTGAACACTTCCGTCTTCTCGGGGACTTCCGGGCACTTCCGAAGGAGTGAGATGTGAAACACATCGTGCACCGCCGACATTTCTTCGGGTAACTCCAATTGATAGGATACTTCGCCTCGCGCATCGAGAACTTTGAAGGGTCCGACATATCGGGGTGCAAGCTTTCCTTTCAGCTGAAATCTCTGCATTCCTTTCGGGGGGATACCTTGAGATAGACAAAATCTCCGATCTCGAAGGTCATCTCTGGCGTCTCTTGTCGGCATAACTCTTCTGTCTTGACTGCGCACGTCTTGAGATACTCTCGGATTTTGTGCACCTTCTCCTCGGCTTCACGAAGAACATCTGGTCCAAAGACTTGGCTTTCTCCTACTTCCGACCGGTTCGGGGGTACGGCACTTCCTTCCGTACAAAGCTTCAAAGGGGGCCATCTGCGAGGCTGGCTTGGTAACCGTTGTTGTAAGAGAATTCTGCGTAAGGCGGGCAATCTTCCCACTTGGATCCGTACTCCGGTACGCATGCTCTCAACATGTCCTCCAAAATCTGATTGACTCTCTCGGTCTGTCCATCGGTCTGCGGGTGATAGGCGGTGCTGAAATTCAGACGGGTTCCTAGTCCTTCATGCACTTTCTGCCAGAACCGTGAGGTGAACTGTGATCCTCTATCTGACACTATCGACTTCGGGGTTCCGTGCAGGGCGACTATTCTGGAGATGTACAGCTCAGCTAACTTTGGTCCTTGGTAGGTGGTCTTGACAGCGATGAAATGGGCTACTTTGGTCAATCTATCCACCACTACCCATATAGAGTCGTTGCCTTTGCTGGATTTGGGCAAACCTGTGATAAAGTCCATTCCTACCGAGTCCCACTTCCATTCCGGAATCTGCAAGGGTTGCAACAGTCCTGCGGTCGCTGATGTTCTGCCTTGACTCGCTGACAGATATCACACTTGGCGATGTAGCTTCCTATCTCCCTCTTCATTCCATGCCACCAAAATTGTTCCTTCAAATCTTGGTACATCTTGGTACCTCCGGGGTGAATAGAGTATAAGGTGTCATGGGCTTCCTTCAGAATGACTTGCTTCGGGTCTGAGTCCGATGGTACGCAGCGACGTCCTTTGTACCAAAGAACTCCGGCTTCATCTACGATAAATCCCGGGGCTTTTCTGCGACTATCTGGGTCTTGATTCCGTCAATGCTGGCATTTCCCTTCTGAGCTTCCTTGATCTGTCCCATCAAGGTAGGTTGTAGCTCCATGCTAGCTAAGAATCCTTCACTGACTAGCTCCATTCTAAACTGTTCAAACTCTTGGTACAGTCTGGGTTGTTCTTCTGCTATCATTGAATTTAACTGACACGGCAGTCTACTCAACGCATCCGCTACCACATTGGCCTTGCCGGGGTGATAGTGGATCTCCATATCATAATCCTTAATCAGTTCTAACCATCTTCTTTGCCTCATGTTCAGCTCCTTCTGGGTAAAGATATATTTCAGGCTTTTGTGATCCGAATAGATCTCGCAGCGATTACCCATGAGGTAATGACGCCACACCTTCAGTGCTAAAACTACAGCTGCGAGCTCGAGGTCATGGGTGGGGTAGTTCTGCTCATGCTGCTTCGGTCTGCAGGGACAAATAAGAGATCACTTTGCCTTCTTGCATAAGCACACATCCGAGACCAATCTTGGATGCATCGCGAGTAAACATCAAAGGGTTTGGTGATGTCCGGCATGATCAGAATTGGGGCTGAGGTCAGTCTAAGCTTGAGTTGTTGAAAACTCTCTTCACATTTGTCCGTCCATTCGAACTTCTTATCCTTCTTCAACAATTGGGTCATTGGTCGAGCGATGCTCGAGAAGCCTTCTACAAATCTGCGGTAATATCCGGCTAATCCAAGAAAAGCGCGGACCTCGGTCTGGGTGGTTGGGGCTTTCCATTCTGCAACAGTCTTGATCTTGGCGGGGTCTACGGCAATTCCTCCTGCGGACAAGATATGTCCCAGGAATCCAACTTCCTTCAACCAAAACTCACATTTGCTGAACTTAGCATACAGCTTATGCTCTCTCAGGGTCTCTAGGACAGCTTCTAGGTGTTGTTCATGCTCTTCCTCAGACTTGGAATAGATTAGAATGTCGTCGATGAAAACGACAACAAACTTATCCAAAAAGTTCATGAAGATTTTATTCATGAGATTCATGAAATAAGCGGGGGCATTGGTCAATCCAAATGACATGACATTGTACTCGTACAATCCATATCTGGTGGTAAAGGAAGTTTTGGGAATGTCCGATGCTCGAATCTTCAGCTGGTGGTATCCAGTCCTGAGGTCAATCTTTGAGAAAACTATGGCACCGGTCAGCTGGTCAAACAAATCTTCTATCTTCGGCAAAGGGTATTTGTTCTTGATGGTGACATCGTTAAGCTTACGATAGTCCGTACATAAACGACTGGCACCATCCTTCTTATCCACAAATAGAACAGGTGATCTCCAAGGTGACGCACTTGGTCTAATCAGACCTTTGGCTAACAGTTCATCCAGTTGCTTCTTCAGCTCCACAAGCTCGCTCGGGTTCATACTCGTAGGCTCTGCGGGCTATAGGTCCGGTTCCGGGAATTAACTCGATGATAAACTCGATATCCCGGTCCGGGGGCATACTGGGTAAACCATCCGGAAACACATCAGGATATCGACAAACGACCCCGATTTGATCCAGAGTTGGCTTGGCTACGCTCCGGTTGCGGTAAACTTTCTAGGTAGCAAGCTCGTAGACATGTTCCACTAAGATACCGGTGCTATTGGTCATGGTGATGGCTTTCTTGGCACAGTCAATCATTCCATGGTGTTTCGCCATCCAATCCATTCCCAGTACTACTTCCAAACCTTTGGTTCCCAAAATTATCAAATTGGCATAGAACTCTACTTCATGAATTCTGATGGGTACATTTTTACAAAATTTTCTGGCTTTAGTGGTTGATCCGGGAATTTGAACTATCATGACATGTTTCAAACTGAGGGGTTGAATTTTACTTGTTGATGCAAAGTCTTCAGTGACAAAAGAATGAGATGCTCCGGAATCAAACAACACTCTGGCAGTACTGAGTTGACAGGAAACATACCCAGTACAACATCTGGTGCTTCCTGGGCTTCTTCGGCATTCATGTGGAAGAGGCGGCCGTTGCGGTTATTGGGGTTGTTGGGGCGAACTTCTTTCCGAGTGGAAACGCGGCGTTGCTGCTGAGCAGGTGCAGCGGTGTTGCCGGCGAGCTTGGCGAGTCTCTTGGGACACTCGTTGGAGTAGTGCCCCACCACTCCGCACTCATAGCAAGTGATAGTGGACTTGTCCTTGGTTGCGATCGGAATGGCGTTGCTTCCAGTCCTTGGGGCGGTGTTGGTGTTGTTGTTGTTGTTGTTGAGAGCTCTGGGCGGAGCGCGGTTGAAGTTGTTGTTGTTATTGTAGTTGTTGGTGTTGCCTCCTGGCTCGGAATTTCCTCCACTCCGGTTCCGAAACCGGAGCGCGAGTCTCGCATAGGGGGCTTGTTGTTGTTCCTCGGAGTGAAACCTCCGCTTGAGCCGGGGCGATACTTCGGGGCATTGCTAGGCCCACTCGGTGCATCATGCGACGCTTACGGTTCTCATTGGCTTGGTTCAGCTTGCCCTCCATCTGGATGGCGGAGTCAACAAGGGCTTCGAGGTCGGTGAAGGGGATGTTGACGAGAACAGTCTGCATCTCATCATGCAGTCCGTTCAGGAATCTCTCCCCGCCTCTTCTCGGTGGTGTCGGTCTCATCGGGGCGTACCTTGACGGAGTAAGGAACCTGTCGCGGTATTCTACCACCGTCATGCGACCTTGCTTCAGTTCACGGAACTCATCCCTCATCTTCTTGATAAGACCCGGGGTACATGGTACTTGCTGAACTTGAGCTTGAAGTCTGCCCAAGTCATGAACTGACCTCCATTCATGGCACGGGTGCTAATCCACCAGGCTCGGGCTGGTCCAGCGAGGTAATGAGTGGCAAACAGAACCATCTCGTTGGGTTCCACTCCCGCTACCTCCAAGTTGTTTTCCATGGTTTGAAGCCAGTCATCGGCATCGAGGGGTTCCTCCGTCTTGCTGAACACCGGAGGGTTGGTATTCTGAAAGTTCTTGAGCTTGGATCCGGGATGATCATGATTCCCATGGCCTTGGGTTGCGAGGTTTTGCAGTGCGGTGATGTTGGCTTGACGTTCAGCCCTTTCAGTCTCCCTGTCGGCCAGCAGGGTTTGCAGCAGTTGCATCATAGCATCGTTGTTGTTGCGATTGGGAGGGGCCATCTGAATATACATTAGATTATAAGATAAGAGGGAAATTCTATGGTTCATTTTGAATAAGTTCAAAAACTTGTAAAAACTTGAATGCTTTGGATGACACACACAAACATTCATTCATTCATACCACATAACACATTACAAACTAACATTTCAACACTCCAATGGTTTTAAGAACCATTTCACATGCTACGATACAAAGGTCGGGATACAACTCATGCCTACATCAGTGCTCAAGTGCAGCTACCCTCGTCCTCCACATCGATAGGAACGACGTCATCAGGACTCGGCTCCAGAAAAGCGTAGTCCTCCTCCTCGGTGAACTCGTCCTCCTCGAAGTCGTCATCGTCACTCAGGAAGGCTCCTCCTCCCTGAATATCGATACCCGCTTCGTCTTCCTCCATCTCCTGGATCTGCTCCTCCTGAGCCTTCACCGTGGCCTCAAGTGACGCTATCTGAGCGCGAAGGCGTGTGATGGTGGCATCCTTCTTCGCGCACCTTAGGCGAAGCTTGTTGCGATCTCTGGATAGCATCTTGATAGCATCTCCATGGGTGGCCAGGGCGATATGCGTCTGGTTCGCGTATACCCGGGCGTTGTCTAGATCCTGCTGTGTATGATACAGCATAAAGTCTAGGTGCTCGGCGTGGTGTCGCAGCCTCCGGGTGCGACCGCAGAGTCATGGGTGCTCCTGAGGCATCACGCCTCACTAGGTGAGCGAAGCGGGACGCAAGCAGGCGTACCACATTCTGTCCGCAGAGGCGTGCCAATGCCTCCTGAAGAGCTCTCGCTAGTCCGTCGAGCCAGTTGCTCTCACGGAATGAGAACAGAATCCTCTCCTGGTTAGGAGACTCCATCGTGCCTCGCACATCTGCAGTGATAATCCACTGGAGTTCTCCACCGGGCTGATCGTTCACCTGAATTCCGTGGAACTCAGGGGGAAGTCGACCAAGGAAAGCAGCGACGGCGGTGAGGTCATGTTCGAACACGAGGCTCCCACCGTTCCCGAGCTGATAGAACTTCGCGTTGATGGGTTCATTGGGCTCCATCTGAAAGCGAAAAGGTTGAGTAAGTTAGAGAGTGAACAAGTGTGGCAAAATTTTAGGTAGATTCAATTTAGAAGAGCACATTATTCATCAAATTTTGAAATAGTCTCAAAGGCAAGAATGCGAGTAAATTTTCACAAATATTTACTTCATTTGATTTCAAAGTTAAGTTTTCATGAACGTCCATTCTAACTAGGGTCTTCTAAGGTCAAATAATGGCTCTGATACCAACTTGTCAACACCCGGATTTTTAAGTCCAGATGCCTATTATGTCATTCATCGCAATCCCAGGATAATGTTGTTGCGAGACATAATAGTCGAATATCACAGTCATTATTTATTACAAGCCATAGTGTCATACAATCTTGAATCACATGATTCATATTACACAAATAGTTGATTTCCAAATCAACAACATACATAAGTTCATACATAGCGGAAGCGTAATAGTAACGGGACTCTCTAGTCCACAGGCCAACATTTGACGTCAGAAACCCCTAGTTGTCGTAGGCGTCCTGCTGGTCATCCTCATGATAGTTCTGTTCCTCCTCGTACTCTGGCCATTTGAATAGCCAGGGACAAAGCCGTAAGTACTTCAAGTACTTGCAAACTAATACTATTGTAAAATGCCCATTAAAGAAACTAAACTCTAATTTAACTTGCATAAGCCAAATTTTAATTCACAAGCTTGGATCATGTACTAACTTAAGTGGGAACATTAGTGTCATTCCCACATCATTGGTTCAAAGCCCAAAGAGTCACCAAGTCACCATTCATATTTACTAAAGCTTTCGAAAATCTGACACCGGAAACTGTATGGCCTTTCCAACCGTCCGTAACCGTGGACACGGCTATTCGAATAGGTTTACACTCTGCAGAGGTTGCACACTTGTGCCACAACATTTGATTTCATCCGTCGGAATAACTCCGAGTCACCGTAACACAAGCACGCGGATCATCAACCATAACCTTTCACTTACACATCCTAGTATGAGCACCTCTCCCCATGAGCTTGGCCTCCCAGTGAAAACCAACTGTTAACCTGGGAACTGCACAGGGCTTGGCCTTACAATTTCACCTCAATTCACATCCTTTCTCAACAACGGAGGCAGCCTCAGCATAACCCCTATGATGTGTGTTTAGAGGGAACTCATACTAAAATCTATAAACTTCCAGTTAAGCCCTACCCATAATCAGGTATTGTGGGGGTACTCAAAAATTGGAAAGGTATCGCATTCAAACCAATATCAGGTTTTTATCAAAAATCACCATCTTCTCTTGTTCACCTTCAACTTCAAACTCTTCAATGGAATGCTTCATCATTCCAAGGTTTCAAAATCAACCATTCACATGCTCCCATCTAATATAGTCAAATTTTAGTATTTTAGCACTAGCACTAATCATGAGGGGTGCTACTTTGCTTTGCTATCTCTTCTCATCTAGTAATCTTGTTCTCTATCCCAATTTTAGTTCACCCTTGGAAAACACAACAAGTAGAACTTGTATGGTGTACACATAAGATAGACTTGTATAAAGAGAAGTAAGAATCATGGTGCCTTGCTCAAGGTGAGCTTTGCACTTTGCAAGAGTATTATCTTGCCTTGGTAGTTCTCTAGGTTTTCTCCTTCTTCTTCCGGGTAGAATTCTCCTTCCTCTTGATAATCTCCGGTGCTAGCGTCTAAATTTGAATACGAAGTATAATCACCAAACAAGCTTAAAGGCTAATCTAAACACATCATTACTTCACACAAACTATACTAAGCACACACATAAAATAAGTAAGTGTATTGGTGGGTGACTTGAGGAAAAAGATTTCCTCTTATTCATATGTGAGAAGTAAGGTTCATATGGTGTTTGGGAAATAATTTCCTCTCATTGAATCTTCTTAAGATTTAATTTCTCCTCAGCAATACATGAATCCTATGTTGACCCAAGTCAACCATTCATCATCATTATTGGAGAAAATGATTTAAATGAGGTAGACCACCTCATACTATTTAAATAACACTACATTTGATTTAAATCTCAAGTAATTCATATAAGAGAGTTTGAAACCAGGGGTCCAAACATCCCATGAATTTATGTGAGACAAGTTTAAATGAAGTATACAACTTCACATGATTTACTTTAGTAGTTTTGGATAATATCAACTAGTTAAACTAGTCAAATGATCCATTAATTAAACTAGGGCCTGATCATGCAAAGTGACCACACCATTTTCTTGCAGAAACAATTAGTGTAAGTCAAATGTGAGCTACTAGAGTTGGAATTAACTTAATATCTATTTTGGTTGATTTTTAATAATTATTTGAATAAGTAAAAGTCCCTGTCTTGTTATTTTTATCACATTTATTCCACCAAGAATCTGACCATGGGGCCAGTGGCATTTGTTAGATCTTTTTCTTAGCTTTCCAACAACATAAAGTTCATCAAATTTGGTTTAGCCAATTTCAATCTATTGAATTTCTAAGTTGGAACCAGTATTGAAATTAAATGGATTTGGATAAATCGAATTTGAATTACCAGGCTACGCGGGAAAGCTAAGTGGGCCGAAACGTTTAAAAACAGCCCAAGGCCAGCCCACCACGCATCCGTGCACGCGCGGGCCGCCCGACAGTGGGCTCCACCCGTCGGCGACTCATAATAGCCGAAACGGTATGTTTTAAAGTGGATCGTTGGATTAGAATGAGATCGGACGGCACCGGGCCATCGTCGTCTCCGGCGAGATGGGTTCACCGGCACGGCGGCGGTAGGGGGTCGGAGGCTCACCGTGGCTCCGGCTAGGGTTGGGCAATGTGCTCGACGAGGTTGTGGACGACGGCGAAGCAGCCCGTAGCAGCCGGCGTCGTCAGGGGCGGCCTCCTTCTCCGGCGATTGCTGCAGGGCTTCCGCGGCAGTGAGGCGTCGATTGGGCGGCGGCGGTGGCTAATCGATCATGGCGAGGTGCTGGGGAGGTCGAGGAAGAAGAGGGGAAGCTGGTGGTGTGCTTGGATCATCAAGGGGAGGTCTCCTTTTATAGGGCGTGAGGGGTGCCGTGGGTGCTGCGGCAAGTCGACAAGGGCGCGGCGTCTCCGGTGAGCTAGGGGGCTAAGCGACGACGGGGTCGTGTTCACCACGTCAAGGCGGTACTCGCGAGCGTCAACGGCGCGGCAAATGGGGGCGTACGACGGTCGGGCGCGTCCGTGTACCGCCGCGGCCGTGGCGGAAGGAAGCTTCCTCTCCGGCGGCGGTAGACGCTAGGGGGTGACGTGAGCGTGTCCGGCGAGCTCCGCGTGGCGAGAGAGGTACTACGGCGCGCGGATATGGTCGGGTACGGCGAGATCCGGCGAGCGCCGCGTGGACGTGTCCGTGCACCGGGTGACGTCGCCATGCCGTTGGCGGCGTACCCAGGGCGTCCTGGGCGCGCGTCGTCCGGGGCTTGTCGGCGTCTCCTCGACCAACGGCGGGTACGGGCGATCTCCCGGGATCATGGGCGACGCGTTGGACATGGTGGCCGTGGCGATGGTGAAGAGAAAGAGAGGGAGGCGTGTCGTGGGCGACGTGGCCGGCATGGCCATGGCTAGGCCGTGTTTGGTCGTGTCCGGGGGTTCCAAGGCATGGGTTTGGTGTAGGAGGGTCTTGTGGTCAATGCTAGGTCAAGTGGTGAGCAAGTGGTGGCCTGGTTTGATCACATTTCAAAATTGGAGATTGTTACATATGTTTCAAAGTCTCATCTTGGCATGCTTCTATCTCTTGATCCATGATGAATTTGATATGGTGATCTTTACAGAAGTTGTTCACCTTGTTGAGTACTTGGATGACATGCCAAGAGTTGGATTTGTTTGGTTTGGAAAAATTGAAATAGATAGGCTCAAAGTAGGTACCAGACTATAAAAGTCAGAAATGACCATGATCATATGTGATCATGTTTTCAATTTTGAAAATGGTTTGAAAAGTAAATCTTTGATTCTCAAAGTTGTATTCACTCTTTAATATCATAACACAATTATTGGTGAAGATCAAATGGGTCTAAGATCAGATTTACCAAAAATGACATAGACCTTATATTAGGGTTTTTAGGGTTTTTGTGATATTTGATTTCTTTCTCTTTTTGAGGTATTTAATTTATGATGATCACTTGATCACTCTAGGGTTTTAGAGTTCATCACAAACACAAAGTAACAAACATCATGGCATAGCACTCAAAATGCACAAGTCCTATGCAGGGTACTATATGCAAGTAAAAGTTTTTGTTGGTTCTCAATTTTGGATAATTGAAATTGTTCTTCTTCCTTTATTTGAAATTTGGGATGTTACATATAGTAAGGTGGTTCTAGCTCTAGGTTCATTTGCATAAAGCCAATTTTATTTCATAAACATTAAATAAACAAATACTCTTCATTTCCCTAGCTTAACTCAAGTGGGAACATTAGTGTCATTCACACAACTCTGTTGTGATTCAAAGTCAAAGTCACCTTTCAATTCAAGTCACAAGTCACCATTCATATTTTGGAAAAAGTTCTGATGACGGAATAGTATGGCCTTTCCAACTGTCCATGACCGCGGACGCGGCTATTCGAATAGGTTTACACTCTGCAGAGGTTGCACACTTGTGCCACAACATTTGATTACATCCGTCAGGGATAACCCTGAATAATCATAACTCAGTATGCGGATCATCAACCATTAACCTTTCACTTACACACCCTAGTATAGGCACCTCTCCCCATGAGCTTGGCCTCCCGGTGATAGCCAACTGTTATCCCGGGAACTGCACAGGGCTTGGGTCGTACATTCACCTCATTTCACGTCATTTCATTTTCAACGGAGGCAGCTTCGGCATAACCTCTATGATGCTTGTTCAGAGGGAACCCATACTAAGACACATACATTTCCAGCTAAAGCCTTACCCATAATCAGGTATTGTGGTGGTACTTGTAAATTGGAATGGTATCGCATCCGAACCCAACCATCAGCTTTTGGTAAATTTCACCAAGTCATTCACAAGTCACATTCACCTTCAAAATCTTTCAATAGAATGACTCATCATTCCAAGGTTTTCAAAGTCATTGGTTTTCACAAGTTCCCATCTAGAGTAGCCATTTTAATTTTAGCACTAGCAACTAGTCATGAGGGATGCTAACTAGCTTTAATTGCTCTAGGCTAAATTTGATGCTCTTGTGCTATTCTAGACCAAGTGAATCATGAATCAAAAAGTAACCTTGATAAATCAAATTCAATAAAGCTTGTAAAGTAAAAAACTTGGGATAGGACCATTAAACATAGAGAAAAATGGGGTGGTGCCTTGCTGTTGTAGAGCTTTGCACTTTGCAAGAATATTAGCTTGCCTTGATTGGGGTAGTGATCAAAGTTCTCTTCTTCTTCTTGGTAGAATACCTCCTCCTCTTGATAGTCTCCGGTACTAGCGTCTATAAACGAATACGAGGATACAATCATCAAACAATACTTAAGTATACTTAATTAGCCTTACTGGCTCACACAAGATGATCTAGCATCATCCCAATCATTACTCAACATTAGAATAGGGTTTCTTATTACGGTTTGGAAAACAACTCCTCTTATTGAATTAGGGTTTCTATTTAGTTCTTTGGAGAAATAATTTCCTCTCATTGAATCTTCTTAAGATTTAACTTCCTCAAACCATAAAGTATGAGTACATGTGGACCAAGGTCAACACTTCATATTTATCATTTGGGGGAAATGACTTAAATGAGATACTTCATCTCATACAATTTAAATCCTACTTTGATTTAATACCCTCAAGTAAGAAATGATGAGACCATGTAACTAAGGTCATCACTTTACTTCACACTACTTGGGAAGATGATTTAAATGAGGTGCTACACCTCATAGATTTAAAATCCTAAATTTAAAAATATTTTAAATGGGCTAGTATTGACTACGTAGCCAGTTTTTGATTCTAGCCCATGATCATTCACACAACTAGGTCATGTTTTTACATAATCAATTAGACCAAGTGAAATGTGATTTATGAGAGTTGGAATCAACTCCAAATTATTTATGGTTGATTTTTAAGAATTATTTGAAATCTGAAAAGTCCCTGCCTTGTTATTTTTGCTACTTTAGTTCTACAGAAGTTCTAGGGTTGAGACCAGCGTAGTTGTTTAGGGAATTTCACAAGCTTTCGAAATATATAAAATTCATCGAATATGATTCAGTAGAATTTGTTCTATGTAATTTTGAATCAAACACCAGTACTGAATTTGAAATAAATTAGTTAAAGAGAATTCAAAATGGTGGGCTAGGCGGGAAAGAGAAATGGGCCAGGAGAGGGGAAAAAAGGTTGTGCCGGCCCAGCTAGCGTGTCTCGCACGCAGCGGGCCGCCTGACAGGTAGGCTCCACCAGTCAGTGCCTCTTTAAACCCGAAGCGGTACGCGCGCGTGTGGGACGTAGGATTAAAGACAGATCAGACGGCTTACATGCGTCTTCTACGTCGACGAGAGGGGGTACTGGCACGAAGGAGGAAGGGGGTCGGCGGCGATCCTGGGCTCCGGCGAGGCTCGGCAACGAGGCAGGACGATGTTGCGGACGACGACGATGTTAGCGGTGGTCGTGGGAGCTCCGGGGATGGGCGAAATCGACGGCGACGTCTGCGGAGGTTCCGCGGGCTCCGGTGACAAATTGGTGTGCTCCGGTGGGTATTGTGGATGGGAAAGGAGTGGAGGAGATCAAGAAGAAGATGGGGAGCGAGATGGTGTGGAGAGTGAAGGCGCGGGGGCTCTCCTTTTATAGGGTCGAGACGAGGCCGAGGTGGAGTGGGGCAGGTCATGGCGGCGACGGCGCTAGGGGTCGCGAAAGGGCAAGGTAGTGGGCGTGGACGGTGCAGCAGGGCTTAGTGATCATCACGCGCGTGATGGCGAGGACGGGGGTGGACGGGAGCAGGCAGGCGACGTCGTCGTCTCCTCTGTACTGTGGTGGAAGGACGGTGACGATGGCGACGGTGACAGGTCGAGCGCGGGCCAGTGATCATGTCCAAGCGCTAGCTGGTGGTTAGGTGAAGCTGCAGGCGAGAGGAGAAAGCTAGGGGTGGATGACAGCGACGAGGCGATGCAGCGCTCTGGCGCGCTCTGCGTCGTCACCATGCGCGTCATGGCATGTACTGGGCGTCCTGGGCGTGGTCTGGGCATGTCTGGGCTGGCCAATGCCGTGCGTGTCTCTGGTCATGGAGGGTACATGCATGCGTAGTGGAGTGTAGGGAAGCTCGTTGACATGGTGGAGGTGACCCGAGAGGGCAGGGGAGAAAATTGGCATGATGATGTCAATGGTGGCCGACATGGTTTAATATTGATCATTTCTTGCTCTGGTCCTTGTCTCCAAAGCCTGGCATGAGGTACTGGGGGTAAGAGGAGGTCAATGGTGGCCAGAGTAAAGTTGGTTTAGTCTAAAACGTAGTGGGTAAAAGCATGTATGATCAAAGTGAGTTAATGCCTGCCAAGTGTTTGTGTTAATGGGCGCATGAAGAAAATATTTGAATTTTTCAAATCTTTTTGGTGGAGTGGATTTGAAGTTTGGAGTAGAATGGTGGTGGTGGTTTGAAAAATGGTGCTGGTTTGCAAAGTTTCAAAATGGGGATGATCTACACTTTGTTTCAATGTTGCCACTTGTCACCTTTATATTGAGCAATGTAGGCAGAGTAACTCTGATGGTCAACACCAAAAATGTTCATCTTGGTATGGTCTTGGATGAGGTGGAAAGAAGTGAGAGGTTTTAGTTTAAGAATCTTCTAATCCAGGGGCTCAAAGTGGGCATGATGATATAAAAGCTCAATTTGACCATTATCATATGTAGTTGAATTTTGATATTTCCTTTGCTTTGATTTGTTTTTCTTTGATGCAAAAGTGTTTGTTATTGATATATTGGTGTTTCACAAGCATTGGCACAAGCCATGGTGGCCTTGGTTAAGGATTTGCAAAGATGGCCATAGCCTCATATGAGGTGATATTCCCATTTTCCTTATTCTTCTATTTTGTTCCTCTTGCTTTACTTAGGCATGGTCTAGGGTCCACTTAGGGTTAGATTAGGTTTAGAGATGGTTTCAAACCATTTGGGTAGAGTATGAATGCATAGGGCAAGATTTGGTAATATGGCTAAGTGCCACATATGCTTCCATGGATAATTTTCTTTCCTTTTTATTTCACATTTGATTGAGTTGGTAAGTATTAGGTTAGGTTTGTTTAGGCCTTTCAAATCATCCAACAAGGTAGAGCAATGCCTAATTGATTATTAGCAAATATTAGCCATAGGCTTACATAGGCCTTTTCTTTTTAATTTAATTTCTTTTTATTTTGTTTATAATGGATGGTGAGAAGAGGGGTGAGGTTTAGGGTTTAGTGGGGTCTAACAATGGTTCACCACCATTTAGAAAATTAAGAATGGTATTGGTCAAGATTTGCATATTAGGACTATATGCCCACATATGTATTTTTATTTTATTTTTGTTTCTTCATATTTGATTTATTTGGTTTTGAGAAGGTTAGGGTTTAGGTTTTTGGAAATATGTTCAATGCAATAAACAAACAATCATGGCAATAACACAAGGATTAGGTATGAGCACTATGCTTAGCATCATATGTAGTAAAAGTTTTTGTTGGTTCCAAATTTTGGAAAAAGGAAATTCATTTTCTTCTTTGTTTTAAAATTTGGGATGTTACAGAGACTAAATCAGGAAAAAAAAGCGGGGGGAGGGGATTGCCGCCGACTGCTAGCGTTTAAAAGAGAGAACCCTATTACATAGAGAAACAGTTTTAGAACCCGATAGCCAAAACGAGAACCACTCACGGCTACCAGCCATATCACTAACACAAACTGACATCAACTACAAAGAGCTTCTGGGATCGTTTTGACCAAAAAACCACTAGCGCAAGTAGAAGGACTATCAACAGCAACAACTTTATCATTAGAAGGCCAACCAAACAGTAGATCATTCATCAGTCTCCATATCGTCTCTAGTAGGGTCATCCATCGTAGCATCTACCAGATGAAGAATCCCTCCAGGTTGTTCATCTGACAGTGGAGGAGGAGGAGCAGATGCACCTGCAGCAAGCTGAAGCAAAGTGGCAGCACCAACTCTGATGCATCTAGAGAGTTGTGAAGACCTGTCCAATAATTCATAAACACATCAGCAAAACTGATTAGTTCACTGGGGGATTTAATGAGTTTATTTTGAAAGCAAGCTCTATTTCTTAGTTTCCAAATTACCCAACATATAGTAGTTAGTCCAGAAATTTGCACATTCCTACTTGCTAGAACTACACGGGGAAACCACCAAAAGAACTGGGTAAAGTTTCCAGGTCTATCAGAGGCACCAATCGACATTGCAACTGTGCTCCTGACAAACTTTGCTGCTGCACATTCAAATAAGAGATGAGATATAGTTTCATTTTCATGACAGAATTGACAGGAGGCACTCCCAGACCAGTTTCTCTTCAACATATTATCTTTAGTTGCAATAGCATTGTGCCAGATAAGCCACAACCATATCTTTATTTTTAAAAGAATCTTGCTTTTCCATAGGTGCCTGAAGGATCTGTCCACACCACTTCTGCAGAGATGATTGTACATAGATTTAATAGAAAAAGTTCCATGTTTTGACCATTTCCAGAAGGGTCTATCTTTTTTCTGTGATAGCACTATCTGTCTCACAATGTTTAGCAGTCCATGTACTTTGTTAGTAAGATCTGGTGATAAGTATCTCCTAAAATAGAAATTCCACCCAAGGACAACAACCTCTGCTACAGTCACACTTTGTTCATTGCAGATATTAAAAATGTCAGGGAAGGTTTCCTTTCGAGGATGAAAACTACACCAAGCATCATACCAGAAGCTTGTCAGATTTCCATCTCCTACATGCATCCTCCTGCCACTGAGATGTAAAGATTTTACCTTCTGCATATCTGTCCATAAAGGGGAGTCACCTGGATTTCTTTTTGAGTAGAAAATACCAGTATCTTTCAGGTATTTTGTATTCATGAATTGCTGCCAAGGACCAATATCAGACTCAATCTTCCACCACCACTTACACATGAGACTGACTTTGAATTTGGTGAGATCTTTCAAGCCCAAACCACCTTTTTTCTTTGGTTTACATATCTATCTCCATTTCACAAAGTGATGTTTCCTTTTATCAGCACTACCAGCCCAGAAAAAGGATATGGTGGGTTTGTCCATTTCTTCTATTGTAGAATTATGCAAGAGTCTCATGGACATCTGGTATACCCCGGTACTGGATATGCAGGCAACTATCTTGATCATTCTACCACCAATGGACATATTGTTTCCTACCCAACCACACATTTTTTTCTTTGTTTTCTCACCTAGGAATCCCATCTAGCAACAATAGGTCTTCTTGCAGAAATTGGGGTACCTAAGTATTTTATTGGACATTTTCCTCCCTGACAATTGAAGAGCTCAGAGTAGCACTGCATTTTTTCATCTGGAAAAATCATCATTATCTCACTCTTATAAAAATTTATCTTTAACCCAGACATAGCTTCAAATAGATAAAGAAGTATTTTGAGATTCCTGGCTTGTTCCACATTGTCTTGGATCAGTAAGATTGTATCTGCATACTGGAGCATAGCAACCCCTTTTGGAACAATGTTGTCAGCTAGACCCACCAGCAAATCATTCTTCTGTGCAACAGAAATCATTTTTGCAAGACTGTTAGATTCCATATTGAACAGAAAAGGAGCAAAAGGGTCTCCCTGTCAGACACCTTTATGACTACCAAAGTATGCTCCTATCTTGTCATTGAATTTGACACTACGTGTCCCATCAGTTACTGCTTTTTTGATCCAAATCATCCAGTTGTCGCTGAAACCTTTCTGCTTGAAGCAATCAAAAAGGAAATTCCAATTAACTTTATCATATGCCTTCTCAAAATCAACTTTTAGTACAACCCCTTGCTGTTTTTTGAATTTTGATTCCCTTAGAACTTCCTGGAATAGAGCAACTCCATCAGTGATGTATCTGCCTTTAATAAAAGCAGTCTGACATTGATGAATGATTTTGTTCATGACAGGCACAGCTCTGATTGTTAGAGCTTTAGTGAAAATTTAAATAAAACTTGTAGCAAGCAAATTGGTCTGTATTTCTGTATTTTATCTGCTTCAGGCCCTTTTGGTACTAACGTAATAATACCATAGTTGATTCTCTTCAGGTCAATTCTGTGATTGTGGAAGTCATTAAAGGCTGCCATCATATCTGCCTTAATTATCCCCCAGCACTCTTTGTAGAATTCAACAAGATGCCATCAGGACCAGCTACTTTGTTATTTTCCATCTGACCAATAGTGCCTTTTATTTCTTCTTCATTGAACTCTCTATCCATCACTTCTCTGTCTACGTCATCCATTTTTTCCTTAGGAGACCAAATATTCTTGTCTAGTCTGATCCTAGAGTCAGTAGCTGGTCCAAAAAAATCTTTATAGAAGGCCGTAGCATGATCCAGCAAATCTGGAGTACCTTGTATAATACTTTCTCCATCCTTCAAGGAGAAAATAGTTATTTTTATTTTGCAGCCATTGGAGATTCTATGGAAGAAGGAGGTGTTACTATCCCCTTGCAGCAGCCATTTTTCTCTTGATCTTTGGTGTCAGTAACTTTCTTCTCAGTCATTTATTGATAGTAATTCCTTTTGAATTTGAGCCCTCCTTCTTATCTGAGTTGTATCGAGAGGATTATCTTCTTCTTGAAATTCTAAGGCCTCTAGCTCCCTGCTAATCTCTTTTTTTCCTCTTGATGTCTCTCCCTCTCAAATTTGCACCCCAGCATTTTAAATCATTACTGACATTCTTCAGTTTCATCTGAATTGTGCCTAGACTATCAGTAGTCCTTACTGGTTTTTGCCAAGCTCTGGATACTCTATCAAGGAAATCTTCTTCTTGCAGCCAAGATTTTTCAAATTTAAAATGTCTAACATGCCTATTTCTTTGTTCCATAGTATCTAGGATGAGAGGATTGTGGTCAGATCTCTCTCTCTCTCTCTCTCTCAGAAGTTTATGTATAGTAGTGAGGGGGAATAAGTATTCCCAGGCATCATTCATAATGAATCTATCAAGCTTCTCAAGGGTGGGATCATGTTGATTATTTTGTCCAGGTAAATTATCCACCAAACATGTATATTTCTCTCAGACCATAGTTGTTGATAATGTCATTGAAGATATCTGTCCATCTTCTTCTCCTCATATTTTAGTTTTTCTCTGAAGAAAATCTAATTATGTTGAAATCTCCTCCAACAAGGAGAGGAAGTCTTTGATCATTGCAAACATTTCCTAATTCTGCTAGGAACTCTTCTTTGTGTTCTAGCTAGGCTGCCCCATAGACAATAGCCAGGTTCCATTTTAACTGCATTTTCAGATCCATCAGAGTTACTTTGATGTGAAATTTTCCCACACTGGTATCACATATATCAAATCTAGATGACCTAAAGCCACTCAAAATCCCACCACTTCTTCCCATAGAAGGAATACATCTCCATTCAAAGAAATTATGTGGATCAAATCTCCTGAAAAAACTAGGAGAATAATCTTTCTTTATTGTTTCTTGCAAGCTGAGACGTCTCCAACGTATCTATAATTTCTTATGTTCCATGCTAGTTTTATGACAATACCTACATGTTTTGTTCACACTTTATAATCTTTTTATGCATTTTCTTGGACTAACCTATTAACAAGATGCCACAGTGCCAGTTCCTGTTTTCTGCTGTTTTTGGTTTCAGAAAAGCTAGTTTACAAATATTCTCGGAATGGGACGAAACAAAAGACCACGGCCCTATTTTCCACGGAGTCTTCCAGAAGTCCGAAGAAGAGTCGAGGAAGGGCAGCAGGGGGCCCACACCATAAGGCGGCGCGGGGGGCCCCACTGCCGCGGCGACCTATGGGGAGGGAGCCCCCTGGCTCCCCCGACGCTGCCTCTCCGCCTATTTATTCCTTCGTCCGCGAAAACCTTAGTACCAAGAGCCAAAAATAAGAGAAAAGTTCCAGAGACGCCGCCGCCGTCAACCCCATCTCGGGGGGTTCAGAAGATCTCCTCCGGCACCCTGTCGGAGAGGGGAATCATCACCGGAGGGCTCTACATCACCATGCCCGCCTCCGGACTGATGCGTGAGTAGTTCATCCTTGGACTATGGGTCCATAGCAGTAGCTAGATGGTTGTCTTCTCCTATTGTGCCATCATGTTTAGATCTTGTGAGCTGCCTATCATGATCAAGATCATCTATTTGTAATGCTACATGTTGTGTTTGTCGGGATCCGATGAATATGGGATAATATGTCAAGTTGATTATTGATCTATCATATATGTTGTTTATGATCTTGCATGCTCTCCGTTGCTAGTAGAGGCTCTGGCCAAGTTGATACTTGTAACTCCAAGAGGGGGCATTTATGCTAGATAGTGGGTTCATGCCTCCATTGAATCTGGGATAGTGATAGAAAGGTCTAAGGTTGTGGATGTGCTGTTGCCACTAGGGATAAAACATCAATACTTTGTCTAAGGATATTTGTATTGTTTATATTACGCACAGTACTTAATGCAATTGTCTATTGTTTGCAACTTATTACTGGAAGGGGTGCGGATGGTAACCCGAAGGTGGACTTTTTAGGCATAGATGCATGCTGGATGGCGGTCTATGTTCTTTGTCGTAATGCCCTAAGTAAATCTCATAGTAGTCATCATGATATGTATGTGCATTGTTATGCCCTCTCTATTTGTCAATAGCCCAACTGTAATTTGTTTACCCAACATGTCATTTATCTTATTGGAGAGACACCACTAGTGAACTGTGGACCCTGGTCCATTCTTTTACATCTGAAATACAACCTACTGCAATCATTGTTCTCTTTTGTTTTCTGCAAGCAATCATCATTTTCCACACCATACGTTTAATCCTTTGTTTTCAGCAAGCCGGTGAGATTGACAACCTCACTGTTAAGTTGGGGCAAAGCAATTTGGTTGTGTTGTGCAGGTTCCACGTTGGCACCGGAATCCCTGGTGTTGCACTGCACTACACTCCTTCACCAACAACGTAAACTTCACGTGATCTTCATCTCCTACTGGTTTGATAACCTTGGTTTCTTACTGAGGGAAAACTCGCTGATGTACTCATCATACCTTCCTCTTGGGGTTCCCAACGGACGTGTGCTTTACCGTCACAAGCAGCTACTTTTCTGGCGCCGTTGCCGGGGAGATCAAGACACGCTGCAAGGGGAGTCTCTCACACCCAATCTCTTTACTATGTTTATTGTCTTGCTTTATTTTATTTTCTGTCTTGTTTGCTTTCTTTATATCAAAAACACAAAAAAATTACTTACTTGTTTTACTTTACTTTAAATTCGGTCTAGCTTTATTTATTTTTATTATTGCTAAAATGAGTACTCCTGAGAACACTAAGTTGTGTGACTTCACTAGCACAAATAATAATGATTTCATATGCACTCCTATTGCTCCACCTGCTTCTACAGCAGAATTTTATGAAATTAAACCTGCTTTACTAAATCTTGTTATGAGAGAGCAATTTTCTGGTGTTAGTACCGATGATGCTGCTGCCCATCTTAATAATTTTGTTGAACTTTGTGAAATGCAAAAGTATAAGGATATAGATGGGGATATTATAAAACTGAAATTGTTTCCTTTCTCCTTGAGAGGAAGAGCTAAAGATTGGTTGCTATCTTTGCCTAAAAATAGTATTAGTTCATGGACTAAATGTAAAGATTCTTTCATTGGAAAATATTATCCTCCTACTAAAATTATATCTTTGAGAAGTAGCATTATGAATTTTGAGCAATTAGATAATGAACATGTTGCCCAAGCATGGGAGAGAATGAAATCTTTGGTAAAGAATTGCCCTACCCATGGTCTAACTACTTGGATGATCATCCAAACCTTTTATGCAGGATTAAATTTTTATTCAAGGAACCTTTTGGATTCAGCTGCTGGAGGTACTTTTATGTCCATCACTTTGGGTGCTGCAACAAAACTTCTTGATGATATGATGATGAACTACTCTGAATGGCACACTGAAAGGACTCCTCAAGGTAAGAAGGTAAATTCTGTGGAAGAAACCTCTTCCTTGAGTGATAAGATTGATGCTATTATGTCTATGCTTGTTAATGGTAAATCTCATGTTGATCCTAATAATGTTCCTTTAGCTTCATTGGTTTCTCAAGAAGAGCATGTTGATGTGAACTTCATTAAAAATAATAATTTCAACAACAATGCTTATAGGAATAATTTTGGTAACAACAACTATATGCCATATCCTTCTAATGGTGGTAATTCTTATGGTAATTATTACAACAATAGTAGGAGTGTACCCTCTGATCTTGAAGTCATGCTTAAAGAATTTATTAGTACACAAACTGCTTTTAACAAATCTGTTGAGGAAAAGTTTGGTAAAATTGATGTTCTTGCTTCTAAGGTTGATAGTATTGCTCTTGATGTTGATCTTTTAAAACTGAAAGTTATGCCTAATGAAGTTAAATATACTAAGTTATTTGCTACAACAAATGCTATCCAAGTTCGAATTAATGACAATATTAGATTGATGACTGAATTGCATGCTAGGTGGGAAAGAGAAGAAAAACTTGCTAAAGAGAATAATATAGCCAGAGTTTGGACTATTACCACCACTAGTAATGTTGATGCTTCACATGTTCCTAAACCTCCTGCTATGAATGGTAAAATAATTAGTGTTGGCAATGTTTCTACTTCTACTACAAAGCGTGCAAAATTGCCTAAAACTGCTGAAACTGTTTGTGATAAATGTGCTGAAAATTCTTCAAAGTGTTGGGGACAATGGTCCCATTGCTTTAGATCATAATGATTTTGATTTTGATAATTTTCATATTGATACGCGTACAGCACGCGTCCGTTGGGAACCCCAAGAGGAAGGTGTGATGCGTACAGCAGCAAGTTTTCCCTCAGTAAGAAACCAAGGTTTATCGAACCACTAGGAGCCAAGAAGCACATTGAAGGTTGATGGCGGCGAGATGTAGTGCGGCGCAACAACAGGGATTCCGGCGCCAACGTGGAACCTGCACAACACAACCAAAGTACTTTGCCCCAACGAAACAGTGAGTTTGTCAATCTCACCGGCTTGCTGTAACAAAGGATTAGATGTATAGTGTGGATGATGATTGTTTGCAGAAAACAGTAGAACAAGTATTGCAGTAGATTTTATTCGATTAAAAGAATGGACCGGGGTCCACAGTTCACTAGAGGTGTCTCTCCCATAAGATAAATAGCATGTTGGGTGAACAGATTACGGTTGGGCAATTGACAAATAGAGAGGGCATGACAATGCACATACATGATATGATGAGTATAGTGAGATTTAATTGGGCATTACGACAAAGTACATAGACCGCTATCCAGCATGCATCTATGCCTAAAAAGTCCACCTTCAGGTTATCATCCGAACCCCTTCCAGTATTAAGTTGCAAACAAGAGACAATTGCATTAAGTATGGTGCGTAATGTAATCAACAACTACATCCTCGGACATAGCATCGATGTTTTATCCCTAGTGGCAACAACACATCCACAACCTTAGAACTTTCTGTCACTGTCCCAGATTTAATGGAGGCATGAACCCACTATCGAGCATAAATACTCCCTCTTGGAGTTACTAGCAAAAACTTGGCCGAGCCTCTACTAACAACGGAGAGCATGCAAGATCATAAACAACACATAGATATAAATTGATAATCAACATAACATAGTATTCTCTATCCATCGGATCCCAACAAACACAACATATAGCATTACAGATAGATGATCTTGATCATGTTAGGCAGCTCACAAGACCCGACAATGAAGCACAATTAGGAGAAGATGACCATCTAGCTACTGCTATGGACCCATAGTCCAGGGGTGAACTACTCACTCATCACTCCGGAGGCGACCATGGCGGTGAAGAGTCCTCCGGGAGATGATTCCCTCTCCGGCAGGGTGCCGAGGCGATCTCCTGAATCCCCCGAGATGGGATTGGCGGCGGCGGCGTCTCTGGAAGGTTTTCCGTATCGTGGCTCTCGGTACTGGGGGTTTCGCGACGAAGGTTATAAGTAGGCGGAGGACAGGGCTTGGGCCGCGCCGCCCTGGTGTCTGGCCACCTCGTGGCCCCACTTCGTGACTCCTTCGGTCTTCTGGGAGCTTCGTGTGAAAATAGGCCCCTGGGCGTTGATTTCGTCCAATTCCGAGAATATTTCCTTACTAGGATTTCTGAAACCAAAAACAGCAGAAAACAGCAACTGGCTCTTCGGCATCTCGTTAATAGGTTAGTGCCGGAAAATGCATAAATATGACATAAAGTGTGCATAAAACATGTAGGTATCATCAATAATGTGGCATGGAACATAAGAAATTATCGATACGTCGGAGACGTATCAGCATCCCCAAGCTTAGTTCCTGCTCGTCCCGAGTAGGTAAACGATAACAAAGATAATTTCTGGAGTGACATGCCATCATAACCTTGATCATACTATTGTAAGCATATGTAATGAATGCAGCGATCAAAGCAATGGTAAATGACATGAGTAAACAAATGAATCATAAAGCAAAGACTTTTCATGAATAGTACTTTCAAGACAAGCATCAATAAGTATTGCATAAGAGTTAACTCATAAAGCAATAAATCAAAGTAGAGGCATTGAAGCAACACAAAGGAAGATTAAGTTTCAGCGGTTGCTGATACGTCTCCGACGTATCGATAATTTCTTATGTTCCATGCCACATTATTGATGATATCTACATGTTTTATGCACACTTTATGTCATATTCGTGCATTTTCTGGAACTAACCTATTAACAAGATGCCGAAGTGCCGCTTGTCTGTTTTCTGCTGTTTTTGGTTTCAGAAATCCTAGTAAGGAAATATTCTCGGAATTGGACGAAATCAACGCCCAGTGGTCCTATTTTGCCACGAAGCT
>NC_061514.1:249993581-250090750 GCF_022539505.1 Lolium rigidum | reverse complement strand
ACAATGATATAAAGTGTGAACAAAACATGTTGGTATTGTCATAAAACAAGCATGGAACATCAGAAATTATAGATACGTTGGAGACGTATCAAGACGCCGCCGCCGTCAACCCCATCTCGGGGGGTTCAGAAGATCTCCTCCGGCACCCTGCCGGAGAGGGGAATCATCACCGGAGGGCTCTACATCACCATGCTCGCCTCCGGACTGATGCGTGAGTAGTTCATCCTTGGACTATGGGTCCATAGCAGTAGCTAGATGGTTGTCTTCTCCTATTGTGCCATCATGTTTAGATCTTGTGAGCTGCCTATCATGATCAAGATCATCTATTTGTAATGCTACATGTTGTGGTTGTTGGGATCCGATGAATATGGAATACTATGTTATGTTGATTATCAATCTATCATATATGTTGTTTATGATCTTGCATGCTCTCCGTTGCTAGTAGAGGCTCTGGCCAAGTTGATACTTGTAACTCCAAGAGGGGGTATTTATGCTAGATAGTTGGTTCATGCCTCCATTGAATCTGGGACAAGGATGTAAAGTTCTAAGGTTGTGGATGTGTTGTTGCCACTAGGGATAAAACATCAATGCTTTGTCTAAGGATATTTGTATTATTTACATTACGCTACAATACTTAATACAATTGTCTCGTTGTTTGCAACTTAATATCGGAAGGGGTGCGGATGCTAACCCGAAGGTGGACTTTTAGGCATAGATGCATGCTGGATGGCGGTCTATGTTCTTTGTCGTAATGCCCTAAGTAAATCTCATAGTAGTCATCATGATATGTATGTGCATTGTTATGCCCTCTCTATTTGTCAATTGCCCAACTCGTAATTTGTTTACCCAACATGTTATTTATCTTATTGGAGAGACACCACTAGTGAACTGTGGACCCCGGTCCATTGTTTTACATCTGAAATACAACCTACTGCAATCATTGTTCACTTTTGTTTTCTGCAAGCAAACATCATTTTCCACACCATACGTTTAATCCTTTGTTTTCAGCAAGCCGGTGAGATTGACAACCTCACTGTTAAGTTGGGGAAAAGTAATTTGGTTGTGTTGTGCAGGTTCCACGTTGGCACCGGAATCCCTGGTGTTGCACCGCACTACACTCCTTCACCAACAACCTTCACGTGATCTTCATCTCCTACTGGTTCGATAACCATGGTTTCTTACTGAGGGAAAACTCGCTTCTGTACTCATCATACCTTCATCTTGGGGTTCCCAACGGACGTGTGCTTTACCGTCATAAGCACAAGTCCACAAAACTAATTTCTTGTTCTCTCAGCAAATCTGACAGAAAAACTCTCATACCATTCTTGTCAACACCCCTGCAATTCAAATTTTCTCCTATCATAAATACTTGGGATTTTGTTTCCTTCTACTGGTTCCAGTCACAATGCCACACAAAGGGTGGTCATTAGAGACTTTCACCGAGGCAACACTTGATTTGGAATGTGCTACTCCAGAGGCAAGACCTGATTTGGCTAGTGTCCCTCTCACAGATCTTTTTTCTGCTGACTTTATTTTCTTCTCTGTCCATCTGGAAACAACAGGAGTAGAATCCTCTAAGTCATCATCTATAGTATCAGAGAATCCCAGCAACAAAATCTGACTAGGCTCATTGGATGTAGCAGCCTCATTTTTCTCCTGCATATCTCTGATAGAATGTCTAGCAATCTCTAAATATTTGAGATAGTTAATAATATTCTCATCATCAAGAACACAAAGGAGTTGGATGAATTAAGAGATGTACCTGCTAAATCTTTTTTCTCTGCAGCAGCCTTTGCTTTGTCTTCTATCCTGATGGATGTGCTTCCTTGACCAGCCACCCTGGTGCTTCTTCTTCTGTTAACATCAACATGAACCCCAGTCTGGTGATATCCTTCATCTTCCGGGGGTTGTCCACCTGTGAAGCCAGATCCTCTTGTGTACATTCCACCTCTGTTTGGGATCCATCTACAGGGATGACCACTGCAGTGCGCTCATGCCTTGACCTGGATTAATGAAAGGCATGTCAGAAGCTTGGCTAGATTCACCACTCTCAGTACTGCTTCCATAGTCAACCTGTTCATCAGGAAGCCATCATTTTCAGCTACATTTTCTTCAGTTGGGGGCAAGATGTGACCAAACCGTCTCTTCAGGTGGAAGGATTTGTCACTGTTGGAGGAAACTAAACCACTGATGAATTTCTTGAAAGAAGGATCGTTTCTTTGGGCAAGGAAGTCATCATCACTATACATATGTTCCATGTTTATCTGATCAGGAGCAAGAGCAGCCACCACATCCTTCTGTATTTCAGTCAACATTGCACGATCCCTTACTTGTGTACTACATGGAGGAGTATAGGAGTTGTCATCCCCCACTTTACTCTTCCATTTCTCTGCTTGTGTGAATTATCTGGTGTGGGCGTTGCTGTTGTTGACTTGTCTCTGGGTGCCAGAAGAAGAACCAGTACCAACAGCTGGAGGAGCAGATTGGGATCCTGCTTCAGAGTCATTTCCACAGATTCTTTGTCTTTTTGGAGTCCCCTGATCTCCACCATGTCCAAGAATATTCTCAGCAGCACCAGTCCTTGCTCCAGCAGGAGGACTTGGTTCAAACAGTTCTCTAGTGTACTGGAATTCATAGAAGCCCTTTTTGATTTCACCAATCCTGGTATTGGGTAGCAAGGAAAGGTCCTGGTAGCCAATCTTAACTGACATAAGCAAAGTTCCTCAAACAGTTTTTATCAAGAGGAAGAGGCTTTTCTACAAAGCTTGCAGCATAATAAACAGTGGATTTGCTTCTGAATTTCATAGGAATTCCCTTAATTTTGAACCATGCTTCCTCCATCACACTAATTGCCTCAGTGTCACCTGTCCATTTCTCCAGGTTGATGATTGCACCGGGAATAGTTCTCATGAACAATTTGCCAAAGTGAGCAAGATCATCTATAGCTTTAGCAGAAGGAAATATGGTTCTAAACTCAGTAGGAGAGACCATTTTTTGCAAAAAAAAGCGCCAGTTTATATTCATGGAATCGGCCGACACATCAAATTCATACTCAATGTCTCTACAGTTGACTTCTCCCTTCTCTACAGTTATGTGGGCATAATTCAGTTGATTATGGGGAGGTGATTCAAGCTCAGCAGCAGGTATAGAATAGAACCTAGAACCAAATTCTTCACTACCATAGTAAGGGGCAACATACTCCAAAGGCTCACGATCTTGACAGACTTCTAGCAGATGATTCAGCCCACATCTCTCACATACAAATCTATCAGAGGCAGAAACTTGTTGTCTGGTAGTCGCAGCAGGAACTGTCACCAGTGGAGGTGCAAAGAACCCCACTAGATCGCATGCAGAAGAAATACGCAAATCTAGTAGACATTCTTGCATTTTGTTGATGGCTATCTTTAACAGGTTGACTGCCAATCATTGCATCTACAACATCAATCCGAGGGATGTTAGAAGTGTTGCGACTTACATTATGGGATCTGCACCTTGCAGAAGGATTGTTGTTGGAGGAACCAGGCAGCATCTCCGATCTGTGTGCCCACTTGTCCCTTGCTCGGGCTTCGTCTTCGATGCGTCACTTCTCAGCAAGCGCCCGCTCACGGGCCAGACGCTCCATGTTGCGAGTTGCTTCTCGCCGGTGCTCCTCCTCCAGGCGATGACGCACCTCGACCCGTCTTCTTTCCTCTTCGCGGAGACGCTCTTGATCTGCCAGGCGATGATCTTCTTCACGACTGCGATCTTCTTCCCATGCCAAATTTCTTCACGACATCGATCTTCCTCCCACCGGCGCTGCTCATCACGTCGATCTGCCACAGATCCAACGCGCGGACGATTTCCGAAGTTGTCGCGCGGAGGGGATCGTCCACGAACTGGAGAACTACGAGGTGGCGATCTGCGAGGGCCTCCAAATCTTCGATCCATGATGGGAGGAGATGCTGCAACCAGAGCAAAGGATCTCATGTCGCCCGATCTAACCCCTTTCCAAGCTTGCAGAGGATCTTGCGGGTGGAGATCTTGACGAACGATTTTGGGGCTAGGGTTTGGGATGAATACAACTCTCGCAGTGTCTGTCGATCTAGGGTTGAGATGAATGGGGGAAATGGGGAAAAGTAGACGACCTTGTCGATCCGCTGGGTTAACCACATCTCAATGAACATTACTGGGCTGAAGCCCAGTACCCAGATCCACCATGGACGCAAGCAGGCCAGGCTGTCCACCGGTGCGAATCACAGAACACACACGCACAGAGGTCGGTGTGGGCTGTCGATCACGCACAGAAATCGTTCCAACCTTCGGCCCAACCCTGATTTTGAAATCATCAATCGACAAGCTGGCGCCAAAACTCAAAACCTTGATCTGATCAGACATCCATGATCGGACCCTCTCTCCATCTTTCCTCGAGATCCAGATGCAATCAGAACCGCGGCCGATGAATCCACGCTGTCGAATCAGCACTCCTTTGCGGGAGACTGAGGAGAAGATAGCTTCTCTCGGAGACGAGGTGGCGGGAGATGGCGGTGCGATGGTGGCGGCGGCGGGGGGAACCGAGTCGTGGGAGCCGTGAGACGCGGGGGCCATCAGGTACTTCTAATTGTTTCTGGAAACTGAGATCTGGTGCAAATTCTATAGTGGTATCCTTGTACAGCAGTATAAGATGTGCTTCCAAGAAAATCAAGAGATGTGCTGCAAATTCTGTAGTGGTATGCTGCACACACACAGACGCACGTACACACACACAGCACTCGCACACGCGCGTGCGCGCTCACACACACGCACACTTCTAGCAGACCTGTAGTGTTCTTCCTGCAGCCACCAACATACACAAACACACAAGCACAAGAGCTGCAAGATTTAGCATTAAAACTTGCAGATGCTACAGGCATCTACTTCCTCCTATCAGTCAGGTTCTCCTGAACTTGATGAAATTTTGAAGTTCTGTCATGTGTTTCACTAGCAAATGCGAGATGGATGCAGGGTAGCAGTGGTACTTCAGAGTTCAGATTAGTGCTACCCTGCATACACTGGTCTCTGGAGTACATGCAAATGCGAGATGGATCTGCTGATTAAAAACTAACAAAGCATTGTCATTGTTCATTGTTCATTGTCATTGTCCATTGATCAATGCGAGATGGACCTATTGATTAAAAACTGACAAAACTGACAAATGGTCTCTGGAGTAGATATTGTTCATTGTTCATTGTTGATTAAAAACTGAAATAGGAGCAGTACTTTCAGTGAGTTCATTGTTGTTGCACTCTAGATATGTTGATTAAGAACTTATAAAGTATTGTGTACTCCACATCTGCAGGAGTATGTGGATGATCTGTGCTAGGAATGGGTACCTGCACGAGAAGGTCCTTGTCTTCGACGACCACGACGGGATCACTGACTTGAGCTCCAACAGCTTCAGGGTCGTCCGCCTCCACTCCAGCAGCTTCGGGATCGTTCTCCTCGAGCTCCAGCGGTAACAAGAGGTGAGCTCCAGCAGCGGCGGACAGCGGGATCCAGCAGGGGCAGAGAGAGGCGGCTCCAGTAGCGGTGGCGGAGCGCGGGAGGCCTGCCGGCGCCAGGCTATAAGGGACGCGGGACTCCGCCGACGCCAGTCTGCGAGGGGCCCGGGACCCTGGCGCCAGGCTGCGTGGGGTGCGGGACTTCGCCGGTGCCAGGGTGCGCGGGGCGCGAGACTCTACCGGCGAGAGGCTGTGACGGACGCGCGAGTCCGCCGGCGCGAGCGCGGGAGTCCGCCGGCGCGAGCGTGAAGCTCGGAGATACGATAGAGTATGAGATGGTGACGTTTTCAAAATACGAAGGATCGAATTGCAAAATTTGTTTTACACTAGCCCTACAACATCTAATTCGTGACCCCAGTCAACATAAATAGAGTATCTTCGCATGTATAAATCAAGTTGATGGATGAGTTGGTGTTCAAGTTCAAAATGTGGATTTGGTCATGTCAGAAATCTTTTGGAGCATTGCAAACTTCAAGTGGCCTTGGAAACTGCTTTAGCTTATCCAACAACCTAGAAATAATATCTAACAAGGTGAACACGACCTTGACGAACTTGTGCATGTTGAGCCTGACCACTAGACTAGCGTCCCAAACTGTAGTGCAATGCTGAGGCAACGGAGGAGACCCCAGTCAACGAGGGTCGGTGACCCCAGTCAAAGGGCCACAAAACAAGTAATGCAAGCATCTTATTTATGTTCCAATTTATTTTCTTCTTCTACTAATTTTTTTACCAGGTTTTATTAATTTTGTTTATTAGCGATCAGTAGATGGATTGATACATAAACTGATTCAATGTAATTGAGGAACTAATAAATTCGTCCGTATATTTTTTATTACCACTAGCTCCTATGCCGCTGCCGGAGCGACCACGAGGAAATAATCATGGCAATCCTAAGGTCATTGGGGATGCTGTTCCTGGCGGAAAGAGTAGCTACGCGGTGTATGTGTGCTGTCATGGTTGTTAAACTGTATCTGTATAGACTAGCTGTAGACATGTATGTCTCCTATGTATTATACCCCCTCACATATATACGAGGTGGGTCTTGTATGTCCGACTATATATATGCACCGCGGACCCAGGTTTAGGGTTACGCTTCACAAATATTTTCACATGGTATCAGGGCTCGGCTTCCACGATCGCATCTAGGTCGAGTCTCCGCCGCCATCGTCGCTACCGTTTCCCTGTGCATCGCAGTGCTTTTCTGTTGATCGCTGTTCCTGGCCATGGCGTTTCAAGCGTCGTCCCCCTCCTCTGCGACGCTGGCCTCTGGTGGCCTCAATGCGAATCTCTCGGAGAAGCTCACGAGGGACAATTTTCTGTTGTGGCAGACACAGGTACTGCCGGACATCCGTGGTGCTCAACTGTTTGGGCTCCTGGACGGATCGATGCCGGCGCCTGAGAAGGAACTGAAGGAGACAGACAAGGATGGGAAGGAGGTGAAGATCCCCAATCCAGCGTATGCTCAGTGGATTGCTGCGGATCAAACTGTGCTCAGTTACCTCGTGAGGAATATGTCACGAGAAGTTCTTACGCAGATGGTCGGTCTGACTAGTGCTGCGAGCGTCTGGACGACGGTTCTGGAGATGTTTGCATCGCAATCTAAGGCGCGGGTAGTGCAGCTCCGTACACAGTTGAACAAGTGCAAGAAAGAGAACAAATCTGCTGCTATCTACTTCAATGAGATCAAGAATCTGGCGGATGAGATGGCCGCCGCCGGGAAGCCTCTGGACAATGACGATGTTATATCATATGTTCTAGCTGGTCTTGATGAAGAGGTCTACAACGGCTTTGTTGCTGCGATAACCGCCCTGATCAAAGCAGACAAGCACGTCAGCTTGAGCGATCTTTATGCGCAGCTGATCTCATATGAAGCTCGGTTGGATGAACAGAATCCGACTGGTGACTCCTCTGTAAATGCAGCTACACGTGGTGGTCGTGGTGGCTCGCGTGGAGGACAGCGTGGTGGTCACGGTTATTCTGATCAGCGCGGCTACGAACGTGGCTATGAGCAGCAGCCACAGCGTTATGATCAACGCAGCTATGAGCATCGCGGGTATCAATCTCGTGGCAATGGAGGTGGTAATGGTGGACGTGGTAACCAGGGGTATCGCCAGTCCTATGGTGATGGTCCCCGGCCTGTATGCCAAGTGTGTGGCAAAGAAGGCCACATTGCCCTAGCCTGCTGGAAGAGGTTCAAAAAAAAATTACCGTGGTCCTGAAAAGTCTGTTGGTGCAGCTGTTGGACAATACGGAGTTGATACAAACTAGTACTCTGATTCTGGAGCGACGGATCATGTCACTGGAGAGCTTGAAAAACTTCATGTGAGGGATCGCTACAATGGCCATGATCAAATCCACACAGCTAGTGGTGCATGTATGGATATTCTTCATGTTGGTTCGTCTGTTTTTCGTACCCCTAATCATGATTTGCATCTTAAGAATATCCTCCATGTTCCTAAAGCCACAAAAAGTCTATTGTCCACTAGTCGCCTAACCCATGATAATCATGCTTTTGTGGAATATTGGTCTGACTCTTTTTTTGTTAAGGATCAGGACACGAGGGAGGTTCTGCTCCACGGTAGATGTGTTGATGGGCTCTATCCACTACCGTCTTCCACCACACCTTCTCCTGGTCATCAAGCTCATGGTGTCGTCAAGTCCTCCTCATCGCTTTGGCATCGGCGTCTAGGTCATCCGTCTTCAGTTGTGGTGCAACAAGTCCTTCGTGATAATAATATTCTGTTTAGTGAGTCCAATAAAGAGTCTGTTTGTGATGCTTGTCAAATGGCCAAGAGCCATCAACTTCCATATCCAAAGTCTACTAGTGTGTCCACTGCACTCTTGAACTTGTGTTTTCTGATGTATGGGGCCCGGCCTCTGAATCTTTTGGTCGATTTAAATATTATGTGAGTTTTATCGATGATTATAGTAAATTCACATGGGTCTATCTGTTGAAAAAGAAATCTGATGTGTTCCAAAAGTTTCGTGATTTTCAGAATCATGTTGAGAGATTATTTGATACTAAAATCTTGGCAATGCAAACTGATTGGGGTGGTGAGTACCAGAAGCTTAATTCTTTTTTTTCAGCAGATTGGTATCTCTCACCTTGTTTCCTGTCCTCATGCTTATCAGCAGAATGGCCCTGTTGAGCGCAAACATAGGCACATTGTTGAAGTTGGTATGTCCCTCCTTGCCTATGCATCTATGCCTTTGAAATTATGGGATGAAGCTTTTCTTACAGCTGTTTATCTCATTAATCGGCTTCCTAGTAAGGTCATCCAATCCCAAACACCTATGGAGCGTCTCTTTGGAAACAAGGGTGACTACTCCTTCTTACGCATTTTTGGGTGCGCCTGGCCGAATCTTAGACCCTATAATAGACACAAACTCGGATTTCGTTCCAAACAGTGTGCCTTCCTTGGTTACAGTAGTCTGCATAAAGGCTATAAGTGTCTCGATATTTCTACTACCGTCTTCCACCACACCTTCTCCTGGTCATCAAGCTCATGGTGTCGTCAAGTCCTCCTCATCGCTTTGGCATCGGCGTCTAGGTCATCCGTCTTCAGTTGTGGTGCAACAAGTCCTTCGTGATAATAATATTCTGTTTAGTGAGTCCAATAAAGAGTCTGTTTGTGATGCTTGTCAAATGGCGAAGAGCCATCAACTTCCATATCCAAAGTCTACTAGTGTGTCCACTGCACTCTTGAACTTGTGTTTTCTGATGTATGGGGCCCGGCCTCTGAATCTTTTGGTCGATTTAAATATTATGTGAGTTTTATCGATGATTATAGTAAATTCACATGGGTCTATCTGTTGAAAAAGAAATCTGATGTGTTCCAAAAGTTTCGTGATTTTCAGAATCATGTTGAGAGATTATTTGATACTAAAATCTTGGCAATGCAAACTGATTGGGGTGGTGAGTACCAGAAGCTTAATTCTTTTTTTCAGCAGATTGGTATCTCTCACCTTGTTTCCTGTCCTCATGCTCATCAGCAGAATGGCCCTGTTGAGCGCAAACATAGGCACATTGTTGAAGTTGGTCTGTCCCTCCTTGCCTATGCATCTATGCCTTTGAAATTATGGGATGAAGCTTTTCTTACAGCTGTTTATCTCATTAATCGGCTTCCTAGTAAGGTCATCCAATCCCAAACACCTATGGAGCGTCTCTTTGGAAACAAGGGTGACTACTCCTTCTTACGCATTTTTGGGTGCGCCTGTTGGCCGAATCTTAGACCCTATAATAGACACAAACTCGAATTTCGTTCCAAACAGTGTGCCTTCCTTGGTTACAGTAGTATGCATAAAGGCTATAAGTGTCTCGATATTTCTACTGGTCGTGTGTACATCTCTCGCGACATTGTTTTTGATGAAGCAGTCTTTCCGTTTGCTGCTCTTCACTCTAATGCGGGTGCTCGGTTACGCGCCGAAATTAATCTCCTCCCACTTGACCTTCAACCACTTAATTTGCATCATCATGAGGGGCACGATTTACAGGCACCGCCTGACGCTAATCCTGCTAATTCTGCATCTGCTGAGTCTGTTCTGCAGGAATCAGGTAGTTTTTCTGCTGCTGACACGGACTTTGATGCTGATTCTGCTGATAGCGGCCAATCATTGCCGCCAACCGCGTCAGGTGCATCTGCTTTGGGATCGCCGCGGCCTGGCGTATCCGTCCCGGGATTGCCGCGGTCTGGCGCTCTCCCGCCCAGCGTGGCGCGAGGCGATTCGCCCGCCCCGTCCGTGCCTGGTGACCAGCCCGCCTCGTCTGCCTCGCCGACCGGAAATGTCGGATCCTCTGTGGCGGGTTCTCCCTCCACCTCAGCGGCCACATGATTGTCTGTGCCGACTACTGCTGCCAGCCCGGCAGCTTCCGTTTCAGGCGCTGGATCGTCTGCGCCGGAGCATCCTGCAGCTGCTCCTGTGCTACTTGTTGAGCGTCTTCGTACACGCTCCCAGAGTGGGATTTCTCGTCCCAAACAATTCACCGATGGCACTGTTCGGTATGACCGTCTTCGGTTTGGTAACTTCTGTAGTACTGGTGAACCTCATACTCTTACTGAAGCGCTGAGTGATTCTCGGTGGAAGGCAGCTATGGATGAGGAGTATGCTGCACTGATGAATAATCGTACCTGGCATCTTATTCCTTCTTCTCACGGGAAGAACGTGATTGACTGTAAGTGGGTCTACAAAGTAAAAAAGGAAGGCTGATGGCACTGTCGGTAGGTACAAAGCAGGCTTAGTTGCAAAAGGATTTAAGAAGCGCTATGGGATTGACTATGAGGACACCTTTAGTCCTGTTGTGAAAGCGGCTACTATTCGTCTTGTGTTGGCTATTGCAGTCTCTCGTGGCTGGAAACTTCGACAACTAGATGTGAAGAACGCGTTCTTACATGGTGTTCTGGAAGAAGAGGTCTATATGCGCCAACCTCCTTGGTATGAAACTCAATTGGGACATATTTGCAAGTTGGACAAGGCTCTTTATGGTCTGAAGCAAGCACCTATTCTCGTTTGAGTACTAAGTTGCATTCTCTTGGGTTTGTTCCTTCCGAGGCAGATACTTCTCTATTTTTCTACAACAAAGGGGGAGTGTCCATATTTATGTTGATTTATGTTGATGACATTGTTGTAGCTAGCTCCTCAGAGAAGGCTGTTGATGCTCTTCTGCATGACTTGGGAATGGACTTCGCCTTGAAGGACTTGGGAGATCTTCATTACTTCCTTGGCATTGAGGTTCAGCGGGTGTCTGATGGTATCATTCTGTCCCAAGAGAAGTATGCAAATGAATTACTCAACCGTGTGAATATGCAGCTTTGAAAAACTGTTGATACTCCTTTGTCTGTGTCTGACAAACTGTCACTGCATGATGGTGAAGTTCTGAGTGGTGATGATTCTACTCGCTACAGAAGCATTGTCGGTGCTTTGCAGTACATTACTTTGACTAGACCAGATATTGCTTTTGCTGTTAATAAGGTGTGTCAGTTTCTGCATGCCCCGACCACTGTTCACTGGACTGCTGTCAAGAGGATACTGTGATATGTGCGTGGTACTGTATCCCTTGGGCTGAGATTGAGCAGGTCGACTTCTACCCTGGTCAGTGCTTTTTCTGATGCTGATTGGACAGGGTGCCCCGATGACAGGAGATCCACTGGTGGCTTTGCTGTGTTTTTGGGATCAAACTTGATCTCATGGAGTGCCAGGAAACAAGCTACAGTTTCTCGATCAAGTACAGAGGCTGAGTACAAGTCTCTGGCTAATGCAACGGCTGAAGTAATTTGGGTGCAAACATTGCTTGCCGAATTGAGAGTTCCTCATCCACGAGCGGCAGTGTTATGGTGCGATAATATTGGAGCAATCCAGTGTTTCATGCTAGGACTAAACACATAGAAGTGGATTATCACTTTGTCCGTGAGAGGTTGCTCGGAAGCTTTTGGACATACGGTTTGTTCCTTCAGGAGATCAGGTAGCTGATGGTTTTACTAAACCTCTTGCTACTCGACAGCTAGTGAAGTTTCGTCACAATCTTAACTTGGACAAGTTATGATTGAGGGGGAGTGTTAAACTGTATCTGTATAGACTAGCTGTAGACATGTATGTCTCCTATGTATTATACCCCCTCACATATACACGAGGTGGGCCCTGTATGTCCGACTATATATATGCACCACGGACCCAGGTTTAGGGTTACGCTTCCCAAATATTTTCACAATGGTGACGGCCCTCACACACGCTTTTCGTTCAAAGCAGCCGGTGATGATCATCGGTGATGCAATCGTGTCTGGCTAACAAGGCTCATTTTCCCTCTCCCACGGGCATTTTTGCTTGCTCTATACATAATACATAGTTTATCAATTACCGAAGAATCATGGAGAAGGAAGCCTTCCATCTCCAAAGGATTGCCATATATTGTCACGGTCTAGAAAGACTGGCGCAATTTTGGATGATTCGTGTCACATTTCATGCGTTCTCGCGCTCTGCCCGGTGGTAGTTTAAGTGTCACGTACACAGCTGAATTGCAAGATTAGCTAGCGTTGCGCGGAAACCACGTAGCGCGGTACGGTGTAGGAATGCATCCACAAAGAAACCAAAAGCGTCACAACCAATCCAAATCAGAAAAGAGAACAACTTCTGCGGGTTTTCTTTTGACATGAAGAGTGTCCTTCTATTTATCTATAATCTATAATAACTAAATAGGAGCAACCCACTAAAAATAATTCTCTCAGCATGCAAGGTATCCACATCAGCAAGCCTCTAATTGGTCCACGTCATTCAGCCATCCACAAAAAGATCAGTTTTTCTAGGCTTATTCTTCAGCCACTTCATCAGCTAAACCACGTCATGTGCTAGAAAAAAAAGCACAACATAAATGAGACTAGCTAGCCGACCGATAGCTTAGACGTTTGGTTCTCCATCAAATAATTTCTATTGGTAACAGAAACAGGAATTGAAAAGCCCTCGTAGTGGTGTTATATAACATCCAGTCATATTCACGCATTTCAGTCTCCACTACAACATTGTTTCATCTTTACGCATTGCTTCTTCTCACTTCCACACTTTTCATTTTCCTTATACCAAAGTGGAGCAGGTCCGGGCGTCCGGCCATCGCAAGCAAGGCTCCTATAATCAGTTCCTTCTAGAACTATGCCCGTGTATTCCAAGCTCACAGAAATATCACTGCCGCATTCCCTTGAATTTTTGTTTTGATGTGTGTTAACTCCGGTCTCTTCTCACAATAACAATTCTGGGCATCTTTTTCGGATTTGCAAGATTGCATCAATATTGTCTACGTCTCTTTTTCATATATCACAAAAGGTAAGCCCTACCCTCCTCCATAAGATCATCACACTGGTTATCTCCAATTTTCACTCTCAACATGCAGTACAGATGAAGGAGTTTGCAAGCTGAACCCTATCCTCCTCCATTAGACGTACATTTTTTTTACTTAGGCTATATTTATTTAGGTATTTATTTATTATGCACCTTCTCTATTTCTCTGTAGGATTTCATCGAGCTGCACTTCTTCTTCCAAGCATCCATGTATTGTTGGTAATTTGAGATTTATTAACTCCAAACCAGGATAAACAGCAAGCGCCAGTCACGTTGTGCCCAATTTCCACCATCATTTGACCGCCGCTTTATTATTTCACAGATGATATTGATTATATGAAAGGGGAGCATCTTCAGACATATATTGACGACGATTAGCATATCATTAATTCCTATGGTCGATGTTATTTCCAGTAACAAGAGTTGATACTGGAGTAGCTCACATACAGTGGTAACAACATTTTCGCGACACAAATATCATCATTAGTTACTATTGATAACATAATATCTTGCCATTTAAAGAAATATCAAATGTATGTCTATGTATTTTCAAGACAATACACATATATCTTCTACAGGTATTCTCAATATCCCGCAGCAAAGCGCGGGAAATTATCTAGTTAACAACAATGGAAAAGCACGAATAATACTAGCTAGCATGGGAAACACAGATTGCACATCCATCGCTCATCAGTGATCACAATTTCAAATAGACGCCAAAACGACTGCATGCTAGCGTTTTTGACAATATCTAGTGTAGTTATTAGCCCCACGACCGAGCAATACGTACATTGCAGTACAGATCATGCCTTCCACGTTAAGCCAACTGCGCTACGCACCTTGTGCTCGTCAGACATCCAAGTGATGTGGCCGAACTCCCATGATCCGGCCGGCTTCACGGTTTCGCTGCGGAACTCCACCGTGTAGCTCTTCTTCTCCTTCTGCCGCTTCAGCACCATTGTCGTCGGCGTCACCTTCACCTTAACCCCGTGCGGCACCGCGACGGTCACGTTGTACGTCTCCGGCTGCTCCGACACCATTGTCACGGTCCTCGTCAGCCTGCGGACGCTGGTGTCGCCGTCGAAAACCACCACGAGCGCCGGGTAGTTCAGGTTGGCCGCGCCACCGGGGAGCGCCGTCCTGCACTTTGTCAGCTCCGGTACGAAGCGCCGAATCTGCGGCGCTGTGTAGTTGAAGGAGCAGAGAAAATCGACGTAATCTTGCGTCCCGGCGTCGTAGACCAAACCCGGGTCCATGGCCAGCGCCGGAACGACCATCCCGGCCCCGGCCGCCAGCGGCGTGGCGCTCCCGACGCCGCCGCTGTCCAGTATGGCTCCATCGGCGTTGTCGGTTATTTTAGCTGTAGTGATCAGCGCCGACCGCACCATGGCTGGTGTCCAATCTCCGTGCACCTTCTTGATCAACGCGGCGACGCCTGCGACGTGCGGGCACGCCACGGACGTGCCGGACATGATGTTGTACTCCGTCCTCGTCGGGTCGACGTCGGGGTATGACAAAGCAGCGCCGGACCAGGCGGCGAGGATGTTCACGCCCGGCGCGACGAGGTCCGGCTTCATGATCTCGGGGACCACCGAGTTCGGGCCACGGGACGAGAACCCCGCCACCACCGGCGCCCGGTTCTCGGGGCCGGTGACCGTGTCGCAGGAGAAGACGAAGGAGGCCACCGGGTACGGCTCGGACGACATGTAAGCTTCCAACTTCTTGCGCTCCGTGTCGCTGATGCTGAGGCCGGGGAGGATGAACGCCTGGCCGGGGACCGCCTCCTGGAGGCGTTCTGTGCCTTCCACGGCGACTAGGCCGGCTCCACCGGCGCTCTGCACGTAGATGCCGCTCTTGACGTCGCTCTGTTTATTGTCGCACACCACCACCTTTCCCGCGATCTTGTCGGGCGTCAGGTCATTCTCGCCGCAGGAAGCGAGCACGACCGGTAACATTCCCGTGCCGTTGGCCTTCCTGGCGTACAGGGACTGGCCTCTGAGCACCGCCCCGTTGCCGAGCTTGAGTGTCGCCGGGAACACGCGGTCCATGGTCGCGGCGCCTACCGTGGTCATCCACGGCGCCACGTTCACCACGGACGATGCCTCCGGGCCGCTGTTGCCGCCCCCGACGACGACGAAGACGCCGCTGCGGTCGGCGCCGAACATGGCGATGGCGACGACGTCGTCGTAGAACTGCGGGTTCGTCGAGCCTTCCACTCCGACGGACATGGAGATGACGTCCACGCCGTCGCTCACGGCAGCGTCAATCGCCGCGACAAGGCCGTGCTCGTCACATCCATCCGTGTTGCACGCCTTGTACATGGCGATCCGTGCATTACTCGCCACGCCATGGGCAGTGCCGCTCGAGAACCCGGATAGGCTGGCGCCACGTACCTCCGATCCGGCGGCTGTCCCGGACACGAAGGTACCGTGGCCGACCTTGTCGCTTGGAGTGAGGGCGCCATCCAGCTCGGCGGTGAAGACCTTGGCCCCCACCAGCTTGTTGTTGCACAAGCTGGCGTTGAAGCCCTCCGCGTCGACGCACCTGCCTTTCCAGGTCGACCGCACGGGGCCAAGACCGGTGTCGTTGAAGCTGGCGCTCTCCGGCCAGATGCCGGTGTCGATGAAGCCGATGATGATGCCGTCGCCGAAGTTCGAGTCATGCCAGGCGCCGAATGTCTCGTTGAGGCCCATGAACTCCGGCGATCTCGTCGTTGTTAGCACTAATTTTGATTAGATTTTCCATAATTGAGTAATTAAGCAATTAGGCAGTGGAGTCACCTTACGTCTAGTGTCCTTGTACGTGTCCTAGCTAGTCTAAGTCAGTATGTACTACCTGTTTTGGTTAGTACGTGTATCCGTGTCATACTAGGTTTACTAGTATAGCAAGTTTCGTTAGTTTGTATGCTATAGTACTAGTAGCCCTACATGACACGACCGACCTGAGTTCTGGTTCGAGTAGGTTTGCTAGCTAGCTAGTTGTGTCGGTTTAGTCTAGGAGGTCATGTACGAGTCGGTTAGGTTTGGAGCTTCTCGTGTATATATATACATGAGGTTCTGCCGCTTGTAAAACACAAGTTGTACTGTGAGAAAAGAGAAAATAAAGAAAAAGAACGGGCACGACACGTGCCCTTGGTGATAAGATTTTCTTGTGCGTGTTTTCGTCTAGTTTATGTGATTGATCCGTGGGCAAATCCCAACAATTGGTATCAGAGCGAGGTCGAAGATTTGAAGCTGCGCTTACCCCGGGGAGGCGACCCATACTAGCGCCTCGGGGCGGGCGATCGGATGGAGAAGACGGCAGGCTGTCGTCAGCAAGGCAGCAGGCTATCCTCGCTCGGCGGAGCGACACTGAAGGGACGGCAGGGTGTTGTCATCGGCGAGATGGAGGTGGATGATCGTTGATGGGAGAGGTGGTGCCGAGGTGCGGTACGGGAGTCTCATCAAGATCATCATCCGGAAGTTTCGTCAAGGTCGTCCTCGGAGGAGTCCGATGGTTCAAGGAGTCATGGGCGTGCAAGTTGGTACGTCGAGTCGTCGTCGAGTCCGTGAGTCGTCGTTGTGTCCAAGTGCTTGTTTCTGTGAGGATCCGTTGCAGTTGAAGCGTGTCACGTCGAAGTGCTGTCCGGTGCGGGGTGTCACTGAGGGCTAGTGCGTGCGCGGAGAAGTGTATCTTAACGCAGGGTGCTCAAGCGTATAGTGGGACGAGGACCAGTGAAGGGGAGTCTCTTTAATGAGGACCTGTCTCTACACGAGGCGGTGTGTGTTCCGTCAGCGTGTATTGCGCTAGGGGTGGCCAAAGGTGTCCGCCTGTCAGCGTGACTGGGAGTCTGGATCATACGTTGAGTGGAGTCAACACCAGAAGGAGTACGAGGAGACAACAGGTAGGAGTCATGTTATGGAGATGATGAATCAAGATTAGGGGGAGATTGTTAGCACTAATTTTGATTAGATTTTCCATAATTGAGTAATTAAGCAATTAGGCAGTGGAGTCACCTTACGTCTAGTGTCCTTGTACGTGTCCTAGCTAGTCTAAGTCAGTATGTACTACCTGTTTTGGTTAGTACGTGTATCCGTGTCATACTAGGTTTACTAGTATAGCAAGTTTCGTTAGTTTGTATGCTATAGTACTAGTAGCCCTACATGACACGACCGACCTGAGTTCTGGTTCGAGTAGGTTTGCTAGCTAGCTAGTTGTGTCGGTTTAGTCTAGGAGGTCATGTACGAGTCGGTTAGGTTTGGAGCTTCTCGTGTATATATATACATGAGGTTCTGCCGCTTGTAAAACACAAGTTGTACTGTGAGAAAAGAGAAAATAAAGAAAAAGAACGGGCACGACACGTGCCCTTGGTGATAAGATTTTCTTGTGCGTGTTTTCGTCTAGTTTATGTGATTGATCCGTGGGCAAATCCCAACAGTCGTGTGGGTGTAGCGCACTCTGCTCTTGTACACACCGGCCACGCCAGGGGTCCTCAACATGCGCCGGGCCTCGTCGTCGGTGAGTCGAACGGCGAAACCGTGCATCACGGTACCGTAGGTGTGCATGAGGCGGCTGGAGGAGCTCGAAGTGGCACGAGGGGAGTGGGTGGCCACCATGGAACTGTACCACCGATCGAGGGTGGCGAACTGAGACGGCTTGGCCAGGTGGTTGGTTTGGACGATGTAGGTGTGCGAGCTCGAAGGGTGAGTCTTCTGCTCGGCAATGGCATCCTTGGGCTTCTGAATCTGAACGGTGGATGAGTGCGTGGGCTGAGCAAGGACCAGAACTATCAGCGAGCAGTGCCAGAGGAGTGCGAGTGTGGAAGCCATTGTTGGTGTGGTTGTGTGATCTTGTGGTGGAAGAATTCATGTCTATGGTTAGGGTTTTATCGAGGGCAGTTGGCTCCACATCAGCCCGTAACTTTTTTTCCGTAACAAACCTGCCCGTAAGTCTTGCATTATTGGGCAACATATGATGAAGTCAAAGACCTCATCTTTTCTTGTGGAGGTTGTTGGTTTGGACGATTTAGCTGTAGGCTGTTGTTGCTCCAAAGCCTCGGCAGGCAGATGGCTGCGAAAGATGGGGCGTCTTTCCAGTTTCCAGCATTGACTTTGAGAATTGATTTTGGGTGTGCCAGAAGTACTTCTCCGTGTGCAGCAAATAGCACAAACTAGGTTCATGGATGCCAAATACAAACAAAACGAAACATAATTCCATGGATGAAGAAGGGATGAAACGGCCTCCACTACCCTTCTTTCCTTTTCTTAAAACTCAACTGAACTTGTCCCCTGCCTGCTTGTCTCTGCTGAAAGAGATACAGCAATTAAAGGCGCACAGATTCTGGAAGCCATTGTTGGTGTGGTTGTGTGATCTTGTGGTGGAGGAATTCATGTATGTGGTTATGGGATTTATATATGGCATAAGCTCTGTTGGGCAACACATGAAGTCAAGACTTCATCTTTTTCTGGCGAGGTCGGTGGTTCTGTTGCTCCGAGCACCTCGGCAGGCAGAGATGGCTGCCAAAGATGCGGCGTCTTTCCAGCATTTGACTTTGAAAATTGATTCTGGTTCTGCCAGAAGTACTTTTCGGTGTGCAGCAAATAGCACAAAGAAGGCTCATGGATTCCAAACACAAACAGAATTCCATCGATGAAGAACACGGATAAAACGGCCTCCACTACCCTTCTTTCCTTTTCTTAAAACTCAACTCAACTTGTCCCCTGCCTGCTTGTCTCTGCTGAAAGAGATACACCAATTAAAGGCGCACAGTTTTCAGTTAACATTCTAGCTTTGTTGTATGAGGCATGAAACTAACTGCCTAAATCTGTCCCCGAGTAGCACGGAAGATGTATGGCATATGGCATGAAACCATGTCTAAATCTGTCCGCGAGTAGCACGCATTTTCTCATTTCCTAGGCCCAAGCCGAGCCTGACATAAAGCCCGACAGCCCAGCGATTTACCGACAGTGATGGCTACGGCAGGGGCCGGCAGGGCTAGGGGGGCGGCCGCTACCACGACGGCTTCGGGCAGGAGGGCCCCTACAACAACAACACCGGCCGCCGGGAGGGTGGCCGACAAGGCGAGGACCGGCGTGGCCAGCAGCAGGAGGCCCAACGTGGCCGCGGGCAGCAAGGGCCTCCGCGTGGTGGCGGTGCCCAGGCCGGCATGCCCAAGGGTGCGGCGCAGGGAGCGCCTCCCCAACCGAAGGCCAAGGGAAAGGCCAAAGCTGCCGGCGGGCCGTTGACTGGTCCGGTGGGAGGCGAATGCTTTCGCTGTGGGCAGGAGGGCCACTTCCAGGCGAACTGTGTCAACGATCCGGTCTGCATCCTCTGCAGCAAGACCGGCCATGTCTCGGCGGCCTGTCCCACGCGTGGTCGGCCGCTGCTGCTTTAGTCCTACGGCCACGCCATCACGGGTGGGGGCTTCTTCAACATCGAGGTGGAGCCGCTCCAAGCTCAGGCGGAAGCCGTGCAGTTTGAGGCGGTGATCCACTTCACCTCGGCCCCCCTCACGGCGCTGCAGCTGTCGGACGAGCTCAAGAGCCTCCTTGACGACCTGTGGGACTGGCAGGTGACGAGGGTGTCAGACACGGAGTACCGCGTCAGGTTTCCGTCGAGGGAGACGCTCAGGATGAGCACCAGGCGCGGCAAGATCTATCTGCCACTTAGCAAGTGTGATGTCGACATCCGTGAGGCGTTCGCGAGCCCTCGGCCGGGTCCGTCCTTCCCATCGGTTTGGGTACAGATCACCGGCCTTCCTGGTAGCCTGATGGTCAAGGACAGGCTCATGGCGGCGATGACGATGGTTGGGCGCCCGATGGAGGTGGATGAGTTGTCCATCAAGAAGTGGAAGACGGAGCCCGTGAGGATGCGGTTCCAATGCAGGTACCCGGAGAGGGTGAAGGGGACGGTGCAGCTGTGCGTCAACGGCGAGCCGTTCACCGTGGGGATCCATGCGGAGCTGGGGGCGGCGGGTGCGGGAGGCTCGAGTGGCCCACCTCGTCCGCCGACTCCTAGAGACGACGAGGACGGTGACGATCTGGAGTCTGAGGAGAGGAGCACCGATGGCGAGGCTTGGAACCGGCACCGCAGGCGCGGGAGCGATAAGGAGAAGGCCAAGGGCTCCGACAAGCAGTGTGGGGGTCCGGGCACTGCCCAGCTGGCCGGGATTGGAGGCTCGAGAAGCGCTCCGCAGCTGGGTAAGGTGGCGGATCCGTACGGCTCCAACTTCAAGACCTTCCCGAGGTTGGCCGGCTTGGGTCGCTTTGCCATCCTTGCGGAGGTGGACGACGTGGACGCCCTGGGGAAGGTGGGCGGAGGGCTGCCCCCTACCCTTCCGGCCACGGCTCTGGAGGCGGTCTCTCTCGTCTCCGGAGAGACGGTGTCCCAGCTCACGGACGTGGTCGGCCCTGGGCTGAGGAGCAGTCCTACGGTCGAGCCGGCGAGCCCAACCTGGACCTCTTCAGCTCTGGTGGTCGACGCGCCGGCTGCCTCAGTGGTGGTGACTGGAGCGGCGGCGGATCAGGGGCCAGGGCCCGCGCTGGACCTCCACGGCGAGGTGACGGCGGCGGTCTCCCTGGTGCAAGGCAAGCGGACCAAGGTGGTGCCGGTCTCGGTGAAGGGTCCGGCCAAGGCGACCAAGAAGGCGGCGGTGCCGGCGACGCCGGTGCGGAAGAGCTCGAGGACGGCGGGTGCAGCGGCCACATCCGTGATGAAGAAGGCGCAGAACATGGCGGCGACGAAGAACCTGGAGCTTCCACCGGTGACAGGTACGGACGCGGACTTCTCCCTTCTCCCTTCCCTCCCCGATACACACCTTTCGTCGGTCGTCTTGGACAGCGCCATCGTTTTTGCCCCTGGCAAGGGTACACCACAGGAGTCCCTTCAGCTGATCAGGGCGAAGGAGCTCGCCCAGGCATCTCTGGCGGCGCTTGCGGCGCGCAAGGCACAGGAGATGGTGGATCGGTTGGCTAGGGAGGCCTCCGACCAGGGTGCGTCATCCAGGGAGGATGCGGCTCCAGGTGGTGGTAGGGATACCACACCGGAGGCCTCGGACGCGACCGGACAGGGGTCGTCGGATGAGGAGTTGACACTTCGCGACATGAGGGCACGCGCACGGGTGCGCCACCCACGGCTAACGGTGCGCAAGAGGCGCGGGGCGACGATCGATGCATGCATATGAGAGCCCTCATCTATAACATTAAGGGGTTTGGGGAGCCGGGGAGGCGCGGACGGCTCAAATCCTATCTTAGACAGCATCGGGTCGACCTTGTCGCGCTCCAAGAAACGATTAAGGCAGACTTCTCCGCTGCCGAGCTTCGCAGCTTGGAGTTTGGGGGCCAGTTCGGGTGGAGCTGGGTCCCCGCTCAGGGGCACTCGGGGGGCATGCTCTTGGGCTTTCAGGATGATTGCTTTGAGGTCGGAAAATGGCAGAAGTGGAACTTCTACATTAGTGCCTCGATCTACCAACGTAGCAACAAACTCAAGTGGTGTTTCTTCTTGGTCTACGGACCGGCTGAGCACTGTCGTTCTGATGAGTTCTTGGGGGAACTCACCCAGGCCGTAGCGGCGGCCCCTTACCCGGTTGTGGTTGGGGGTGACTTCAACCTGATCCACGCTGCGAGCGACAAGAGTAACGCCAATATCTCTTGGTCCAGGGTTAGACGATTCAACGAGGCTATCGCTACTATGGCTCTCCGCGAGGTGGAACGGGCAGGGGCCCACTACACTTGGACGAAAAAACGCCTTCGCCCAACTCAGTGTGTACTAGATCGGGTTCTAGTCTCGCCGATCTGGGAGGCGGCGTTTCCGCTTTGCTCTCTCACAACGATCACAAGGGTGGGGTATGATCACTCACCTCTTCTGTTGAGCAGCGGCGAAGATGCACCTATCTGCCAGTCGAGGTTCTTTTTCCAGACTTGGTGGCTCGGGGTGCCGGGGTTTGGGGACCTACTTCGGGAGAAAATCCGCTGTTTCATCTTTGACCACGGGCTGCACCGTTGCTCGGTAGAAACGTGGCAATATGTCTCGCGGAACTCCAGGCAATTGCTCAAAGGGTGGGGGGCCAACTTGGGTAAGAGAAGAGGGACTTCCGTACCAACCTTTTGCGTAAGGTGGAAGAACTAGATCGTGTGGCTGATGCCAACGGTTTGGATGAGGAGGGATGGGGCCTCCGCTACTTCCTTGAGGACCAACTCGTGGCACTGGACCGGGTGGACGAGGAGTACTGGCGCCAACGGAGTAGGACGCAGTGGACCTTGAAAGGGGACTCTTGCACCGCTTTCTTCCACGTGATTGCGAATGGTCGCAAGCGCAAGTGTTCTATTCCCAGGCTCATCACCGACGTGGGCGAGGTGGAGGAGCCGCGTGCCCTCATGGAACACATTTACCAGTTCTACCAAGGCTTGATGGGGGCCAAAGGGGAAGAGCGGGTCTTTGCCCTAGGCACCGATCTCTGGGGAGAAGATCAAAAGATTTCGGATGAGGAAAATTGGGGGGTTGAAGTCGCATTCACCGCGGAGGAGCTCGACGAGGTCCTGGCTAGTATGAAGCCGGACTCTGCGCCGGGACATGACGGGCTTCCGGTACTGTTCTTCAAGCGATTCTGGGGAATCCTGCGAGAACCAATCCTTCAGATGTTGAATGATTTCGCCCTAGGGAGGGTCGACATCGCCCGGCTTAACTTTGGGATTATCTCTCTAATTCCCAAGGTTAAAGGGGCGGAGCGGATCACGCAGTTTAGGCCTATCGCTTTGATTAACATCATTTTCAAAATTTTGGCTAAAGCGTACGCGATTAGATTAGCACCGCTAGTGACAAGGGATTAACTTATCAATGCCTATGGATTGTAGGCTAGGGTTTAGTTAGAAGTAGAGGGCAAGTAGATCTCGAAGGTTTCAGCCGAAAAGTGCTCGACGAATATGAAAACTAGGGTTTGCAGACAATGATTCGATGATCTCTTCGTCCCTCGACTCCCTCTTTATATAGGAGGTGGAGCCGAGGGTTTCGTTTTGTACAAGTTACGAGTCCGGGACGGTTTCTAACTCATCCCGCCAGATTACAAATAACACTTCCTATTACAACTCTATCTTTTCCTTAAATACATCTTGGGCTTCCGAATCTTCTTATTCTTCGGGTAGTGGGCCTTCAATAAACCCCGGGTACTATACTTGGCAGGCCCATTTGGGATGCCTATGTCAGTAGCCCCCGAGATTTTGCTTGAATCATAGAGTCAAGGAAAATCTCCACTTGTTTATTTTTATTCAAAAGCTCTAACTTTTATACTTCTTCTCATAAAATTCTATATTGTACAGGGATATTGGTAGTTGGGGCTAGTTCATCTGACGGATCAGGTACTAGTTAACTGCTCTAGTGGCAATCCGCAAAAACCTACTTCAAAATCACGTCCCTGGACATGATCTCGGGATATCGGTGTAAACTTCGACGGGTGCCGCTTAAGGTCTTACCATTCGTCGAGTCCCGGTTAATTTTATCGAATACCTAACGCGTCCAGTTAGGATTTTTCTTCGTATCCGTTGATACGGATAAAAGTAGCAGAGCGCGGTCTTCGGCGATGCCACGCCCAGCGAGAATAGATGCGGGGTCTTACCTTCGCAGATTTGCGGCATTCGAGAAATTGATCGCAACTTTGGCGTTACGAGAATATATTGTCGAGTGCTTTTCCGGCTGTTGGAATGGCACATTTTATCGAGTCAAATATGACTTATACTTGCTCTCCCGATGGGAGTATATGTAGAGTTAATTATAACTCGAAATATACTCTCTTGCTCGTTCTATTTTTCCCTTGTTAATTTCATCGGGCACGCGAACGGCGTTCCCGATGGGAGTAGCCCCCGAGGCTACAGCCAAGAACTTGTGCTTGGTTGTAGGCTCAACATTTTAGTCCACCTTGTCGCTATATTGCCATTATCTTCCGATATTCTTTCCCTTCTTCTTTCTCTATTTTTTTTTTTTTTTTTTATCTATCTATCGGGTGCGCGAACAGCGCTCCCGATGGGAGTAGCCCCCGAGGCTACAGCCAAGAACTTGTGCTTGGTTGTAGGCTCCCACAATTTCTATTTTTGCCATAATCGAAACTTTACTTTTTTCGAAGTAGCCCCCGAGCATTTGGGCAAAAACTTGTTCTTGACCAAAGGCTTCCGAAGTATGCAAATAAATCATCCTGTCGCCATTCTCCTTTTATTTTTCTTGTCGACACATTTTCCCTTGGCAAATTTTCTTCAACTCCATCTATTGCCGAGATTTTTCTGTTTTGTGGGTCTATCGTTTCCACCATGCTGACACGTCGTGCAAGTGGGGGACACACGTCCTCCGCTTTTTCTGGCGCACGTCTTCGTAACGCCTATCCCGAGTAAAAATACTTTTTTGCCCTTGTGTCTAGAAGATCTATTCTCACCACACGATTTCCTCATCCAACGGCACCTTTGCTTCACCCAATTCTTATATAAACCTGTCTTCAACCTCCGTTCATCCCTCGCTTGCGCCGCTCACCGTTCCTCTTCACAAAACTTTCCCTGCGCCCAACTCTCTCCGATTTCCCGCACTCGCATACATTGCTCTACCCATTGCCGTTGATGCCACCGCGCGCGCGCTCGACTCGCCACGAGCACTCCGAGAATCCGCAATGGCTGCTGAAGATCTTGAGTGGGAGAGATCTAAAATCTCCAATCAAGACGCCAACTCTGATGAAAAGGCTTGGCCTTATGAAGAAGGAAGACGCCATCCGCTTTCCTAGCGAAGAAAGCTATCCCAACCCTCCAATGGAGTATCGGGTTAGTTTTGTTGATCATCTCATCCGTGGCCTCTCTCCCCCAATCCATGATTTCCTCCGCGGTCTTCTCTTTGTTTACGGGATTCGGTTGCACCAGCTGACTCCCAATTCGATCCTCCATATTTCTATTTTTATCACTCTTTGTGAATGCTTCCTTGGAGTCGCTCCCAATTGGGCTCTTTGGAAGCGCATTTTCTGCCTTCGCCGCAATGGCGCGCACAACGCCACCTACAACATAGGTGGCGTAGTTATCTGTGTCCGAACCGATGTCGATTATTTCGACGTCAAATTCCCGACTCTGTCCAAGGATGGCGCAAGAGGTGGCTCTATATACACGAAGAAAGCGCCAATTCCGTGGAACATAACATAGTTCCCTTCGACGGAAACGCGAAGATTCAACGCCGCCACTCCTGGGACGCCGAAGTTTCCGAAGAAGAGAAGAAGGCGACAGACGCTCTTATGTCTCGTATTCATCAGCTCCAAAATACTCGAGGCAAAGAGTTATCTGGTGTCCAAATCACAGCCTATTTTCTTAGAATTAGAGTGCAGCCTCTTCAGGCTCGAAAAAATCCCCTTTGGACATACTGCGGGTGCCAATGACGCCAATAGGCTCTCCAGGAGATCTTTACGTGAAGGACTTGGAGAAGCTTATTCGAAGAATTACCTCGCCTGAGTAAGAAGGATCCTATTCCTTCCTCCTGTCGCGTGGCACCCTACAACTCCACCAATCCTCTTCCCGAGGTATTTTGTCTTCTCGAATTTTTATCTTGTTCCGAATTTTTCCTGCTTCTCATTGTATTAACATCTCGCTATTTTTCCCTTTGTCATTATTTTTTTATAGGATCACCGTACTATGGCTTCCCTTCCTCCTCTTCCTGAGGATGGAGAAGTCGAAGAAATGGGTATAATTGCCGAAGATGCTCAAGGCTCTTCTGTTCCTGAAAGTGAAGTCGCGGGTTCTCACAAATCTGCGGCTTCTCATGAGAAAGAAGCTGAGTGCGAGGCCGGTGAATCGACTGAATCCCTTCCTCCTGCTGTTTCTCCAAAGAACAAAAGGAAAAGGACTGAAGTCGAGGATTCTGGCATTTCTAAGGCTGAAGAAGTTGTTCCTTCTAATCCGAAGGCAGCTTATGATCCTTATTTTGAGTCCCTCATCAGCTCGTAAGTCAATTTTATCTCTCCTCCTCTTTTTTATGTACTCGAAAGATTTAACTTGTCTTGCTTTTTGTACTGTCGATTTTTGTTCCCTAGTGATGAGGAAGAAGTACCAGTTACTGACGTAGCTCCTCGGACCAGCACGTCACGTACTGTGCTTGTTTCAGACGCGTTAGTTGAAGGAGATGAAACATCGCCTCCCCAACAAAACGTCGTCACTACTACTCCACCATCGAGCCCCCTTGTCCCTTCGCCAAAAAGGGCAAGGGTTGAAATGATCGTTGAGCCTCCTCCTCAACCGAGCAGCTATTCGTCGCAGCTCTTGGATGATGTAAGTTTATCGAGATCCATCTTTCCTCTTTTTTGCTTTTATGGAACCTTACTTTTTGTAATGCCGAAGTTTTTCCCCTTCTCTTCTTCTTCTTTGACAGCCTATGATCAAGGATCTTATCCGTATCGGGTCCCAATTTATTGGGTACCGCGAGTATGCCAGCAGAGCCGAAGGTAACGACTTTTATACTCGCTTTTTTTTCTGGTTTTTTACTCATGCTGCCTGTCGCTATTTTTGATCTTTCTTTTCCACATCTCAACAGAAAAACTTGCGGAGGCTAACCAACGTGCCGAGACACTTGCTCGAAAACTCGAGAAAAGTGAAACGGCTCGTAAGAAGGCTGAGCTTGCCGCTAGCGAAGCTAGAGCTGAAGCTGATGATGCTAAAGCAAAGGCTGCTAGTGTCGAAGAACTGCAGCAAAGGCTCAAAGATGCTGAATCTGCCTTACACGAGCAGAAAACTGCACAGGCTGCACGTGAGCAGGGGGTCATCAAGCACTTGAAGTCGCAATGTCGACGTACGCTGAGTAATATCCTCAATTTCTTCTATTTTGTCGCATTTCCTGTGTCTTGGTTTTCGACTAATATGTTGTCTCGTGTGTCAGCCCAAACAGGCCAAGATTATGATCTGGAGAATCCCGTCAATGACCCTCTCCTTGACGCACTTTCTCTTTTGGAGCTTCATGGACGCGAAATTCGTGAAGGCGTGGCCAATGCCAGTGGGGCTTTGTCGGCGTTGTTCCCCTACTTCTTCCCGAAGAAAGAGGAACCTTCGACTTTCCTTGACCTTGCCAAGCTTTTCAATACATCAGAAGATCTTGGGCTGAAGACGCGCCATGAAAATATGAAGGTGGGCTGTTGAAAATACTGTTGCTCACAGTTGTCGACAGCCAGCAGACTCTCGACTGGATGAAGGTTGGCGACACCGATCAGATAGAACAGTCGAGGTGGAAATCACTGATGAAGGCGGCCAAGCCCAATACGAAGAAAATCTTGGCGTATCTCGGGATTAAGCCAACTTCGACTCCTAGCTCTTCGAGGCCGGAGGTCTAGTGGCATGCCTCCTTGTTTCCTTTTCTATTTCTTTTGCTCTTGTCGCCATTTTAGCCTTGGCGACAATTACTCACTTAGTCTTCCTGGAGAACTTTCTTTTGTAATACCCATGTAAATATTCTAGCAAGTAATGAAATTTCCCTTCGTGCTGTTCATTGATCCTGGGCCTTTCTTTTCCAGTTAATATTTGATAACTACTCGACTCCTCCTTGCTCTGCCGCTGCTTCACCTGCATCTTCCTTCTCGAAGAAAATATTAGTCGACCCTGGCCTCCTCAAGAGTTCGTCAAGCGGACATTTGTCGGAAGATTTAAAAGAACTTCGACAACAACTTCAGTCTATGAAGAAACAAACTTTGGCCATGATGGAACAATCTCGAAAAGCTTCTGAAGGAGAAAAACTTGCTCTTCATCAAGCCGAAGAAGCTGTGGCTGCTAGGGATGCTTCTGTATCTTGGAAGCAAAGGGAGCCACAACCCGAGAAAATAGTATGCTTGAGCTAATGCTAGAAGCTAGCACGAGATATGCTAGGTACGTTTTTGCCTTCTTTTGATGCCTCTTCTTTATCTTGCTTGTGCCTTTCTTCCAATTTCTTGCCCTGTTGCTTTTAACGAGGCTCGGTTCTTGATTACGCTGCCGAAGATCGGAGGGTGAATGAGAGGACAAATCTTCTTGTTAACCTCTCCCTTAATCATGGGTGTTTGTTACGGGCCACTCCCGAACGAACCCAACAAATTGTTAGGTTCCAAGATCGTGCTTGCCAGGTGCGCGATTTTCTCAGCTTTTGCACGTCGACATTAACCCTTGTCTATAGGAATCTGTTTCCGCGAAACGAGGTTCCGAAAACTCTTCCCGAATTATTGGAGGTATTCAGAGATGCTCCTCGCATCCATAACTTTGTGCGGGCTCAACTCACTGCTGGAGCGAGATTTGCCATGATTATGATAAACATTTGTTACCCAAAGTTGGACCTGACGAAGATTGTTGCTGGTTGCCTGGCCAAGAAAACGCGTCGAAAGAATGATATTGACTCGATCGATGCCATGGTAGCTCCTGTGGCCGAGTCGATGATAGATGAACTTCTTCGGATGGACTCCGAATTCTTTACCAAGGGTTCTTATGCTTGAACACAAAACAACCGGGGGTTTATCGGTAGATACTATCTTGGGATTTCATTGACTTGTATCATGTAGAAATCTTGTATCTCATATTTCCGAAGGAACTCGTTGTATGTTGCTGAGGTCCTCTATGTTGTTGAAGCCCCCGAGCCTGAAGATTGCACTATTTTTCCTTCCTTGAAATCTATTTTTCCTGAATAAGACATATTTGTTTGTCCTTTTTGGTAGATTGCCCGTTTTTGAGTATCGTTGATGTCGAAGTTCTATATTTTCATGGCGAGGTTTATAAACCAAGGCACTTATGTTTTTTGATGTGTATACTATATTTATGATTGCTGTCTCCCGACTTTTTTTATATTTGGCGAGGTATTAATGTACCAAGGCGAAATATTTCAGTGAATCTATATTGTATGTATTTTGAGGCTTGAGCGTTTGAGCCCCCGAGCGTGTCGAAAAATAAGAAGTATATCTCCACTATCTTTATTATATTGTAGCACCACGAGCCCGCCTCATTAAAAACCTTTCCCGGCCCCACTTGGTGCCCCGAAAAGGAAAAGAGTGCGTCCGAAAACTCGTGGGCGTTTCGGTACATTGAAGTTTTACAAGGACTATATTTCGACTCTAGGCGTAGAACCGCTCGAGTTGCGCCACGTTCCGGGGGTTTGGCTCCTCCACCCCTGTCTTCTTGTCCTTTATCTGTATGCTCCTCCTCCGATTACTTCAGTGACGATGTAAGGACCAAGCCATGGTGACTCGAGTTTTTCATGACTTTTTTGCGTGAGCCGAAGAACTAGGTCGCCCACACGAAAAGATCTTGGCCGCAGACGTCGACTGTGGTAATTCTTCAAGTCCTGTTGATATTTGGTTACGCGAGATAGTACTTCGTCTCGAGCTTCGTCGAGTGCGTCCACATCGTCTTCCAATGCTATCTTTGAAGCTTCTTCATCATATGCTGTCACTCTAGGGGAGTCGTGCTCTATTTCTATTGGAAATGCTTGCCTCCGCGCCATGAACCGAGAAAACGGGGTTTCTTGTGTCGCCGTATTTGGTGTTGTTCGGATGCTCCACGGCACACTTGGTAATTCTTCGGGCCAGGTATGTCGAGCTTTTTCTAAAGGTCCCAACGAGACGTTTCTTGATGCCATTGCGAGATGATGCCATTGGCTTTCTCGACTTGCCCATTGGTTTGAGGATGTGCAAGCGACGCAAAATTCAGCTTGATACCCACCTCTTTGCAATAGTCTTTGAATTCATTGGATGTGAAGTTCTTTGCCGTTGTACGTGACGATCTTCGTGGGGCACTCCAAACCTGAAGACGAGGCCTTGTATGAATTTTACTGCAGATGCTCCGTCTGAGTGAATTTATCGGCTTCGCTTCTATCCACTTTGTAAATTTGTCGACAGCTACTAGCATGTACTCCTTTCCTCCTGGCCATGATTTGTGTAACTTGCCCACCATATCGAGTCCCCATTGTGCAAAGGGCCACGACAAAGGTATTGGTGCTAGCTCTGCTCGCTGGAGAGTGAGGTTTTGCGGCGAACCTTTGACACGCATCGCAAGTTCGTACTATGTCCTTAGCATCCTCAATTGCTTGTTAACCGAGTAGAATCCTGCCCGAAAAACCTTGGCTGCGATAGCTCAACTACTTGCGTGGTGGCCACATATTCCTTCGTGTACATCCTTCGAATTATTCTTCCTTCTTCGAGTGTGACGCACCTTTGCAAGACGCCTGAGATACTTCTCTTATATAATTCTCCCTTAACCACTGTGAAAGCTTTGGAGCGTCGAATTACTCGCCTTGCCTCGACTGGATCGTCGGGTATTTCTTTCTTGAGTATATATGATATGTACGGCTGCATCCATGGTATCTGTATTACCATGACCAGGTCTTGCTCTTCTTCTTCTTCCTCTTGCTTCTCCTTGGTAGCCCCCGAGGGTTTCTTCTCCTTCTTTTTTGATTTTGTCGACTCAGTGGATCTCTCTGTTATCTCTTCCCAAAATACACTCGGCGGGACCTGCAAGGCACTGCGACCCGATGTTTGCCGCGAACGTCGGCTTCGTCGTTGCTCAATCTACTAATATGATTTACTTCGCATCCATCGAACAACTTCTCGAGCTCATTGTACACCTCTTTGTATGCCATCATGCTATCATTGACTGCGTCACATTGGTTCATAACTTGCTGAGCTACCAACTGTGAATCGCCAAAGATTTTTAATCGAGTTGCTCCACAAGCTTTCGCCATCTTCATCCCGTGTATGAGAGCCTCATATTCCGCTTCATTGTTAGACGCGTTAGGGAACGTCATCCGAAGGATGTACTTCAGCTTGTCGCCTTCGGGTGATATGAGTACTACTCCTGCGCCGGCCCCTTCTAGTCTCTTGGACCCATCAAAATTCATAGTCCAGGTTCTCGATAAATGCTGGGGTCCTGTATTTTGCAACTCCATCCACTCTGCGATGAAGTCCGGTAGTATTTGCGACTTTATTGCTTTTCTTTTTTCATACGTGATGTCCGAGGGAAAGTTCTATTCCCCAAAGGGAGACACGACCCGTAGCTTCCGGGTTGTTCGAGTATATTTGATAAAGGAGCTTCATTGACCACTATGATCGGGTGTGCCGAAAAATAGTGGCGCAATTTTCGTGCTGTCGTGAACACTCCATATGCTAGCTTTTGAGTGCGAGGGTACCTTTGTTTTGAGGGCGACAAGACTTCGCTCACGAAGTATGCTGGTCAGCTGTACTCCATGGATTTTCCCTTCTTCTTCTCTTTCGACAACTAACACCGTGCTAACCACTTGGGGTGTGGCTGCAATATACAGCGAGAGAGGTTCCTTTTCCTTTGGAGCCACCGGGATTGGTGGTGTCGATATTTTTCGCTTTAGATCCTCGAAAGCTCGATCAGCTTCTTCGTTCCACTGGAATTTATCTCCTTGCTTTATCAGCGCATAAAATGGTAGCGCTTTTTCTCCTAACCTGGCGACGAATCTGCTCAAAGCTGCGACTCGCCCAGTTAGTTGCTTGTATTTCTTTCAACTTCGTTGGCTTCCTCATTGTTACTATGGCTTGTATTTTGTCGGGATTTGCTTCAATCCCTCTTGCTGAAACTAGAAATCCCAGAAGTTCTCCTGCTGGGACGCCAAAAGAACACTTCGTCGGGTTCAGCTTGAGGCAGAATTTGTCGAGGTTGTCAAAAGTTTCTTTGAGATCCTCGATCAGCGTTGTCCCCTTCTTTGATGTTATGACGACATCATCGATGTATACTTGCACGTTTTTCCCGATCTGTGTTGCTAAACACTTCTGCATCATCCTCTGATATGTAGCTCCCGCATTTTTTGACCGAAGGGCATTGTCTTGTAGCAAAACACGCCGTAAGGTGTAATAAACGCTGTCTTGGCTTCATCATCTTCTTTTAATCTGATCTGGTTATAACCGAGTACGCATCCAAAAAGGAAAGACGTTCACGGCACTGCCGTGGAGTCGATGATTTGATCGATCCTTGGGAGGGGAAAGTGATCCTTAGGACAATGTTTGTTGAGACACGTGAAGTCGACGCACATGCGAAGGACTGTCGTGTTTTTCTTTGGCACCATCACTGGGTTAGCTACCCATGTGGCTTCTGTAGATATCTCTCTGATAAAACCAGCTTCTTCTAGTCGATTTATTTCTGATAGCATGGATTTGCGGTTTGGTTCTGAAAAGCCGCAAAGGTTGTCTGATTGGTTTCACTTGTTGGATCCAAATTTAGGTGGTGCTCGGCAAGTTCCCTGGGTACTCCTGGCATGTCAGCTGGACACCATGCGAAGATTTTCCAGTTCTCACGGAGGAACTCGACGAGCGCGCTTTCCTATGCGATATCCATGTTGCTTGCAATGGATGTCGTCTTTTTTGATCCGTCGGGTGAATCCGCACCTCCTTAGAATTTTTCTCTGTGTTGAAAGTTGATTCCTTGTTTGGCCTTCCGACGTCTGGCAGTACGTCGTAATCAGTCATGCTTTTCGACGCCAAGTATTCAGCTTGCATCCCGAAGGTTTCTGATAACCGATGGAAATCCTTGTCGCACTTATCAGCTAAGGCAAAACTCCCTTTGACCGTGATTGGTCCCTTGGGTCCGGGCAATCTCCATAACAGGTATGTATAGTGCGGTACTGCCATAAATCTAGCATATGTTGGTCGTCCCAACAAAGCGTGGTACTGCGATGGAAAATCCACGACTTCAAACTCCGACTTCTCGATTCTATAATTTTCTCGGGTTCCAAAGCTGAACGTCGAGGTTGATCTTTCCCAATGGGTAACTTGGTTTGTCCGGTGTGATGCCGTGGAACCTTGTGTCCGTTGGCTTTAGATTTGCTAAGGATATGTTCATCTTCCTCAATGTATCCGCATACATAAGGTTTAAGCTGCTGCCACCATCTATGAATACTCGAGAAACATCAAAGCCCGCAATAGCTGCGCGGCGAATAAGTGCTTGACCGCCTCGGTCGAGGAACTTGCTTGCGGATGATCTGCTATTGTGAAACCGATATCTTGTCCCGACCAATTAAGGTACTCAAGCTGTTGGTGGAGGCATTTTCTCTGCCATAAACACTGTCGTGAGATTACTTTTTGAGCTCTATTAGATGGCCTTCCCTTCGAATCATCGACACTGCTCCGTTGGAGTTAGGATCAACATAGGGTGGTGGTGCGGGTGCTGCCGCTATTCTGAGCTGGTGTTGATTGCCTTCTGTAATCGCGGGAGGTGGTGGTAGATGAACTTCGCTCCTAGGCTCCCGAGGGTTTCTCTGTGCTGCTCGTGCGTGAGCGTTTTCTGCACATCTGAACATCGCTTGGAAATTTCGACAATCTTTCTGCAGGTGTCCTGACTGTCTTTTCCCATTGCTATCGAGGAAAAAATGCATCTGGCACGGTCCATTTAACATTTCTTCGGGAGACACAAAAGGTCGTGGAAACCTTGGCCCACTATTTTGCCTGTTGTGGGAGTCATCCCTATTATCACTTCGCTGCTCATTGCTTCTCTGATAATCGTCTCTGTTGCTTCCTCCTGTATTTGCCCGAAATCCTGCCGAAATTTGCCCTGGGGCGTCATAAGTTGGATACTGCCGAGGAAATCGTCGCCTCGACTGATAACTTCGACCACGGTCTTCTTCTGGCGACCTGTGTCGTTTATTGTGGACAGCGTCTTCTCCGTCTGCCCATCTATTTGCTATCTCCATCAACGCGGATACTGTTTTTGGATTGGTCCTTCCCAAATCCTCGACAAAATCTCCACGCCTAATTCTGCGACAAACGCATCTATTGCTCTCTCGTCGGATATATTTTCTCGCCGAGTTTTTTATGATGTTCCACCTTTGGATATATTTTCTCATTGATTCATCCGGCTTTTGTCGACATGCCCTCAGCTCTTCCTAACGACGCAGGTTTTTGCACGTGGACCTGAAGTTCTTGACGAATACGTCCTCGAAACTTTCCCAATCGTCGATGGATCCTGGCGGAAGTTTTTTGATCCAAGATCGTGCGGCTCCACTTAAGTGCACCTGAATACTTTGCATCGCTGTTGCTCTAGTTCCTCCAGTTAGCTTCACCGTCTCGAGGTAATCAATTAACCGAGTCCTCCGGATCTTGCGGGCCGTCGAACTTTTGAAGTGGTCGGGTAACTTAAATCTCGAGGGGACTCGAGTTTTTCGGACTCTTCTCGTGAAGCACGGTAGACCGCACATATCCTCGTCATTAAGCTCTGGGGACTGCCGATGATCTCTTCTGCTTTGCCTCGCTCTATCGACCCTCGCTTGTATTCCTGTGTCTCTTGCTCCACTTGGTCCTTCCGGAGCTGCCGCCGTTGCTGCCGCAGGTCGTGGACTATTTTGCCTTGCCGCTCCTTCGGGAGGCGTTGCTACGAACGCTGTCCCCATAGCTCCAACCCCTGCCAATGCCATGTTGTATAATGTTTCCCTTGGATCTCCGGGGGTGGCCTGGATGCGAGGATGTAAGCTTGTGTCGCCATATACCCAGCTTCTGGTGTCTTAGGGATAATATTTCCCCTTGTATCTATCGACATAAAAGACATGTCGAGGTTTTGAACTAAGAACTCTCTTTCTGCTTCGGGTATGTGTTGTAACCTTGATCTTCCTCTGTTCCGAGCCTCCCTGTGGCTATCACCCGAAACTCTAGATTGTCCACTTAGATCTGCCCTTCTCCTGCTAGATGCAGAAGCTGCCTCCTTTCTCTCGTTCAACTCAGCTGTCTCGTTTTTCTATTTCTCGGGCGGTTCGTGCGAGCATATATTGGTAAGCTTGCGGTTCTTGAGCTGTAGCTGTTGTCGTCATTGGTTCCGAACCATCTATTGCTTTTGCCGCTCTATCCCAGGCTGCACTGTGGAAGTTGGATTCGACGCGTGGTGTGGGCCCGACATATTTAGTGCCCATACCTCTCCTTAGATCTGAGGGATCGACAAAAGGATTTCCCAACTCGTCGAAAGCCTCCGATGTTTCCTCTTGATTTTCGATAGCATAAATCTGATGATATTTTGTACTCGGATCTATGTTGGGTTCGGTGACATCATTGTTGAGATTGATGAAGACCTTGCCCACTGTGAGAGACTTGTCGATGAAGTCGTAACTGTCGATATCGCTTGAGCCATCGCTTATATATGAGTCCGCAGATGACTCAAATGATGCACTGCTGAAGATCTTGGCGAGTTTCTCTCTTGCTCTGATGCTGATGTAATGTGTTGCCGAAGTTTCTTCTTCTGACTCAGTTGATGATGCATAGCTTGAAAAATCAGAATCGACCGCCGACGATCCCGACGAAATCGGAATTTCGACACGATACGATCCTTCCTTCTCGACGCGAAAGTGGAACCTTCCGAACGTCATCTCCAAGGGCTCCGCCGGATACGCATATGCATCCAAACGGGAGGGTGGGTGAGGAACAAAATCAACAAGACCGGCAGCGATCTGTTTACCTCGATCCATGGTGTTGCTTCCGGTTGACGATGTCGAAGATCTTGAACGTGCCATCGAGATCAGATCCTTACGCCTCTAATCCCCACAGACGGCGCCAATTGACAAGGGATTAACTTATCAATGCCTATGGATTGTAGGCTAGGGTTTAGTTAGAAGTAGAGGGCAAGTAGATCTCGAAGGTTTCAGCCGAAAAGTGCTCGACGAATATGAAAACTAGGGTTTGCGAGACAATGATTCGATGATCTCTTCGTCCCTCGACTCCCTCTTTATATAGGAGGTGGAGCCGAGGGTTTCGTTTTGTACAAGTTACGAGTCCGGGACGGTTTCTAACTCATCCCGCCAGATTACAAATAACACTTCCTATTACAACTCTATCTTTTCCTTAAATACATCTTGGGCTTCCGAATCTTCTTATTCTTCGGGTAGTGGGCCTTCAATAAACCCCGGGTACTATACTTGGCAGGCCCATTTGGGATGCCTATGTCAGCTAGCTCATAGGACGGTGGACCGGAGCCAATCTGCTTTCATCAAAGGGAGATGTCTGCATGAGGGTGCCCTGGCTCTCCACGAGATCGCACATGAACTCGGAGTGGGAAAGCAAGAGGGCTTGCTTCTCAAGCAGGACTTCAAGAAGGCCTATGACAGGGTCAGTTGGGACTTCCTGCAGGAGATTCTCCTACGGAAGGGCTTCTCGGCAAGGGTGGTGCACCGCCTTATGCAATTGGTCAAGGGGGGCCAAACGGCGATTAATGTGAACGGGGAAATTGGACCGTACTTTCAGAATGCGAGGGGCGTCCGTCAGGGGGACCCACTCTCCCCGATCTTATTCGATTTCATTGTGGACGGGCTAGCGGCCATCCTGGCTAAAGCTAACCTGGCGGGGCATATTGAGGGAGTGGTCCCGCATCTCATCCCTGGGGGGGGGGGGGTGACACACCTGCAATATGCTGATGATACTTTGGTTCTGATCAGGCCAACAGGCGCAGGGATTGCGAACCTCAAGGTTATCCTGTTGTGCTTCGAAAATATGTCAGGGCTGAACATCAACTTTGATAAGAGCGAAGTGGTGGTGACCGGGGTCCCACTGGAACTTCAACACCAGGTGGCCCACATGCTCAACTGCAGGCGGGGTGAATTCCCCATCAAATATTTGGGCCTACCTATTAGTGATAAGGCGCTAAGGGTAGCGGATCGGAACTTCACCGCCAGAAAAGATTGGGCACAGGGTGGACCCATGGCAGGGGCTTTTCTTGGCTTCGGCAGGTAGGTTGGAACTGACCAACTCGTGCCTGTCCAGCCTCCCGCAGTTTGCCATGAGCCTTTACATGCTATTCGATAGTACCCATAAGGCCATGGACAAACTTAGGGCTCGCTTCTTTTGGGAAGGAGTGGGCAATAAACGCAAGTACCACATGGTAGATTGGGCTACGGTATGTAAACCTAAAGCGTTTGGAGGATTGGGAATCCTCAATACCAAACTCATGAACATCGCTTTGATGCTCAAGTGGATTTGGAAATTATACCAAGACGCGGACGGTCTATGGGCGGACATAATCCGTGCTAAGTATCTTCGCGGGAGGGACCTCTTCGACGATACGGTCCCCACCAGAGGCTCCCAATTTTGGAACTCCATTCAGAAGATTAAATGGTACTTCAAACTGGGAGCCAAACACGAGGCGCGCAATGGGAGACGCACCAGGTTCTGGCTGGACTGGTGGATGGGGAGGGGCCCTTTTATGGCTAGGTTCCCGCACCTGTTCAGTTGCTGCACGGACCCGTTCATTTCGGTGTTTGATGCTAAACCACCGGAGGGGCACCCTGGGGAATGGGGTATCGAGTTTCAGCGACAATTTGGGATGGTTGAAATGGTTGAATGGGACAACCTCCGGCGGGAGGCCATGGGTTGGCATCCGGGCCTAGAGGAGGACAAGGTGTCTTGGTCCCTTGACGCTTCGGGGACCTACACAACCAGTTCGGTTTATCTTGCACCGACGCGAGGAGCGACGGTCACTTGTTTTATAGATGCTTGGCGCACCGGGGTTCCCCGAAGATTCGCGTGTTCCTTTGGCAACTAATCCCGTGGAAGGCTGCCTTCGGCGGAACAAGTTGCCAAGCGCCACGGACCCTCGAATGGGAGGTGCGCTCTTTGTCAGGAGATTGAAGATTGTAATCACATCTTCTTCTCTTGCCCCATCGCCAAGCTCATGTGGGTGATACGTCTCCGACGTATCGATAATTTCTTATGTTCCATGCCACATTATTGATGATATCTACATGTTTTATACACATTATATGTCGTATTTACGCATTTTCCGGCACTAACCTATTAACGAGATGCCGAAGAGCCGATTCTTTGTTTTCTACTGTTTTTGGTTTCGAGAAATCCTACAAAGGAAATATTCTCGGAATTGGACGAAATCAACGCCCAGGGCCCTATTTTTGCACGAAGCTTCCAGAAGACCGAGGGGGAAAGGAAGTGGGGCCACGAGGCGCCGCCACAATAGGGCGGCGCGGCCCAGGAGGGGCCCACGCGGCCTTGCTGTGTGGGGCCCCCGTGACCCCTCCGACTCTGCCCTTCCGCCTACAAATAGCCTTCGTCGCGAAACCCCCGAGTGCGAGAGCCACGATACGGAAAACCTTACTGTGACGCCGCCGCCGCCAATCCCATCTCGGGGGATTCTGGAGATCACCTCCGGCACCCTGCCGGAGAGGGGATTCATCTCCCGGAGGACTCTTCACCGTCATGGTCGCCTCCGGAGTGATGAGTGAGTAGTTCACCCCTGGACTATGGGTCCATAGCAGTAGCTAGATGGTTGTCTTCTCCTCATGCGCTTCATTGTCGGATCTTGTGAGCTGCCTAACATGATCAAGATCATCTATCTGTAATTCTATATGTTGTGTTTGTCGGGATCCGATGGATAGAGAATACTATGTTATGTTGATTATCAATCTATTACCTATGTGTTGTTTATGATCTTGCATGCTCTCCGTTATTAGTAGAGGCTCTGCCAAGTTTTTGCTCTTAACTCCAAGAGGGAGTATTTATGCTCGATAGTGGGTTCATGCCTCCATTAAATCCGGGACGAGTGACGGAAAGTTCTAAGGTTGTGGATGTGCTGTTGCCACTAGGGATAAAACATTGATGCTATGTCCGAGGATGTAGTTATTGATTACATTACGCACCATACTTAATGCAATTGTTTGTTGTTTTGCAACTTAATACTTGGAAGGGGTTCGGATGATAACTCCGAAGGTGGACTTTTTAGGCATAGATGCATGCTGGATAGCGGTCCATGTACTTTGTCGTAATGCCCAATTAAATCTCACAATATTCATCATGTCATGTATGTGCATTGTTATGCCCTCTCTATTTGTCAATTGCCCGACTGTAATTTGTTCACCCAACATGCTATCTTATGGGAGAGACACCTCTAGTGAACTGTGGACCCCGGTCCATTCTTTTACATCTGAAATACAATCTACTGCAATACTTGTTCTTTATTGTTCTCTGCAAACAATCATCATCCACACTATACATCTAATCATTTGTTACAGCAAGCCGGTGAGATTGACAACCTCACTGTTTCGTTGGGGCAAAGTACTTTGGTTGTGTTGTGCGGGTTCCACGTTGGCGCCGGAATCCCTGGTGTTGCGCCGCACTACATCCCGCCGCCATCAACCTTCAACGTGCTTCTTGGCTCCTCCTGGTTCGATAAACCTTGGTTTCTTTCTGAGGGAAAACTTGCTGCTGTGCGCATCATACCTTCCTCTTGGGGTTCCCAATGAACGTGTGAGTTACACGCCATCAGTGGGCGGGAGTTAGGGAACTCCTCCACTGCGACTGGAACCCCACGGGACCGGGGGAGTTCATTGCAATCGCCCAGGGCCTATACGGCCCCTTCGTAAGCTAGTTTGGTTCACGTTCTCGGCTATGTGCTGGACTCTCTGGAACACGCGCAACAAACTAATCTTTGAAGGCAAGATGATTGGGAACCCTGCTGATATTTTCTATCACATGCTCATTCATATGCAGTCCTGGAGGGTTCTGGTCAGACAGAAGGACCGGGCGATGCTGGACGCGGCGGTGGACGACGTCAGGAGACTCTACGCGCGACTGCGGGCTGAGTAGCGGATGACTCGTGCGGCGACTCGACCAAGGACTTGCTTCAGCTTCTATCTAGTTTGGTTGAGCCCCCTGTGTAGCTCCCTTTGGCTTTGTATCCGGTGTGTAATGTGTCTCCTGGACCTGGGAGGGTCGTACTTGTGACGCCTTGAGCGTGTTATGTGTGCGTGGAATGTATTTCTTGATACTGCATGTACCGTTGCCTGGAGGGCTTTATTTATAAAGCCGGGCCGTGAGGCCTTCTGTTTATAAAATAGCACACGCTTTAGAAGAAAAGCAGCAGCAGACAACAACAATAGAGCGCTCACAACAATATCTAAAACAGCATGTACACAGAACTAACAGCAACAGTCTTCAACAGCAAAACAGCAGCGTTTGTATGAGGCATGAAACCGAGTAGCACGGAAGATATCGGTTAGAACCAGCAGATCAGGCTAGCCCATAAAAACAGAAGTTACGCACGGAAGGGAGAAGACAACGGAATCAAATGCCTTGCACATTCCCACGATTTCTTTGCTGTACACATATTACAGTCCCACTGTTGCATCTCTATCCTCTCTTGGCGGAAACAGACGTTATATTAGAGTCCTGCTGCTGCATTCCCACGATTTTTTTTTTTTTTTTTGAATCGACTTTGATTTCGCTAGGAAGCATTTTCTGCGAGTGTGTAGCAAGTAGGACAAAGAAGGAACATGGATACTGAATGCAAACAAGAAATTGGAGAAGTGATGAGAAGGCCGCCACTATCCTTCTCTTAAATCAAGTAGCGTTGTCCCCTGTCCGCTTGTCGCTGCTGAGAGATCCTCCAGTTAAAGACAGAGACTATACCTATACGTGCTGGCACCAATTTTTTCAGCTAACATTCTACCTTCGCGTGAAGCATGAAACCAACTGCCTAAATCTGTCCCCAAGTAGCACGGAAGCTGTCGGTTAGAACCAACACTTCATAACTAGTATAGTACTTACTACGTAGTACTAGTAGTTCCTAGAGCTCCGGAAAAGTCCGGTTTGAACCTGGGTGCATTTGAACCCTAGTTGAAAATGCATTTTCCAAATGTTAAAAAATTCTGAAATAAAAATATCCGAGTACGTACGCATGTTCCATGTGTGCGTAGAAAGTCTTCGCGGAGAAACCATTTTTTTATTTCAGAATCTAAAAAAGACAAAATACGTCACATATATACTCAAGAAAAAAATAGCGCGCTATAATAAAATAACGTGGATCTAAAAATACGCTATTAGCATGTTATAGCGTGCTATTAAGGCGAATAGCTTGCTATAGCGCCGAAATAGCGTAGCGTCGGCTCTCCAGATATGCTATAGCGTGCTATTAGCGTTGAAATAGCGCGCTATTTTTTTCCATATATATACTGCTATATAGCCATGCAAAATTTCACTTTTTTGCCGAGACAAAATAAAAGATTTTTTCGTTAAGAAACTCATGTCCAGGACACATATTTGAGATCATCTGGGAAATCATTTTGTGTTTCGATTTTGAAAACATGTTTTGAGATCACAAACGGAACTTTTCAAAAAGTGGGTTCACATGCCCCCATCTTCCATATATGCATTCTCCTAGAGCTCCTTGCTAAATTTCAAAAACAACGTGATATTTGAGCCTTAGTGCTTCCCTGCACACTCAGGTGTACTGGAGAAACAAAACTTACGCTCAACATACATGATGGTTTACATTCATACACTGACAACTCAGAAATAAATATGCATTTCCTGATCTCTTGGGCGGCTAGATTTGATTTATAGTGTTATATATCTGCTGGGAATAGTTATTTCGTTCAGTTAGCAATTGGAATATAAAAGGAGATTGTAGATAATATGTGCATCTTGAAAATCATGATTGTAGAATGTAGTAGTCCATCCGATCCATGTTAAGTGTCCCTGATTTAGTATACAAAATGTCGCTGATTTAGTATAAACTTGAACTAAATTAGCAACCGTTAATATGGATCGGAACTCGGAAGGAGTAAAAAATTCGAATTAGGGGTGTTGTAATTAGGTTGTAAAACAAAATCCTTCTTGCGCTCATTTTTTACTTTCGTTGTTACACTAGCATCCCTCTATTTGCCCCTCCTATAAATTTTGAGGACTTTCTCTTAACAATGATGCATGACTTTTTTTTTTGAATGCTCACCGTGGGAAGAAGAAGACCCTCTGCCTGAATTGTATTCAATGTTGCCTATAAGGCTTTGCAACCTGTTACAAGATGGGTGGGTTCAAGTGAACCTGAAACTTACAGGGAAGAACTGCGAGAGAGATAAAACAAAACCAACACACACCAACTCACACACTGTTGGGGACGGGAGGGTTACATGTGCACTTTGAGAAGCACTACCGGCGTGCTCGCACAGCAACCATCACCAGGAAGACATGCATAAGTAGTGCCTGAGGAGTGCCATTGACACCATCGAAGGCTATCACATTCCCGAGATCTTGCAGATTGCAGCACCAACACCTACTTGAATGGCGAGTATCCACTAGATGGCAAACCATGAGAAGAAGAGGGCCAACAAGTGAAGCTAGCATAGCCGAAGGGCCTTACTCAACCGAGAGAACAATGCATACACGAAGCTTGCGCGGCTGATTGAGTGCCAGGACTGCGAGGAGTTTCTGCCAACGCCATTGCAAAACTGTGATTCCGCCAATGTAACAAACTTTGATCGCGAACTGGGCCAGAGGGATAGCCCCCAAGCACTTGCGAGGTGAGGAGGCAAGCTGCACCGTTGAAGGGGGCTAATCAACTGAGACCGCAACAGAAAGACGAAGCTCATGGCAATACCGTTACCATCATCATCGGATTTAGCCAAGCTTGCACGACCCTCAAGAGATGAAGTCGAAGCGCACCAAACCAAACCTAATTGCACCACCGGACAAGCAGCACGAGTTTCCCTTGTGACGCTTCAACAAGAAAATCAACACCCGCAGGCACCATCGTCGCAAAGCTTTCACTTGGAACCACAACAAGAATCTAACAGGATGTGCCTCTCCAAAACCACGTCCCCAACGACATTTATTGACGCCATTCCAAAGCCGTCGTGATCGTCTCTAGAACAAACTAGAGCAAGGATTCCTCCGGGATAAGCACCTCCATTGTTATCCGCTTGCTCTGCGCTTGGAAGGGACGCCAAGCTCCACCACCTTGCCGAGATGAAAAAAGTAGATCCCAAGATAGGGAAGGAGCTGCAGGACCGTTGGCACGCTGTAGTTGGGGGCTGAAAGAGCATAGAGCCCCATGTGTGGTTTTGGTAATTAAGAGCATCTCAAACAGACGCTGTAAAATTTGGCGCGCTAAACCTCCCTTTCGCCGCGCTGTAAACGGTTGCGCGCGTTTGCCCGAACTTTGCTCCGCCGGACGCGCCAACATGCAGCGCGTGCGCGGGCGGTAAAATTCGCCCTCCGGCGGAGGCGGCAAAATACAGCGCGCGCGGCCACGCGAACGGCTAGTTTGATTGTATATCGTTCAAAACGAATCAAATAAATTACGAAAATTTAACTGAAAATTACGAAATATATTAGAAGTTCGAAAAACACCCACATTTTATTTAAATTAAACTAAACTAATCTACTCCGAGTCCTCTCAGTCGTAGTCCGACAATCCGCTAGCCGGAGTCGTGTCGGAGACCGGAGTGGTCGTCCACTCGAAGGAGGAGGAGAAGGTGGGCATGTTCGTGGATGGTCCGGTGCCTCTCTTCTTCTCATCCGCCCTCCTCGCCCTCCGCGCCACCTTCTCCACCCTCTCGGCCTTCCTCGCCGCTGACTCAGCGCGGCGCTTCTCGCGGTCGGCCTTCTTCTTCGCCGCCGCCTTTGCCTTCGCCTCTTTCTTCTGGGCGTAGAAAGCTTCCATGGCGGCGACGTCCTCTGGGAACGCGCGCGCCCACTCGAGGCGGAGGCGCTCGTCCTGCTCCGCGACGTGCAGGCGCTGCCCGAGCTCGCGAGCGCGCCGCCGCTGCTCGGTCGTGACGGCCGGCGATGGCGGCGCGAGCATCTCCGCCTGCTCGCGCGTCCAAACATCGTTGAAGTTCATTTGCCGGCGCGGCCGGCCGAGGCGCCAGGCGACGGCGTCGTAGGCCCACGCCGCCTCGTGCGTGGTGTCGAATGTTTCGAGGCGGATACACTCCTCGCCGGAGCGGATCTCCGCGTTGAAGCGGCCGCTCGGCCTCGCGCGAACACCGCGGTAGCCGGAGGCGGAGCACCGGAGCGGAGGCATCTTGCCGGAGTCGGAGGCGGAGCGCCGGAGCGGGAGGCAGAGCGCTGGAGAGGGAGAGGGAGAGACGGAGGCGCGGACACGCGGAATGTTCATGCGGTTGGTGTGCGCACGCGTGTCGCGTTTATAGCGCGCGCGGCAGCCGACACGCCAACTTTCCCGCGCGGGATGGCGCAAAAGCGCGGGCGCGGCAAAGTTTTTCGCGCGCGCTCCTTTTTCCCGCATCCGCTGGGGGTTCGCGCCGCGCGCTAAACCGGCGGTTTTTTTTCCACGCGCCCCTTTTCCAGCGTCTGTTGGAGATGCTCTAATGACTCCCTATGGATTAATATTTGCATCAAGTTATACTTGTAGAGTTGTCCATATGCAATGCTTGAACCATATGTTGGCTTCAATGTTGCAATAAGAAAAAATGAGGTGCAAGTTTAAGATGAGCCTAGGGGTGTGTGTGCGTGCGGTGTGAGTTGGTACACAAGTTCAGATACTACACTTGTACCACCGATCAATAGGAATAAATTTTTTTCGAGGATATCATATGCTTGAATCTTTCCGTTCACATATGGTGTTTAGGGATATGTGAAGAAGAAGCTGTCCTTAGTGGAGTATGGGGGAGAAATCCCCAAGACTTCATCAAACAAGCACAATCAAGAAAGGCATTCCATCTTGTTGCGGTCAAGGTCGTCGTCATCAAGCTCAAGTGGAATGTGCAAGTTTAATGTTTGCTCTTGATAGGGTTTCTTTCTTACCAATCTTGTGGTTTAGTTGGCAGACCGGTTTATACGATAGTGGTCGTACTATCAAGAGGACTCTTGAGTGAGTAACTCAATCGTATCTTGTTCGGAGATAGCTCAAACCGTTGCATTATTGCATCATCTTTCTTGGTTGTTATTTGGATCGTATCCATGTGGTGTTTTAGAGCTTGTGGTTATTTCCATGATAAGCTCTAGTTCATCGAAAACGGATTTCGTGTATATCCCTTGTTGTGTTTTCGAATACGGTGATTTTCTCGGTTTCTTGTATTGATGGGTTGTCCCTCTAAAATTCATAGAAAATCATCCCATTCCAGTTTCCATATTTTCATCAAAATTGGTTTCGTGTCGTTTGGACTTTCCAAACTCTAGTTATTGCTTCTCTAAGGTTGTCCATATTTAGTTTAAATAGAAAAGGAGAGGAGTTTGGGATGGCTAGTTGTGTTAGGCTCCTGAAGCACGAAATGCAGACATAGCTGGCCAGTCGGGATTGTCGTAAGGCCACTGCTACTCAAACGTTTAGCTAGGAGGATGTAGTAGTTGTGTTTGCTACTTAGTTCCTTACCTTCTGTATCATAGACCCGTTCAACAACATTTTTTGGAATGCAAGGGAGAGAGATGGTGAGAAGCTGGAGGAGGAAAAAGACGAAATTCATGGTGTCGATCTAGGGGATCACTTGTAAGGTTAGAAATGTCCGTTTCTTCACATCCAAGTTCCTTGGGTTTTATATTGAAGGTGATGCATCTAATATTTATTTGTATTCATTTAATTGCATGATTTCCTTGTTTAGCTCATCTAAATTATACCCTTTTAATGTATGTTCTTTTTGAAAACATTAAACTTGAAACCACTCTTATTTTGGAAAAAAGTAAATGGTTTGTATTTTTTATCAATAGATAAGACCACAACACAATCTGGATTTGTAAGTATTGACATAAACTCATAATATTAGACGATGTTAGCTTTTCTACAGATATGTAAAAAAAAGGACTACCCTTTTAAATACTATGCATCTATTTTTTGTTCTTATTTTTTGTTCCCATTGGCTCTACATACAGGTTAATGGGTGTCCCTCATGAGGCTGACGGTGGCCCCTCCATGCTAATGGCATAATTGGAGGTGAATCAAAGCGAGATAGTTACGACGGCAAAAATTGCTTTATATGTATTAAGTTGGGTCTAACACCATCCAGTGATATTGTATCGACCGTTTTCCTCGGAGTGGTGATTGGGAGTTCTATTTTCGCGAAGTCAGAAACTTTACGTATGATTGCCAAACCAGGACAAAGATCCAAAGAAGGAATTCAGCAGGTGTCAACTGAACACAGTGGCGGCGGTTGCCCGCCTCCCCTATATTTTTATTGCAAAAGAACAAGGTTTGCCGGTTGTTAAAGGATTCCAATGAAGATCAGTTCGCATAACTCAAGGTAAAAGTCGTTTAACTGAATTACAGTATTATTTACATACACAAGGTAATAGCAACATTTTTTAAATAGAAGTGGAACATACGAATGTACCAATAGTGAAGCTTTAATTCCGTCGAATACCTAATCGATGGCAAAGCTCTAGCTTATTTAAAAAAATATTTATTACTTTCAACAAGACTTTGGATATCCCTCGACCGATGTAGCACACTCACATGAAACAAATCTATATATTTTGAATTTTGTTTTGTTTTGTTATTATATTTATTTATTAGGACTAACATATTAATAGTAGTAAAAATGCACACGTTTTCATTTACACTTTCATGTGTAGGTATTGCATGGATATTAGAAAAATCACGAAGTATCCTCTCTTTGCAGTGAAATTCAGACTTTCTCAAAATCTTATCCCTTATGGACCAGTTTTTAGGAATTCCGAAAAGGCTTTCGGAAGATGTTATCAAATAAAATAAATCAGAACATGACAGTTCTGCCTTCTTTCCAAAGCTTTGCTTGCCTATTTAAACGTCTAAATCCGAGCTCTTATGTGACGAGTCCACTTTACATCTATTATATACTAAAAGCAAAATAAGAGATTTTAACGGAGACACCAGGTTAATCCACATTATCTGAATTAATTTTGATAGTTAGATCTAAAATATATGGCTCAGATTTTATGAAAAAATAGTAGTTAAGTAACATGTTTGACACGATATATATGTCAAGCAAATCACATCTCATCGTACGTGGCATGGACTGCTTTAGTAAAGCAATATGCTTTATATATGGAAAATCGTAACTGCTGCCCACGTCATTCAAAAACACATCTATGTAGGAAACTACTCCCTCCGTCCTAAAGTGTAAGTCATATTCCCAAAAACTATTTTCCCATAACCCCCACCTCTAAGGCATAATTTTATTTAATGAGGGAGAGAAAGGGGTTGCATGCACCAATGAGGGAGAGAAAGAGAATGCATGCACCAATGAGAGAGAGAAAGAGGTTGCATGCACCAATGAGAGAGAGAAAATGAGACTCAATCAGCTAGTACCTTGGGCTAAGATATTTAAAAATTGTGACCTACAAACTAGGACGGATGGAGTAGCAATATTGTACGGACGTCATTGCTGCTTGCAAAAAAAAACCTACCTAGATACGTCAGTTTACAAAGTCAGCCTAAGAGTACTTCTATTTTATTTTTAGACATGCAAACCAAGCCGATATAGCTATGTTGGAACGTGGTAGCCGGAAAGAAACCTACGTATAAAAGTAATATACGGATGTCACGTTAAGCCACATCAATTAAATTCGTTTAATAGTTAAATCTATAATTAATGGTTAAGATTTAACAAGAGATTGATATTGGCAAACGATTAATTTCACGTAGATGAGCAATTCCACATGACACTATATTTGGTAGGAAATATGAAAAAGGAAAACAATGAAACACGTATTTGTATAAGACTATAACTGCCTATTTTTTAATTAAAATCCAAAAAAATCACCGGTTAAAAAAAGAAGGAAAAGCTCCACATCGCATATACACCCGCGATATCTGATCCCTCCAATAACTTCAACTACGACAATCCCGGGGAAGACAATGGAACATTTAGGACGACCTGGGGTCGCCAGATGTATTGTCGATGGTCTTCGGCAATACAGGTTCGTGTCCGACTATTCCAGATCGGAAAATTACTATCACAATCATAAGGTTTACATATGATTATAATCAATATACTCCCTCCGGTTCATATTAATTGACTCTAATATGAATGTATCTAGACACGTTTTAGTTCTAGATACATCCATATTGAAGTCAATTAATATGGATCGGAGGGAGTATGAAATTTTTGAAGGGTGATAAAAGAAAAGTACATAAGATAGCGTCGCATTAGTAGAACTAAAACTTTATTTTATGTTGATCATTGGCTTGTAAAATTAAAATGGCAAATTTTATATGTAACTGGTAATTTTAATGTGAGTTACCTATTTTTTGCAAGGTTTCGTTTTTCATATTTTCTTAGAAACATAATATATTAATATACAAAATAGTGGTCAAAGGTATACCTTAACAACTATATGGAGGTCTAAAGAATTTTTTATTTTGCAACAAAAAAGATGAACAGGTGAAAACATATTTTTATGGTATAAATAGTAACTACATAAATTGTATACTAAAAGTATTATACAGATGAAAAAGCAAGCCAACACATGCTTTCACATGTGCTACAATTTGACCTGTGAACTTTGAATATTAGTGGTGGAAATAAAAATGGTATGCTTACAAAAATATATTACGATACAGGCACAAACACGATAGAACAGCCAACAGTCCGGTTCCTATAGCTTCAATTAGACCAGATATTTTTGTGTTTTCTTTCCTATAGCTATGTTACGGTACAGGCACATACGCAATCTACACCAGTTGAACCGAACGAAAGAGTCCGGTTACACCATATATTTTTTTCCTATAGCGAGTCATCTTCAGCCGTGCAGGTGCGAGATTTGTTAGCGGGACACGAGAGACCATGAACAAAGCGAGCTCCTCCGTCTGACTGAGCAGGATCAAGCTTGATTCCATGCATGTACCGATCAGGTAGATACATGCATGGCTGCACTTGATTAAGCCCCTTGGCAGACAGCTAGCACTAGCAATTAGATGGACGCATATAACGCTGATGAGAAATTTTCGTTCACTTACATAAAACATAGACATATGTATGCTGATCACATAAATCAATGATACATCAAGATATTTAACTATTTATGGGGTACATCATAAGTTTCTACAGTTATGTGTGTACAAATACACATAATTTCTCTCATAACATAACCTTTATTATTATTATTATATTAATCTACGGGAAGTCAATCTTTTGACATTTTGATCCTAAATGAATATATTTACAAATAAAAGTGGAGTACGTAATTTATCTATACGTAATAACTGCTCTCATGCATAAATCATAGTCTTTGTTAAACTTATCATTATAGATCTATGTGAATTCTACCTATTTCCATTTCGCTTACAAATAATAATATATTGAAGAGTCTGCCCTCGCATTTGCGAGGGCCACACTGCTAGTTATAGAAAATAGCAAAAAATTACACATGTACGAAAAAGCCTATATATATATACCAGCACTATTCTGCAACCGGTTGCAGAATAATATTCTGAGCACCGACTTGTACTTTTCTGGACACAAGGTTGTACTTCCCGGATAACAGGGTTCAACTTTCTGTCGAACTTACCTGAACTTCCCGTTTTCTTCATAGGTACTGATTATACCTCGAGTTTCTCAACCATTAGTAGGAACTATGCAAATGATATACCGTTTGATAGATAATGAAAAACCGCAACTTTTTCATGTTCACACTTTTCACAGATTTTTCACAGTTTAAATTTAATTTTGAAAATACGAAAACGCTTCTATTTGGCCAGAAAACGACTTTTAGTTCGATTTTCGAATCGCTTATCGAAACTATGCAAGTGATATACCGTTGGAAAGATAATGAAATTGCGCAACTTTTTCGTGTTTTAAGTTTTTTCAAAATCGTCACAGTTTTTGAACAATTTTGAAAATACCGAATTTCGGACGTACTCAAAAACGACCAGACAGTAATTTGGATGAATTGTTTCAACCGTTTGTCGGAATGATGCAAATGATATGGCGTTGGAAAGCTATGGACTAGGCGCAACTTTCTTATTCGAATTGGTTTCTCTAATTCCTTATAGTTTAAGAGAATAAATCGAATTACTGTTCGCCCGTTTTATGTGACGGGCCCCGAATGATTTCCCCGCGATTTCCATTCGGAGTATTTAAACAATGGAAATGATATACGGTTGGAAAGCTGTCAAAATTGCGCATATTTTTTGTATCTACCATTTTGCCAAATCCGAACGGTTTAAAACTAATTTTAGAAGTTTTGAAATCATGTTTCCGGTATATTTTGTGGGATAACGGTTTGAATTTGATGGCTTAGATCCATTTATTTGTTGTAAATGTTGTAGGTAATGAAATTAGACATATACTCTAGCATATAAAGCTTTTGGTGATAATGATTGAAGTGGTTGGTGATCAAATCGATGAGATTCGAACAATAGATTTCCGCCCCGTAAAAACAGAGCATTGAACTTCCCTCGAACCGAACTTGCACTTCCAGGGAAATGCGGTTGTACTTCTCGGCGCTGTTTCACGAAAGTGTTCAGTAAAATGACTATAAGTTTCTCATACGGTGTTTGTTTGAGGTCCATGGCCACACAAAATGCTCAGCACAACCACGCGCATCTGAACTTCCCACGACATGTCTTTGTACTGCTTGGCCTTCGTGGTTGTACTTCCTGGAAATGTTTTGATACTAGTGTGTTTTACAAAAACTAGCATGTGTGCTTCAAAATGATAATGTTAGATTGTCCCTATATTCTATTTAAGAGATTCTACACTTCCCAGATCTTAATATTTGAACTTCACAATGTTGCTATGTGAACTTATGTGGGAGTATTTTCTTCATGTAATTACCGCTTGTACTTACTGTTGTCTCTGCCTGTACTTCTCAGAATCACTGCTCGTACTTCCTTGCAGATGACAGGATTATTTTGTTTTTTCTACATTTGGACTTTGTCGGGTTTCTTATACTTCCTATATTAAGTGGGTGTATTGCTTGTGTTGAATGGTTGTACTTCTCATTGTCAAGTATATGAACTTGTTTACGGGTGATGGGATTATTATTGTTTTTTCCTATGTGAACTTAGGCGGGAGTATTTTTCTTTGAACACTTTTAATTCATGTAATTACCGCTTGTACTTTCTGGTGTCTCCGCCTGTACTTCTCGGAATCACTGCACGTACTTCCTCGCAGATGACGGGATTATTTTGTTTTTTCTACATTTGGACTTTCTCGGTTTTCTTTTACTTCCTATATTAAGTGGGTGTACTGCTCGTGTTGAATGGTTGTACTTGTTAGATTTTACATTTGATGAATTTTCTCTTCTCGGAAATTCAAAGTTCACATGAATGGGAGGTACTACTCCATATGTACATGGCACTATGTGCGTTTTGATACAAAATTAGTGACACTTTTCCGCACTAAAAGTTGTGTCTTTTTTCCTCCACATACCTTGGTCTTATCCTTTGACCATCACCACGTATTGTCTCTCATCTTCACAGGTTCATTGTTAATGCATCCGAAGCCATCTACAATATATCAATTTCAACCACATAAGTAAAGAGATTCACCGCAGTTGTGCAAGCATTTTTTTCGTGACAACAATTGCTCTGCGTTGTTCTATCATGTAGTGACGATGTCCATGGACATCTTGCTTCTAGGAGCGGCAACAAAGAAAGATAAAATCACATGATATGTACTTTCAGCAAATGAACTAGTGGACTGCGCATGTTCAGCAGAGAATGAAACAGAGATGTGGAGAGGAAGCATCATGGTGCTAAGATCCTCGCCGACAGCAGAAGGAAACAACATCATGTACAGTTCCCCGCGAATGATGGGATTATTTTGTTTTTTCTTCATTTTTTTGTCGATTTTCTTTGTACTTCTTATCTTAAGTGGGTGTACAGCTCTTCTCGAATGGGTGCACTTCCTATTTTTGTTTCTCAATTTATCCATATATTTTTATAATGTCCGAATGATTTTTTCTAGACAGAAATGTGAAGACGATGGATGCGGTGAGTGAATTGCTTTAATCAAATCACCAGTTATCCTCGGCGTTTGAAGTGAGTTTGAGCCACTTTATGCACTAAACTTCTAGGAGCTGACTATTCGGTAAAAGTAATAACCTGGTGCATTTGACAGAATAATTATAATATACTTTGAACTCCGTGTGAAATTTCGACAAAAATAAAATGTGTTCCGTTGTTAAGAGTATGCATACTTCGGGGATTCACTTTTAATCTCTCTGGGTATACAATTAGAAGTTTTTTTTTCCTTTTTCGGATTTATTTTTTCTGAGCGGCGAGAGATGTATTTCATGGTAGCAAGTTCTTGTACTTCTCCATAACAATTTCTTGCACTTCCTAAAGAACACTTTTAAGAACGAAAATTTCACTTGCTGAGTCGATCGAGTGCTCTTAACTCACTTTTGTATACTAAAATACACGGCAACACATTTGTACTTCTGTACCACCCATCCAGATTCGAAAATAACACTGAAAATCAAGAGGAATATGAGAAAAAAGAGAAAAAAAAATTCAATGGAAGTGTCATCTCGGAGGACCTTATCCCCGAGCTCGCCTCGCCATAGCCGAACGTGGCCGGAACCGGGCACCATAGGGGTAGGCCGGCAGCTGGTGTGTGGTGGCCGCCGCGGCGATTCCCATGGAGGAGAACTTCCTCAGGTGACGGCGGTGAGGATTCGGTCGGCGGCGTGGTGGCTTGGTTTTCGCGGGGAGCGGCGTGGAAGCCAGCAACACGTAGAGGTGCGGTTGCGCGTGGGTCAAGGGCGGCCGCGTGCGGGTCATGGGCAACGGCGGTGCGAGGTTCAGGGTCGGTTGTGCGTGGGCCGGAGGAGCGGCGATGCGCAGGTCAAGGCCGGCAACGCGCGAGTCGATGGCTGGTGGTTGCTTGCGGACGCTGGGAGAGGTCATGGGGAAGGAGGTTGGCGTTTCTTTTCGGAGCGAGTGGACTTGCCCTATACTGAATCGGTGGTGCTCAAAATAATATTCTGAGCACCGATTCAAAATAGTGGGGCCTATTTAATTTATGTTTCTTTTCCGTCTGTACTGCTCTTTATTCATAATGTATACTTCGCCATATAAAAGAAGAAGTACTTCTTGGTTTTAATCATCCAAAAACACACACGATTTTTCAATGGAAAGTGAACGCTCTGCACATTTCCATTGGCACGTAGTGTTTTGGGCTAAATTGCAGATCAATTTCTACTTGTACTTCTTGTATAATTGGGTCAAACTTTCGCTGATAGGCACAGTTGTTCTGCACTCTGTCCTGAAACTCTGCACCGAGAGCAGAATCTTTTCCAATTTTTCTGCACTTCGTATATTGAATGTTACACTTTTCGTCAGTGTGCAGTTCGCTCCCCTATCTGTACTGCTTCCATTAGCACAGCCGATTTCTGAATAAGAACGGAGACCACCAGAGTGGGGCCGCCCGCGCCCAGGCAATCTGGTTGAGCAGAATCTGGAGCTCGCGCACGGCATCGGGCAGGAACTGCTCGTGGTCGGGAGGTCGACCTGGGAATGGAGGATGAAGGGGCGGCCGCGCTGGGCTTTGCCAGCCCTTCGATTGGCGGTGCTCGAACCTTCCGTCAGGGCGCGCAGATCTCAAGGCGGCAGCGCGCGGACCAGACCATGCGGCGCGCGGGCGCTCTGGCGGCGGCGCTATAACGGGAGTTGGCCGGCAGGGATATCCGAGATCGGCAGGTCAAGGTGGTGGCAGCGGAGGCCATGGGATGTGCTACAGACGGCGCCGGCCGGAGCAACCGGGGGATCGTAGCGGCCATGATTTGTGGCGGCGGGAGCAACCAGGGGTAGGCCGTGCGGAAAATATGGTAGGGAAGAAGCCGGTCCCAGCGAGGTGCGGCGGCGCTGCCTGCGCAGGCTCCGGCGGCGGGGAGGCGCGGTGGGGCTGGTGGCTGCGGGTGCGGGAGGTTAGGGACGGAGCGCGTGGGTTTGGGCGTTCGGGTGGGTTTTCATTTTCGTGTCGTTTCGGTCCACATCGATCCTATATAAGGGCATCTCCAACCGCGCGACCCAAACGGACGCGCTGGGCCGTCCGTTTTGGGCCGTTTGCGTGGCCGAACGGACACCCGGACAGCGGCCCGCGTCCGCGTGTCCGTTTGGATCGCACGCTGCGCCCAACGCGCGGACGCAGCGCATTGGTAATAAAATAAAACAGAAATGAAAATAAAAAAGGAAAAGGACAAAACATAAATTTAAACTAGTTGGTCATTAAACTTAGCCCTATTTTGGGCAAATTTTACACAAAAGAAAGCCATATATGGCTTTAAACTAAAAAAGCAAACCCTAGCCAGGGTTTGCGAGCTCGCGGTGGCCGCCGGCGATACTACCCCCAGTAGTACTCGTCATCGTCGGCGTCGATGATGACGACGCCGCCCGGCGGCGACGCGCCTGTTCGGCTCGACACGCCGGAGGGCACCGGGGACTCCGGCCGGGGTCCCACCGCGCCCTTCCCGGGCGGAGTGCGCGTTCGGCGGGCTCGCCGGCTCGCGCAGCCGTGCCCTCCGCGCGGACTCCTGTCGGAGCCTGCTCCTCCGCCTCGCGTGGCCGAGCGGCTCCTCCTCCGCCGGGCGCGCGGCCCGGCGCTCCTCCTCCCGGAGCGCCGCCGACGCGTAGCGGCCTCCTCCCGACGGCGCGCCGGCTCGGAGGAAGGCCCACGCGTCCGCCCGGGCGTCCTCTCGGGCCTTCCGGCCGCCTCTCCGGCCGCGGAGGTGCGCGGCGTCTCGGCGAGGAGCGGCCATTTGGCCGGCTCGTCGAGGTCCTCGCTGCTCGCGGGACGCCGCGAGCGCCGCCTGCAGCTCCGGGTCGTTCTCCTCCTCCCGGGGCTGCGGCCGCGGGCTGGGGCTGGGGCTGGGCGCGGGCTCGCCGATGTAGAGGCCGCCGGGGCGGCGGCCGGCCCGCCTAGCAGCTGTGCTCGGGCGCGCGCGAGGCCGCGCTGTCGCGGATGTGAAGCACGTGCGCCGCCGCGCATCGTGCTCCACCTCGAACCACAAGTCCCGGTTGGGACTTGCGTCGCCGCACGCGGGGTCCTCGCCGGAGGTCCGCCTGCAGCGCGAGCGCGGCGCCTCCGGATCTCGGCGTAGCGGGCGCGGCCCGACGCCGGGATGGGCGGCACCGGAACCCGATCCGGGCTCAGGTGCCGGCCGTGGGGAGGTGCACGTCCCCCACGGCATTGGGACGCCGGCGTCCCGGAACATCCGCGCCACCGCTACGGTGACGTAGATCCGGTCGCGTCTGGGCGTCGCCGGCGGCCCCATGGCGAACGGCGCCGGCGCGACTGGCCGGCTGCCGCCGGCCTCGTGGTCGTTGGCGGATGGCGAGAACTCGCGCTTCGGGGCCATGGCGGCGCGGAAGCTTCGAGCTCGCGCGTGCGGCCGGAGTGGAAAGTGGGGACCGGATAGGGACAGTCCACTTCCCCGATCCACATTTAATAGGGCCGGGGCACCGACAGTGTGGGCCAGCCACGCGGACAGGGCGGACACGCGAGGACGCCGCGTGCCATCCGCGGCCACGCAAACCCGGCCCAGATTTGGGCCGGGTTTGCGTCGTTCCGGACGCCGCGGCCGTCCGCTTTTGCGGTGCGTCCCCGCGTTGGGCCGGGTTTTTGTCCGGCTGGACCCATCCGGACGCGCGGGCGCGGGATGGGTCGCCCCGTTGGAGATGCCCTAAGACCGAATGGTGCTCAGAATTAGAATAGTGCAACCCTCTATATATATATATATAGGGTTGCACTATTTTGCAACCTATGCTCAAAATAATATTCATGTAAACGTATAAGGAGTGATGGAAAAGACCACCCAAACAAAACCACCTTCTTCCCGGAGACACACACCGCCTGCATCGCCAATTTCCCACTGCCGGCGTGGCCCCCGGCGACCCCCTTCCGCCCGCCACGCCACCTGCCGCCGCCGACTCCCTGGCCGCCCGCCACGCCTCCCGCACCACCACCTGTCATCCCCGCCGCTGGTGCCCTCGATTCCCCGCGCCGGCACTAGTCCCCCATGCCTCTGCTCGCTCCCGTTCCTTGGCCATGGCGCGGCCTCTCCCCAGCATCGGCGCCGCCACAAGTTCATGCCCTCTGCACGGCCCACCCACTCCTACCGCTGGCAAGATCTCTCGGTCGGGCGTTACCCAGCCGACGCGGCAGCGCGCTGCCCCGACCGGCGCTTCCACATGATGTGTGTCGCGTTGCCCCAGCCGCCGACCTCACGGGCTGTACAACCACTGCATCCGCGCGCAGCTTCGGCCACTCCGCGCGTATCTCCGGCCGCTCCGCGCGCAGCTCCGGCCGCCGCCTCCGCACCCATGAAGGAGGCCAGGCCCGGCCGCTACCTCCTCTGCTGCGGTCCAGCCACCAACCAGTCCGCCACGATCTCCGGCCATACGAGCACGGCCGCGGCCGTCCACTTCCAGGACGACGACATCCCCATCTTCCCCGGTGGTGTACACACATCTCCAAACCCACATCTGTGTATAACTGCTCGGCCCTCCCACTTCCTCTCTCTATTTCCCTTTATTGTTTTGTTTCTTCTTTTTCTTGATAATTCTTCTGGGACTAGTACTGCAGATTATCTTCATATTCAGTTAGTATGGCTTCGATTTTGGATATAGCACGGACACGCCAGTACATTGTATTATCATTTTCACTCTTTCATTCTCTAGCTCTTTTGATATGTGAAGAATTCTTAAGAATACAGTCTTATAAAATGTTGATTCTAGAGTTCAAATTGTGGTATTTGTTATGTGGACTTGATTTCCGTGTAATTCTTACGAATACAGTCTCTAATCATGAGTCAATTCAAGAAAAATAGAGCGTACTTCTTGTTTACTGAATTAAAAATGTCTGATAGTAACTGTTGGTACTGTCCCCAAACAAGCCAATTTTTTGATTATGCACCAGGAAGCTAGTGAACATGAGAACGGGATTGCATATGGTCAATTTGAAGAATTACTCGATGTATTGTTTACTTGAATTCCAAGCCTGCTGGATAGGTCCAGCTGTGTGGTTGATCGAACTACCTATCTGTTCTTAATTACTTTGAAGAAATCAAGGTTCACTGACAAGAAAAATCTAACTTACTGCTGCTAAACTGTTATGTGATTTAAGTTGGCTTGTTCTTATTTGGTACGTGTCTAGGGACTTGGCTCAGAACAAACTAAATGGTACTTTTTTTTTGTTTCTTGCGCTAGGCAGTACAGGCAAGATCAAATGAAAAGTTCAACCGCGTGGCGGCAGGAAGTGCAAGTAATCAGAATAATAAGTTTAGGGCAGTACAGATAGATTCAATGAGAAGAGCACTAAAGAAGAAAAGGTCTGAAGTCCAAATAGGCCTACTCGATGCCAGTTTGCAGGTACAGTACATGGTAAATAAATGCAGAAGTATGGTACTAGGAAGTGCAAGTGCCAATGGAGATCACTGAAGATCAGGGAATTGGGAAGAGCGAAGACCCAGCAATGATGCCAAGCTTGATGAATTAGCCAGTTCAGATGAGTCTTTTTATTTAACGGATCCAGTTTAGACGAGTGAATTGTTTCAAAGCACCGACTGATAAAATCAAATCAGGCTTGTGATGGCAGTTCAAATGGGCAAAGAATTGTGATCGATTGATCCGCGACTCTTCATTTATTTATTTACCAATTTTGCTATGTCCCTCCTTGCCGTGGGTGCTTCTTGCAGTCGCCTGAAGCAAGTCTGGCAGAAGCAGAACTAGACACTATTTGCATCACTTTTTTGATTTTTTCTGCAGTTTACATATTTTATTGTCTGCAAATGTTGATTTTCTCTTGGATTAATGTTAATTTTTTAACAAATGTGCAGCTTGTGACCACAGCAAGCACGCAATCGTGAGCTCCACGGAAAAAATCTCGGCGAGGACTCCATCCTTTTGAGAGCTTTCTTGCCGTCAGTCTATCCTGTTGAGAACCAACCTTGTTAGCTTTTGCTAAATGATCATGTAGCTGCAAAGAAAACTAGATACTCCCTCTAATTCAAATTAATTTACTCAGCTTTATCCAGATATACTTCGGTCTCCTATGCCGGCGGTTCCCGTCTTCCCCGAAGATCGCACGCCCCTCGACTTGCGCGCTTCTAGCCCTGACCCGCACGTGGTTGCTCCTATGACCCGCGCTGCCGCCCCTCTACCCGCGCACGGCCGCCCCTGAATCGCGCGCCATCACCGCCCATGACCCGTGTGATGCCGCCCCTCTGTGTGTTTCCACCTTCCACGCCATGGGTGCCCAAAGCAATCAACCTAGGTGCGTGCGAGTTGAACTTTCTGGAAGTTCAATCATTCTATTTCGAGCAATACACATACTTGAAGATCGGCAGTGTAATTTTTTTGCTTTGTCTCGTGGGAGCTGAAAATAGTCTAGCTCGATTTTTGTTTTGATGATGCATTCTTGGCGATGCCTCACGGCCAATCCCCAGCAGCCGACCCGAGCGTGTCAACGATTCCGGCGACCATACCTCGGCGGCTGACCCGCACGCCTCCTCGACTCATGCCACTGCGAGTGCCCGTGTAGGCACTGCGCCACCTCTTCAATGATGATCATTGCCGGCCGCAGCGAAGTGGCGTACATTAGCGCCGGCAGCCAGAGCTGGGCTGGGCATCTTCAAGAACATTTGTCATCGACTCGATAATGTACTCATGTCTTCAGAGCTGGTCGTCTTCAGATTCTGGATGTTGTAGTGTCGAAAGCTAGACAGATTATATACCTTGACAGGTTGTTGCTTCTCGCGTGCGCGTTGTGGTTATTGGGGAGCTGCTACATCTAGTCTAACACGTTCTGGCACTAGCTTCTGCCACAACTCGCTATCTCTTTCTCATGGAAATGATTTATTCTATTGGACGCTGACGCTGCTCTCTATCTCCTAACAGAGCATGTGGCGCTGCTGCTAGCAGCACCCCCTCTGTCTAGTACCGCTACACCTGCATTTCAATGAACATTTTTAGTTTTTGCTGCAAATAACTTTTTCTCATTTTCTAGTACATAGTTCAGCTGCATATTTATTTCAGGCAGTACAACTATTAGATACAGTAAGTACACGTACCCTAAAAAAGGCAGTGTGACTAACAAGAGAAAAGAACAAATGACTTATGAAGTACAAGTGTTGTAGGACGGTGCACTTCTTTTATATCGACACTACAAGAAAAAAATTGATAGTCCGCAACTAACGAACCGTGTGAAGTGCTAAAAACAATATTAAAATCCCTAATAGGGAAGTACAAAATATGAGAGCGGAAAGTACAAGTATTGATGTTGGTAAGTACAATATTTCAGTTTCGGAACTTCAGAACCCGTCGTGAAAAAATTGAGGGCAGTGCACCCACTTAATATAGGAAGTGCAACAAAAACGACTAAATTCCGATGTAGAAAAAATCCCGTCACGTGCATGGAATTTTATATACTTGACGATGAGAAGTACAACCAGTCGACACGAGCAGTACACCCACATTATATAGGAAGTACAAGAAAACCGACCAAATCCAAATGTAGAAAAAACAAAATAATTCTGTCATCTGCGAGGAAGTACGAGTAGTGATTCTGAGAAGTACATGCGGAGGACAACATGAAGTACAAGCGATGATTACATGAATTTAAAGTGTTCAAAGAAAATACCCCCACATAAGTTCACATAGAAAAAAACAATAATAATCCCATCACCCGTAAGGAAGTTCATATACTTGATAATGAGAAGTACAACGATTCGACACGAGCAATACACCCACTTAATATTGGAAGTACAAGAAACCCGACAAAGTCCAAATGTAGAAAAAACAAAATAATCCCGTCATCCACGAGGAAGTACGAGCAGTGACTCCGAGAAGTACAGGCGGAGACAACAGGAAGTACAATCGGTAATTACATGAATTAAAAGTGTTCAAAGAAAATACCCCCACATAAGTTCACATAGCAAAAAACAATAATAATCCCATCACCCGTAAGGAAGTTCATATACTTGAGAATGAGAAGTACAACCATTCGACATCAGAACTACACCCACTTAATATAGGAAGTATAAGAAACCCGACAAAGTTCAAATGTAGAAAAAACAAAATAATCCCGTCATCTGCAAGGAAGTACGAGTAGTGATTCCAAGAAGTACAACCAGATACAATAGGAAGTACAAGTGGTAATTACATGAAGAAAATACCCCCACATAAGTTCACATAGCAACGTTGTGAAGTTCAAATATTAAGATTCGGGAAATGCATAATCTCTTAAATAGAATATAGGGACAATCTAAAATTATTATTTCGAAGCACACATGCTAGTTTTTGTAAAACACACTAGTACCAAAACATTTCCAGGAAGTACAATCACGAAGGACAAGAAGTACAAGGACATGTTGCGGGAAGTTCAGATGCGCATGGTTGTGCTGAGCATTTTGTGTGGTCGTGGACATCAAACGAACACCGTATGAGAAACTTAGTCATTTTACTGAACACTTTCATGAAACAGCACCGAGAAGTACAATCACATTTTCCTAGAAGTGCATGTTCGTGTCGAGGGAAGTTCAATGCTCTGTTTTTACGGGGCGGAAATCTATTATGCAAATCTCATCGATTTGATCACCAAACACTTCAATCATTGTCACCAAAAGCTTTATATGATAGAGTATATGTGTAATTTCATTACCTACAACATTTTACAACAAATAAATGGATCTAATCCACCAAATTAAAATCGTTATCCCACAAAATATACCGGAAACATGATTCTAAAACTTCTAAAATTAGTTTCAAACCATTCAGATTTGGCAAAATTGGTAGGTACGAAAAATATGCGCCATTTGAACACCTTTCCAGCCGTATATCATTTGCATTGTTTAAATATACCGCATGGAAATCGCGGGGAAAACCATTCGGTGCCCATCACATAAAACGGGCGGACAGTAATTCGAGATATTCTCTTAAACTGTAAGGAATTAGAGAAAACAATTAGAATAAGAAAGTTGCGCCTAGTCCATAGCTTTCCAACGCCATATCATTTGAACAAATCATCCAAATTACCGTCTGCTCGTTTTTAAGTACGTCCGAATTTCGGTATTTTCAAAATTGTTCAAAAACTGTCAGGATTTTGAAAAAACGTAAAACATGAAAAAGTTGCGCAATTTCATTATCTATCCAACGGTATATCATTTGTACATTTCCGATAAGAGATTCGAAAATCAAACAAAAAGTTCGTTTTCTGGCCATATAGAAGCGTTTTCGTATTTTCAAAATTAAATTTAAACCATGCTGAATCTGCGAAAGTTGTGAACATGAAAAAGTTTCGGTTTTTCATTATCTATCCAACGGTATATCATTTGCATAGTTCCAACAAATGGTTGAGAAAATCGTAGTATAATCAGTTGCTGTGAAGAAAAATGAGAAGTTCAGGTAAGTTCTGACAGAAAGGTCAACCCTCTTATCCAGGAAGTTCAACCTTGTCTCCAGAGAAGTTCAAGTCGGTGCTCAGAATATTATTCTGCAACTGGTTGCAGAATAGTGCTGGTATATATATATATATATATATACATATATATATATATATATGTTGTTTTTATCCATAAAAAATAAGGTAGGGCAGCCGCCTTACCTTTCCCTATGGGGTCCTCCATGCCTGACTGTGACATTCGAATGCATATTTAGTCGGGATCATGCATGATTGTGACATCTGAATGCAGATTTAGATTGCCAAGAGTTATGCTAGGTCAATTATTACTTACAGGATTGTTTATAGCTACACGGATAGAAAAAGCACGAGAAAACCATGCATGAACAATTTGAAGATCAGTAGAGAGGCTTTCGCTGAATCTCCAATTTGTTACCCTCGTGGCCAGAATACATGTTGTGCAATTTGAGGCGAAGATACTATGAAATTGATCAAGATCTTTTTGTGTGTTTGCAGGTGAGAATTCGAATTTCAGTTGTAGCCTCACATTTTCTTGCATGTTTCCTCATGCTATGAATACGAGGAAATCTTATTGATGAATGTGGCCGGGAGACGTGAATGCGTTTGGTCTAGTTAGAAAGTAGCCATTACACTGATAAATGGTTGCAAGGCAAGTCATCGTAAAATTCACTACAAAGTACTCTCTGCGTTTACTGAAACTGATGCATCATAGTACATTTACATCATAGTACATAACATGAGCTTGAGAATCGGTAATGTGAGTTTGCACACATCGTTAATACTAATACGATGTCTTCCTCACAAACACAACCATGAGCGACTTATCAGTCACAGCCAACCAGGTCTTATCCTTGGAAGCATACACACCCAGATCCTTGCAAGCCTCTTTCTTGGCGCACACCATTAGCTTGTATCCCATCACGTCCGCTCCATATTTCTCGATTCGGAACACACCGAACGACCTTCCACCCCATTCCTTGCCAGCGGCTAATAGCTGACGCCTTCCTGATAATGTCTCCAGGAACGATCGGTGAGGTGCCAATCTAGCATTGTTGCGCATAAACTATCAAGGTCATGGAACTTAATCCAGATGTCGCTCGACAACTGGATCGGCTCCTGAGTTGATATTTTCCATGGTAATGGTGTCAAACGCAGGGGTGTGCCGAGGTTTGTATTGTTGCGCTCCTGGAGCACGAAATGGAGACATTGTTCGCCAATCTGGATTGTTGTAAGGCCACCACCACTTAGGCGTTTGGCCGGGAGGATATAGTAGTGGTGCTAGCTAGTTATCTCCTTACCTTCTGTGTCATAGACTAGTTCGGCAACATTTCTTGGAATGCAAGGGAGAGAGATGGCGAGAAGCTGGAGGAGGAAAAGGAGGAAATTCATGTCGTCGATCTACAGGGTCACCTGTAAACTTAGGAATATATTTGGTCGGTGTTTCTCCATATTCAAGTTTGAAGGTGATGCATCCATCATTTATGTCTACCCATTTAATTGGATGATTTCGTTGTTTATCTCATTTAAATCATTTCTTTTAATGTGCCTTCTTTTAGAAAACATTAAACATGATAACGTCTCCAGGGAATGATCGGTGAGGTGCCAATCTAGCATTGTTGCACCGAAACCATCAAAGTCATGGAACTCAAGCCAGATGTCGCTCGACAAATGGATCAGCTCTTGAGTTGATCTTTTCCACGGCAATGGTGTCAAACGCAGGGGTGTGCCGAGGTTTGTACTGTTGCGCTCCTGGAGCACGAAATGGAGACATTTTTCGCCAATCTAGATTGTTGTAAGGCCACCGCCACTTAGGCATTTGGCCGGGAGGATATAGTAGTTGTGCTTTCTAGTTAGCTCCTTACCTTTTGTGTCATAGACTAGTTCGACAACATTTCTTGGAATGCAAGGGAGAGAGATGGTGAGAAGCTGGAGGAGGAAAAGGAGGAAATTCATGTGGTTGATCTACGAGGTCACCTGTAAACTTAGGAATGTCTTTGGTCGGTGTTTCTCCATATTCAAGTTCCTTGGGTTTTTATATTGAAGGTGATACATCCATCATTTATGTCTATCCATTTAATTGCTTGATTTCTTGTTTACCTCATTTAAATCATTTCTTTTAATGTTCCTTCATTTAGAAAACATTAAACATGATAACCCTTCTTCTTTTTTTTGGAAAAAAGTAAAAGCTGGTAGGCTTTTTATCAATAGATAAGACCACAACACAATCTAGATTTATAAGTTATAAAATAAACAAACTCATTATATCAGACGATTTTAGCTTTCTATGGATATGTACAAACACTGATAATATTAGATGATTTTTTCTCTCTCAATTTTGTTCCCACCGGCTCTATAGACCAGTCGATGGGTGACCCTCATGAATGATGAGGCAGACGGTTGCCACTCCGTGCTGATGGCATAGTTGGTGGTGAAGCGAATCAAGATAGTTATGACACAATGAAATTCCTTGACCTGTTTTAATTGACACAAATACAATGCACTGCGTGCTCCTGATCATTACAACTTTGCGTCAATTTAATAAGATTGAAGGGAGTATGTATTAAGTTGGATCTCACAACATTGAGTGATAGGTACCAATTGTTTTCCTTGGTGTGGTAACTGAGGGTTCATCAAACCAATGGGAATGTAGGTCTTATCTCTGTCTACTAACAACTAGATAAAACTAAAATCTCTCTTGGTGCCCCAAAACAGATAGGTATTTGGAGTTGACAACATATATTAGATAAAAAGGATAAATATATTTTTGATTTTCTAAATTGAAAATACTTTAATGAAAAGTTTATTTACAACATGGATTTGCTACCATGGGGCATAGATATGCATGCCGTAGGAACCCATCGATGATCGCCGTCTGAAACTGCCACTTGACAGCCACTTCACGGTCGCCACGCAAGCCATTGACAAAAAAAGAGGTGGTCTCCACCACATGTTGCTACTTCCTTGGACTGACGGTGGTTCCCTTAGAGCATCTCGAGCGGCCCGACGCATTTCAAACATGATTTGTATCTGTTTGGATAGAATCGAGGACACGAAAATGGCTAATTTTTGGCGTTCTCTGTTTGGGTAGAGAGCTTTAGATAGTTTTTTTCATGGCATATCAGCTTGGGTAGAGACATTTAGATAGATTTTTGTTTTCATTTGGGCTTAGGGTCTCCGCCAGTTTCTCTTCTCAAGAAACTAGTACCATGTAAATGCTTTCTTTATATAAAATAAAATAAAGATATACACTGGGGAAACCTATATATTGTTCAGCCTCAAAAAACTAATCTAGCAGGACGATTGCCCTTACCAAGGGCGGTTGGGTAAATAGCAAGGCACTCTCGACTCTATTCTTTCGAAGTCGGAAACCTTACGCATGATTGCCAAACCAGGACGAAGATCCAAAGAAGGGAGGTCAGCAGGGGTCAACCAAACAGTGGGGCTCATGCATGGTTGTGAAATTCTAATGCAGATTCTGCCGAGATTTCTGCTAGGTCAACTAGTAATTACATGATTGTTCATATCTACACGGATGGAAAAAAGGGTGAGAAAACCATGCATGAGTAATTTGATGATCAATAGTGAGGCTTTGCTGAATCTCCGCTTTGTACCATCGCTGTCAGAATACATGCTATGAAACTTGAGGCAAAGATGCTCTGAAATTGATCAAGATCTTTTTTGTATGTGTGTGCCCGAGAATTTAAATTTCAGTTTGTAGCTTCATATTTTCTTGCATGTTTCCCCACGCTATGAACACGAGAGAAAATATTGTTGATCAGTGTGGCTGGGAGAGGTTAATGCGTTGGGTCTAGCACTCTAGCTAAAGAGTCGCCATGCATTACACTATGAGAAACGGTTCCACGGTAAGTCATCATAAGATTCACTACAAAGTACTCTCTGCGTTTATTGAAACTTATGCATCATCATAGTACATAACATAGCATGAGCTTGAGAATCGGTACTGTGAGTTTGCACACATCGCTAGTAATACGATGTCTGCCTCACAAACACAACCATGAGCGGCTCATCGCTCACAGCCAACCAAGTATTATCCTTAGATGCATACAAGCCAAGATCGTTGCACGAATCTTTCTTGGCGCACGCCATTAGCTTGTATCCCGTCACGTTCGCTCCATTTTTCTCGATTCGGAAGACGCCAAACGACCTTCCACCATCCTCGTTGCCAGCACCTAATAGCTGATGCCGTCCTGACAAAGTCTGAGGCAAACGATCGGTGAGGTGCCAATCTAGCCTTGTTGCGCAGAAACTATCAAGGTCATGGAACTCGATCCAGATATCGCTCGAGAGCCGGATCGGCTCCTTAGTTGATCTTCTCCACGGCAATGGCGTAAACCGCATGGGGGTGCCAAGGAGAGTGGTGTTGCGCTCCTGGAGCACGAAATGCAGACATAGCCAGCCACTTGGGCTTGTTGTAAGGCCACCACCACTCAAATGTTTGGCTGGGAGGATGTAGTAGTTTCCCTTGCTACTTAGCTCCTTACCTTCTATGTCATAGACCAGTTCGGCAACAGTTATTGGAATGCAAGGGAGAGAGATGGCGAGAAGCTGGAGGAGGAAAAGAAGGAAATTCATGGGGTCGGTCTAGGGGATCAATTGTAGGGTTAGGAATGTATTTCAGTCGATGTTTATTTCGATCCAGGTTCCTTGGATTTTTATATTGAAGGTGATGCATCCAACATTTATTACTATCCATTAATAGCATGGTTTGCTTGTTTAAATCATTTAAATCAGGCACTTTTAATGTGTATTATTTTAGAAAACAATAAATGTGAAACCCTTCTTTTTTTGGAAAAAAAGTAAAAGGCTTGTATGACTTTTATCAATAGATAAGATCACAACACAATCTAGATTTATAAGTAATAAAATAAACTTATACTATTAGGTTATTTTATCTTTGTATGTACTCTTTAAAAGAATCAACAAATTCGAGGCAAATTTTAATCTATCATATGGAAATTCAAAAAGACAATGGAAAACTTGCGCACGGAGTCAACCTATGTGATGTAGTGCTAATAAAAATACAAACACATGTATATGAAGGTTTCAGAAAAGAACCCTTCACAATATTTGTTACCATGTATGAGTTTGCTTGGCTTTGTACCCAAGTGAGCATGTGGCATGCGAAATCCATATCTAACTTAGTCATCATGACCATATTTTTGGCAGAGTGTGCATCTCGTCATGGAAAAGAACTTTGCGAACTAGAGTCCACTTGGCTTTTTGCCTAAATGAAAACATTTGACATGCAAAATCCAAACTAATCTTAATTATTATGGCCCTATTTTTGGCAAAGATGTGCATCTCATCATAGCAAAAAACTTTCCTAGCAAGTGTATGAAACTTATATGATTTATATGACATACAAATATGATTTTACATTTTATTAGTGCACAAAGAGGGCCATATGTGTGTTATTTTGTGAAGGGGCTACCAAACAGAAGGTGTACACTGCCATCATTCAAATTTTCGCAAGCATTAGTCCTTATAGGAAGGCTAGTTCCTAGGTTTGAGGATTTATCTCGATTTGCAGCAATATATGGAACTATTTTTGAGCCTGGGCCGATTAAACTTAAATTTGAACTATAGGTGAAAGCTCAAAGTATCCTTTTGGGTTTTGTGTGTTTGATGGTGTTGAAGAATTTGTAGGCGGACTACGGTCGTTGACCCCTCAAACACCGAAAGCTCGAAGATCGAAGCCATATTATACACTAGGACTTAGGTGGTACTTTTTCCCTTTTTTCGTGTGTGTCTCAAAGCGTTGGATGGAGAGATGTTTTTTTTTTTGCTATGGCTAGTAGTACCGGTACTAGAAGCGGCAGTACCTCTATTGCTTTCCATCACACATGTAGACACAAGCAGAAACCCATCCAGCGGTATTGCCTCTGCTAAACTAGAAGCGGTAGTTCCGGCTCTGGTACCGCTCGCGGTACAACTTTTTGAATCAAATCATTCCGTGTCCAGACCGGTACCAGACGTGTACTTGTCCCAAAACTGCCGCTCGAACTACCCCTGTTGTGTGATCACGGTAATCTGGCTGAGCTACCACTTAGGTACCGGCAAATAGACTCATGGCAGCAGTAGTACTGGTATGGTAACGCTTGTGGTACCGCCCGGGACACTGAACTCGCAGTAATTGCGATGGTACCGTGACCGGCATTTGTACCGGTAGTACAACTCGGTGAGTCCCATGTGCCGCTTTGACCGTAACGGTAACACAGAAGTGGCAGTACCAGTCATGCGCGAAATCTCAGTAAAACGGTTGGGTCTGAGGATCCCTATAAAAAGGGGTCTTCTTCCCTAGCCCACTCCAACGTTTTTCCACTCTCTTTCCGATGCATGTAAAATGCCTACATGAACTTTGTCCTTTATCATATTGAATTCCCACATATCTGCATCATATATGATGATAATACTATCTTTTACATTGATTTATGGGGATTTACCAATGACCCCCTTTATTTGGTTTATAACTGGAGAACAGGAAAACCCTGTATTGCGTATTGTTTTCACTTTCACAGACCTGTACGGAGTCAAATTTATCTGGAATTTTTGGAGTGTCACTTTTTCATCAGGAGAAGCACCCTGGGACCTGGAACCACACCTAGAGAGGCCTAATGCCCGAAAGAGTAGAGGTGGCGCGCCCTACCTTGCTGGGCGTGCCACCCACCCTCTTTCGGCCGTCAATCATCCGATTGCCCCTATTCTTTCGCCCACAGACGTATTTTGACCTAAAAATCACTATATATATGGACCTGAAGAGTTATCGGGAGGGGAGCACCGCACAAACACAGAAACAAGAAAACGGAGGCTGTTGCAAAGAAGATTGGAAGGGAAAACTCCGCCGGGATCACCACCGAGGGATCTCCACCTTCTCCAACGTCTTCATCATTATTACCATGATCAAGGGAGATCAGTCCACCTCAAGACTACATGTTTGTGGAAGTAGCTTGATCTATTTCTCTCATGATCTTTATAGTTCTTAGTGTCATATGAGCTGCTTCACATGATTATGACCCTATTTATAATACCTATGTGGTGGATCCTTATTCTGATATTGTGCTATGAGATCTGATCATATTATGTATAAGATGTATTGATAGATGCATATTATGTACCCCGTTCTTAATTATTTGTTCTGATCCAACATCTATGCAAAAGCGTGTGTGGGGTGATGTGTGTATTAGATGGAGTAGCATGGTTTTAGTGATTGGATAGTGATAATATTTTCAAGATCTATTATGGCCTTGGCCTTTTATTTTTCTACCTCACTAGGGATAAAGTGAATGCATATGCTATGTTCGTCACGTGACAGTAGTGATGATCTTGTTTGTCAAGGTAGCATATTTGATATTCAAACTTCATGTTAAAGTACTTATGGCTATGCTATGTTAATTCTTAATACAAGATTGCATGGAGTTTTCCCTTTCTTGTGGAGTATAAGAGAGATGTGTTGTATCATCTCTATGTTAGAACGTGATGCCCATATTAATTCTTATCTTACGCATACTATTATTTGCACCTTCATATCTTATTGATGAATTGTTATTTGTCCACTAGAACTTAAAGAGAGAATGGTCAAGTGAACCCATGAACCCCGGTCCACTTTTTATCATAAGAAACACCTTTATATTGCTTTTATCTTATTTTCTATTTTGTGCATTATTTTAATCCAAAAATACAAATATTTACTTTTCCTATTTGCATCCAAAACACCAAAAACGATAAAACTCTTTACAATTTTTACTTAGTTATTTTATCTAGTCTAGTTTTACTTCTTATTTTATTTTACTTGTGTTTATTTACTTACACGAAACCTTGTGCTTGACAACCACACGGTGGAGTTGGTGATACAAGGCATTTATTTTACTTGGATGCTTGCTAGAAGAAGGGAGAAGAGAATACTCTTTGTCCGGTTCCCCGAGAGTTTGATATAAACCCTTGAGTCACCCTTGTGGGGAAAATACTTTGCTGACACAACTGGCATAGGCATCCCCAATGGGCCTGCCAAAGATGGTACCCGGGGTTTATTGAAGGCTCATAACCCGAAGAATACGAAGCCCAGAAGCCTATTAAAGCATCGACTATGGCAAGAAGAGATAGATTAGAAATAAAGAGATTTGTAACTTTACGGGTCAAACTCACAGAGTCTACCGGAATCTGTAACTTGTGTAATACGAAACCCTCGACTCCGCCTCCTATATAAGGGAGACTCGAGGGACGAAGAAAGGATCAATTTCATTGTTAACACAACCCTAGTTTTCTAGCAGTCGAGTACTTTTCCGGCTGAAACCCTCGAGATCTACTTCCCCTCTACTTCCACGAAAACCCTAGTCTACAACGTGTAGGCATTGACAAGGCGATACCTTGTCAACAAGACTCTGCACTTGGAGCCCAACATCATCACTCTCCTCCATTGTTGTTGAGCTTCAAAGCACTAGGTCTCCCTCCCTAGCCACCGAATCAACCCAAAACTTTGGGAATCGAAGGAGGAGGTCCCGATCTACACATCTTCCCAAGAAATTTCGAATTCCCCTACTAATCCTTAGTGGATCTTGGAACCGTAGATCTTCTTTTGTGGAGGTTCTTGTTGAAGATCTCAGCTTGAGGTTTGTTTGGTTTTGTTCAAGCCCTTGTTGATGTTGGGAGTATAGCTGGGCATGGGTAGCCTGACCCAGATGACCCGAACTGACCCGGCCCAGATGGCCCGACCTGACCTATCTCGAAAATCCTGGGCCGGGCTTGTATGTCGGGCCGGGTTCGGCCTGAATTTGGATCCCAAATGTTGGCAGGGCCGGGCTCGGGCTTGCAAAAAATAGGATTTTAGCCTAGTTTGGGACGGGCTTGTGATAACCCTCAAGTGCAGTGATCACCGCAATACAATTCGATAAGTATTTGAGTGTTGAAACCACGAGGAGCTGAAGGTAAACTATCCATTCTCTGATGCCCTATAACCCACTTATATGACTTTCTATGCAAAGGTAGGAGATATGTGATGACGGCTACAAGCAACTCCAAAAAGATCTTGATACGTTGGGACTCCAAGTGCAGAGTGTTGTATCAAGGGAGTACTTTTTCCCACAAGGGTGACTCAAGGGTTTATATCGACTCTCGAGGAACTGGATGGAAAAGTGTTCTCTTCTCTCTTCTTCAGGCAATCCTGCAAGTAATTAAATGCCTTGTGTCCCCAACTCCACCATGTGGTTGTCAAGCACAAGATTTCGCCAAAGTGAGCAAGTTCATCCCCAAATGGAGGATGCACTGCCGGCGCCCCCCAAACGGAGGTGACGGCGCCGCTGCCGGCGCGTATTTGGGGGCTGCCAGTGGAGATGCCCTTAGTAACATCATACATCTCAAGGCATTTTGGTGACATTGCATGCTAATAAATGGAGAAAGAGAGTGAGGTAGTAACTAGCTATGTTACCATAACATCGCACATCTCAAGGCAAGATGAGTCTACAACATAATAAATGATATAATGCATGACACCACATATAAGTTACTATCCACTATGAAGGTAGTAACCTAGACTAGTAACATGGCATATGTTACTAGTCTAAGTTACTCCCCACTATGACCAGTCTAACGTGAGCATCCTAAATTAACCGCCGATACACCACACACTCAACGTTTTTCCCTCTTCAGCAAGCGTTGCAATTTTTTTTAGCGCAGGCAGGATGTTGCGCTATTCCCCATGCCATATACTTCAATGTCATTATTATGCAAGGAACTATGATTCTCAACTTCCTTTTCACTTCACTCAGGATAATTAAACTAACCTTTTTATCCACAATTTTTTTCAATATCATTATCGGAAATATCCTCGCTGGGTTTTCTCCTTTTCTTCCGCTGCTCATTGTCATCATTGTAATAGTAGTTCCACTGGACGCCGATTCCTGCGCCGACAACACGGCTATGTGCTAGATTCTTCTGCACCGGCTTTCTGAGGGTCCAGTTTATGGCCCGGGTCAAAGGTTGATCCCATGGGGTCGATCCATCGGAGGAGCTTTCACATTCCAGCTGATTTTGCTTACGCTGCAAAAAAAAACATATCAAACATTTAGAAGAATGTAATCGATTTGATTAAAAGCTACAGTAGATAAATTACCAGTTCAACAGCTAATTGCTTCATCTTCTTGTATGTTACATATTTCCTGGTTTTTTTGTCTCGATGGCACCGAGCCCTGATAAACTCACGTTGCGGCCGATCCTCGAAATCTTCCCAGGGCTTGATTTTGGCAGAAGTTAAAGGATCAACGTCCTCCTTTTCCTACCTCGGCCTCTTACATCGTAACAACGGCTTCCGAGAGTTACAGAACCTATGTTCATGCGACGCATGTACAAACCCCACTTCCTTAAATCCTTGTTCTCCTTTCTAGCACAATTATTTTTGAATGTTTCCCACTCCTCCGTGATCATGGGATATGCGTTGTGTACCTTGGAGTAATCATCACGCTTGTCCACCATTCTTCGTACTCTCGTTTTCTAACTGCTCAAGTCCCTACTGAACTTATCAAGGGCGTGGGTGTTTACTAGATTTTTGGTGAGATTCTCGTTGTTGTGAGGGTCTGGAAATGTGTACCGTCTGTGCAACTTAGAGATAAGGCTAGCACATAATTATGCATTCTCCCTAATGTTCTTCTCGTTGATCGAAATGGTATCTCGAAGAATACATCCGCATTGGCCGCCATAACTAGATGCAACTGAGGGCGGCCAAATAGGCTCACCATTGGCAAGCCTTCTTTCCAAGACAGTATCCACTAGTGGAAAACGGGGCAATAGGCCCGGTCCATTTGGGCCTTTAGACCCGGTTCCCGAACCGGGACCAACTAGGCGGGACTAAAGGGGGTACCCTTTAGTCCCGGTTCAAAGATAAACCGGGCCTAAAGGCCTCAACACGTGGTGCGACCGGGAGCTCCCGCTCGGAAGGGCTTTGGTCCCGGTTCGTGGTACGAACCGGGCCTATGTTTCTGCCGCGGCGGAGAATTGCTATTTCTCTGCCGCGGCACAGATTTGGGCTGTACCGGCGTTTCTGCCGCGGCGGAGAAACAGATCTGTTTCCCTTGCCGCGGCGAGTTTCAGCAATGCATATCTATATCATTCAAGAAACCACAAAAAATCGTCATGAATATATATAGACATCGTCAACGGTAGACGACATAGTCAACACGAGTACACGTAATGCATGCATATTTACAATACAACTTTTCCTGAACGAATATCCTCCGCCGTCACGATCTTCCGATAGTGCTCTCCACACAGGGTAAGGACCTCGGTAATAAAGAATCCCGCGATTTCCTCTTGAATTGCTTTTATTTGATCCGCTGTTATGAGAGTGTCCCGTGAGCGTGTCATCTATATTTAAAAAAGGAGATCAATATATGAATGGAACTCAATACAATAGATGGTACTAATTAAGATTAATTGTGAAAATTTGTTATCGTACACGAGTGTGGTGTATTTGGGGATCCCCACCCTTGGGACAGGCCATGTCACGCATGAAGGTGCGGACGTAGTATCCACATAAGTTATTCCCTTGTTCCTGCCTCATACACTTTACGAAAAAATAGTTCGATCAAACTAATAATCAAGCATCGTATTGAAAGTAAATATCATATATAAAGTTTCACGGACATAGCTATATATATAGTACTACTTACGAGGGTAATCTCTAAATGTAAGCTCCGGTTTCCACCATTCACCCGGAATAGTATTGATGAACCGTTTCCAAGCCACTGCCCGGCAAAAAATAATGAGTAAATGAGTAATTGATTAGTTGATGATATCTTCGAATTAGAGCGAGATGAAGATGCCAATACGAAATTGATTGAAACTACCTCCGGAGGATGGCAGCCATGTCCGCCCATTCCGCATATTGCATGCGTTTCGAGTCCATGACGTTTACGACTCCAAGGTGAAGATCAATGATTAGGAGAATAAAATGGAAGCTGCACAAGCATAGCTCAATGATTACGAGAATAAAGTGGAAGATGCACAAGCATAATGTATGTTATATATAACACTCACTTGAAGTTGTAGGGAAAGAATATATCCTCTTTGTCTGCTTGCTTCTCTAAAAACATTACGATGTTGTCCTCTCGTGTCCTTGGCGAAGTCTCGAACCGTAACTTCATGAGCTGTGTTTGGGTCTATGAACCCCAGCGGTAGGAGCTTGCCTCTTTTGTATTCCAGCTTCTTCATTCTGCATAATTAAATGTATAGCGTACACAAAGAATATAATGAGGATAATTGTTAGTGCAAATGAATGAGCTACAAACTTAATTACACAAATAAATCACTTACGAGCGGTAGTAACGCGATGACAGCTTTGTCGAGGCGTCTTGATTGAATAACCGAAACGGTTCGCATAACTCAAGGTTTATCTCGTCTTCCCCCGGAAGTAATGCTCATCTCTAAGATACACCGTGAGGTAGGTTTCACATCTTCGACGAGGCTTTCAGGTACCGGTCATGCAACCTTCGCATCCGAGTCCCTAGACGCGCGAGCTCGCCGGGTTTGACGAGATCTTTTCCGTATCTATACGTGTTTACCACTTGAGCCGTTGGATAGTAATCTTCGTACTCAACTGATGCTCCCCGAGCTCTAGCCGCCCGTTCGATCATCGATGCCGTCTCGGATCATGATATGGCTCCACGATGAAGTGGGGTACGGCCTGAATGTCCCGTTGTCCAAGCTGGGCGACTTTTTTGCTTCTTTGCTCGCTCTAGAGGACTGTCCAGAGAGCGGTCATAATCAGCTCTCAGCTCAGGTCTCTTCATTCTCGTCTCGGCAAAGTGCTTCACCATGCTCGCGGTCGAATAAACACCTTCTTCGGCGCAAGAAACGCCTTTTGCTCTTCGATGCTGCTCATGTGGTAACAACTGCGGAGTCTGTGCCCTCATTGGAGTTGATGATCTCTTCGGAGCTGTAGGAGGTGCCGCGGACAGCTTCCTCTTTTGCTTAAGTGGAGGCGGCGGAGTCTCCGACGAGGAGGAGGAGGAGGCGGCGGAGTATTTTCACGCGGAGCAGAGCTGGTCATGGATAGGGGAATCATCATCGCGCACAGGGAGAATCATCACGCGGAGGAGACTCGGGTGGCGGAGGAGGCGGAGGTGGCATGCTTGTTGGCTTCTCACCGGAAACACAATGTTCTCCTTCCGCCATTGCACGGTGGTTCTACGGGCTTCTCCCCAGTTCTTTGATTTCCCCATCTTCACCTGCAGGGTGCTCAAGCACCAACCCCTCATAAGCGCTCATCACTTCATCCACCATCACAACAGCAAAGTCGTCTTGGACCGAACGGCAATGGTAAGACCTTGTAGGTAAGAGGATGCCGACCGCCGCCTTGAAGGATAGGTTGAAAACTTTAACATGCAGCTCACAAGGACGGCTCTCGGTGAGATCATCCACGGGGGTAGCGAGGAGGCTCGACCACCTGGTCATCATCATCATCATTATCCACCTGCTGAGAGGAAGCCACGCTGCTTTTCCGGTGTGGTTGAGATTGCGGCGGGGCGATGGCATTGAGCGGTGCGGGATCTACGGCCTGCCCCCGAGCCATCCGAGATGTAAGTACTTGGGTTACCATGCTTAGTTGGGCTTGCATGGTGCTCATACCCTCCTCTAAGTTAGCCAGGCGGTCTGTTTCCCTTGCCTTCCTCCTCTCATGGCTTTTATCGGGAAATCTCTTCCTTTCCGCGGGAAAGCCATACTTCCACGGAACGGAGCTCGCTTGTGCCTCGTGTTCGTCCGCCGTGTTCTTTGTTCCCAAGGGCGCGTGTCGGCTCATCGTTCTCTCTTTCGGGCTGGAACAACCCCGCCTCCACGTCCCTATGTGCTTTTTCCGGGGCATCAATGGGAACCTTCGGATGAGCTTTCTTATAGATGCACTTCCCCGTTTACTGGATCCAACGTTCCCCCAATCCCGTAGAACCACTCCTTGCACCGTTCGATCCAACCGTGTGTCCCTAATCTGATCCCTTTATTGGTCAGTTCCGCCTCAGCTGCCTGCCACTTAGGACGGTTAGCCCTGTATCCACCTGGACCCAGAATTTGGTGATATAGCTTCAACGCAGCATTTGCCTTATTTATTTCCGACCTTCTCTTAAATTCTTCTGACTCCGTGCTGTACTTCACGAATTCTTCCCGGTGAGTTTTTACCTTCTCATTGTCCGGAGTCTTCTTTATCTTGATAAGGCGGCGCAATCTTTTCTTGTGGCTCTTGAATAGTTCGGCCATCTTCTTCTTGCCAAACTCGCGGAGGGCCTGCTCCATCTTGGCCTTTTCAGCGTCACCCCCTCTTCGGGTACTATGTTGAAATGTGACATGAGCTTGTCCATAATGCTGTTTTTGGCTACATCATCGATATAAAGACCTTGACCTTCTTCCTCTGCAGACAGCACTAGTCCCTTCGGCTTGTGCCATTCTCGAACGGTGATCGGGACGTGGTCCCTAACAAGCACTCCGCATTGAGCTATAAATGCCTTTGCACCTTTCTCCGGAGCAATCGGTTTACCATCATTTTCGATGTGGGTGATGTCGTGCCTAACACCGTCATCCAACTTTTTGGCCGGGCCTCGCTTCCTCGACTTTACGAGAACAAGTGCTCGATCCGGAGGGCTAAAAAAGAAATAATTCATAGTCAGTACAATTTAATTAGTTAATGCATCTAGTCGATCAACAGCGGCTTAATTAGTTTATATACCTCGGTGATAACTACAGTTCGGGAGCCATTATGATGATCTTGTTCCTCACCGGCGCCACTAGGATCTTCTTCCTCAATATTCTCCGCTCCCTCACCGGAGTCATTCAAATAAGTTGCGGTGACATCGTCACCGCCATCATCCGGAATAACGTCGTCGTCGCGATCATCCGAGTACCGTTTGCTATGAGTTCCTCCATGAAATTTTCTTGAATTTCATCTCTCTCCATGCTTTCTACAACGACCTGCAAGCTATACATAGGAACCATCATATGATCAAATTAAGGATAATGCGGAAAACTGAAAAAATGGAGTTACATATGTGTAGTTCTTAACTAAGGATCGATAATATAGTGCTAAAAGCGAGATAGTGCGATTACATGCATACATAGATCGGGTTCATGTTTATTTAACCCTAATACATATCAATCACTACTACAACCACTCAACCGCGCAGACCGGGTCCTAGAGGGCGCCGACCGGGTCTCGAGCCGCGGCTGGGTGTGCCCCCAAAGCCACGGAACAACAACGGGAGCATAGCTAACATGAGATCCCCGCATAACGCTCCATCCGGTCCTATACATGTTGTCTAACGCGTACATGTAACGGCGAACGTGCTCGTCCTCCGCCGCAATGCGCTGAGCTACCTCCTCCTGCGGGGCCGGCTCCCTCTGAAACGACCGTGGCCCATAAGACCTCCACCAAAGAATATCCGGGTCGACAACGGGACCCGGATTCCGCACCGAGGTGCGCGACCCGGAAGCTAAGACCTCCCGGTGCCACCCGGCGGAGCCCAGTCCCGGACCTCCCCCATCTGCTCCATCTCCTCTAGAAGAGTCGGACCACGGCCCGCCGGCTGTCGCTGTCGCGGCGGCATCGTAGCTACGAAAACAAATCATATATGTACTAATATAAATAAAAAACATGATATTGTGCTAAATAAAAAACTTCACTACTTTTGTACTAACGCCGCGTTCCACGACCCCGAATCGATCGATCCGGATCGGGGGTCGGGAACGACAGCGGGAGCGGTAGCGGAATTGAATGACCCTGTTATGGGTGCGTCGGCGAGGCGCCGGCGATGCCGGCACCGCCACGGACTCGGCGCTCCTCCTCGCTCGCTCTTTCTCTATTTCGCGACCCTAAGTCTATGTCGCGGCGGCATCGCTACGGACTCGGCACCGCCACGGTCTAAGTTGTCGGCGCGCGCGGGGGCGCGCCGACACAAATGAATCTATTTTGTAACTTAATTTTCTAACTTTTTTCTAACTAATTTTACTAACTTTTTTCTAACTAATTTTACTAACACTAACTAACTAATTTTTCTATCTTTTCTCTAACTAATTTTACTAACACTAATTTTACTAACACTAATTTTACTAACACCTAACACATTAACTAATTTTACTAACACACCTAATACTAACAATAATCTAACAATTTCTAAAAATCTAACAATTTCTAATACTAACAATAATCCAAAATTTCTAAAAATCTAAAAATCTAACAATTTCTAAAAGGGTGTGGCCGGGGGCTCACCTTGCTTGGCGCCGGCGGAGATCGAGGACGTCGACGGCGGCGCGGTGGAGAGGAAGGAGACGGACGCGGGCGGCGACGGCGGCGCGGTGGAGAGGAAGACGACGGGCGGCGGCGGAGGGCGCCGACAGCGGCGGGTGTCGGCGGGCGACGCGGACGAGGCCGGGGCGCGGGAGGGCGGCGGCGGCGTGGGCGCGGGAGGGCGGCGGCGGCGTGGCGCGGCGGCGGCGTGGGCGCGGGAGGGCGGCGACGGCGCGGGCGCGGGGAGGGCGGCGGCGGCGTGGGCGCGCGGCGGAGCAGCGGCCTGGCGGCTTCGTCACGCGCGTACGCGGCTTCGTCTCCGCGGGATTGATCTCCGCGGAGACGAAGTGTTTTCTTTTATACCCCCCTTTGGACCCGGTGCGTGTTACAAACCGGGTCCAAAGACCTTGGACCCGGTTTGTAATACAAACCGGGACTAAAGGCCATTTTTGCTGCGTTTTCGCTGCGCGCGCAAAAAAGGCCTTTAGTCCCGGTTTGTAATACAAACCGGGTCCAAAGGCCAAATTTTTTAAAAATTTTTCATTCCCGCCTTATTTCAAATGAAAAAAAGCCACCGCACTGCCCACCACCGCCACCGCCACACGTGTCCCTTCCCCGTGCCCCGCCGTCACCGCCATGTACGGGCCACCGCCGTGTACGCCCACCACCGCCACCGCCGTGTACTGGCCACCGTCGGCACCGCCGTGTACTGCCCACCACCGCCACCGCCACACGTGTCCCTTCCCCGTGCCACGTGTCGCCGCCGCTTCCACGTGCCTCGCCCCGCCGCCACCGCCGTGCGCCGTGTAGATCCCGCTTCCACGTGCCACGCCCCGCCGCTTCCCCGCGCCACTGTCGCCGCCGCTTCCACGTGCCACGCCCCGCCGCTTCCCCGCGCCACCTGTCGCCAAACTTGCCGCGTCGCTGTGCTATAAAGCGCCGCGTGCGCGCGGAACCACACGTCGCCGTCGCCTCCGTTCATTCGTCGCCGGGATGCCGCCGCGCCGTCGCGGCTCGTCCGGTTTCCGTGGCGTCCGGCGCGGCCGAACGGTAGGTTCTACGCCGAGATGCGTGCCGGTGGCTTCCGGCTCACCCTCGGCACGTACAACACCCGGAGCTGGCGGCGCGCGCTTACGACGCGGCCGCATGGCGATTTCGGCGGCCACGGTGCGACATGAACTTCCCAGACGTCGAATCGCTAGAGGAGGCGGAGTTCCTCGCGCCGACGCCGTGCCTCGTCGACGACGAGGACCGTCGCCGCCACCGCCGGGTGCAGCGCCGGATCGCAATCGCCGAGCACGACGAGGAGTTGATGCGCCGGTGGAGGGCGCAGTTCCCCAACGACGTCGACAACACCGCCGCGTTCTTCGCTGACCTCCGGGCACAACGCAGGTCCAACAGGCGCCATCGTCGGGCCGTCGCCGTGTTCGAGCTCGATAACCCGAATACAACTTGGGCCGACAACGACCCTCGGTGGGACGACATTTGGACCGAGACAACCTCCGACGACGAGTAGATCGACTAGACTAGTTGTTTATCTATATTATTGTATTTTCAATAAAGTCGTTGTGGCAGGACGCTGATGATGAGAAAAGTTTCCCGCCAGATTACATGTGGAATTAAAGTACATAACTCAACTGAAAATTAATTAAGATACATGGCCAGATAGTACTCGTGCCTAGCCCTATAGTACTCGTGCCTAGCTCAACTGAAAATTAATTAAGATACATGGCCAGATTCGACTGTTCGAGTCATTCAGTCATACTCGTGCCTGGCCCTATAGTACTCGCCATCGTAGTCGTCGTAGTCGCCGTCATCATCGTCGCTGGCATCGGGGTCGCGGTAGTCAAACCTCGGCGGGGAGAGCACGCGTGGGCTGGGACCGAGGGTAGCGCAGGCGGGGGCCACGGTGGGCCATGACGCCCTGGAGAGTTCGGTCGCGCCACCACGGCCGACGGCCGGCCTCGTTGAAGTTCGAAGGAGGCGGGCCGCCGTCCTCGTGCTCGGCGAGCGCCCTCTCACGCCGATTGATGAAGAAGCTTTCCCAAGTCGGGCTGTAGTCGGGATGCCATTGGGGATTCCTCCGCTGCTCTGGCGTGAGCTCGAAGTAGTAGTGGTTCGTGATGGCCATCTCGCGCGCCACACCTAGAGGGACAGGAGGGACCGGTACCCCTCCGACGCTCAGCAACCAGCCGGTAGGGACGCGGTAGCCCGGCGGGCAGGGGTAGTTCGACGCGCAAAGCGCCTCCGCCTCCCGGAGGGTTAGAGATACGATGGAAGCCATGTGACCTGGTGATGAGGTTTGCGAGATATGAGTCTAGATGTGATATGTAAATGGAGGCCAAGCCAACATATATATAGTGAAAAAATGGCGGGAGGACGGAGGCGGGAAGCGAGTGGAAAGCGCGGGAAGAAAAATAGGCGGGAACGCGGTGGCGCCAAAAGCTGTCGGTGGGATAAAGACGTGTGGGTAACCTTTAGTCCCGGGCTGGTGGGTACAACCGGGACTAAAGATCCTTTTTTTGTCATCTAACAAAACTGTCGGTGGGATAAGGACGTGTGGGTAACCTTTAGTCCCGGCTGGTGGGTACAACCGGGACTAAAGATGTCGGCAGGATAAGAACGCATGGGTGGACGCACCGCTCGATGAGATAACGCATGTAGCGCACGACGCCCTGTCGAGTAGAAGCGGTGCTTGTGCCTATAAAAGGAGCATCGATACGGCTTGCCAAGCAGATCAACAAGCCAAGCAGAGATTCATTCCCATGGATTGGAAAATCTCCCGTGGCGCGGCTTCTCGAAGATGTTGTTGGTGCACACGCCCTACGGCATCTTCGGAAGCTGCGCCTCGGAATTTTTTCCTGCAAGCCCGTGAACGACTACATCTCCTCTAACGGTGTTGGGGAAAGGGTTGGGAAATCTCCCGTGGCGCAACTTCTCGAAGATGTCGTTGGTGCACAAGCCTTACGGCATCTTCGGAAGTTGCTCCTCGAATCTTTTCCTGCAAGCCCACGAACGACTACATCTCCTCTAATAGTGTTGGGGAAAGGGTTGGGAAATCTCCCGTGGCGCAGTTTCTCGAAGATGTTGTTGGTGCACATGCCCTACGGCATCTTCGGAAGCTGCGCCTCGGAATTTTTCCCCCGCAAACCCGTGAACGACTACATCTCCTCTATATATATGGTACAAAAAGCCAACCACATCTCCACTTTTCATATCTTACATACGAGTTAAATGATTACACAAAAATAAATGGGAAATTGATTGCCATGTTGAGATACTCATTTGTGCCATGGAGCATCTTCATCATTTAATCTTCTTCGGCCTTAACCATGGAGCATCTTCATCATTTAACTTGATGCTTGGATCAATGTTCACTCGAAGGGTGGAATTTCATCAAACTTATTATAATCTTCGACATGTCCTGTCTTGTCCTCCACTCCCACGATGTTTCTTTTTCCGAAAGAACTATGTGGCGCTTTAGCTCATCGTTTGATGTATTTGTTTCCTTATGTTTCCTTTTTCTTGGTTTGCTAGACATATCCTTCACATAGAAAACCTGGGCCACATCCTTGGCTAGGACGAATGGTTCGTCTCTATACCCAAGATTGTTGAGATCCACCGTTGTCATTCCATACAACTTGTCTACCTGAACCCCGCCTCCTGTTTTGTTGACCCATTTGCACCTAAACAAAGGGACCTTAAAAGAAGGTCCATACTCAAGTTCCCGAGATATCCTCTATGTAACCATAATATGTGTCATTTGGGCCTTCATTCATTATTGCATCAAAGCGGACACCACTGTTTTGGTTGGTGCTCTTTTTATCTTGGGCGATCGTGTAAAATGTATTCCCATTTATCTCGTACCCTTGGAAAGTCACTACGATCGAAGATGGTGTCCGGGCCGGCAAGTACAGCTGATCTTCAATATCTTCGTTATTCGGGAGATGTTTTTGCAACCAACCGCCGAAAGTCGACATGTGTTCACGTCTAATCCAATCGTTCGAGCGCCCGGGTTACGGGAGCGTAGAAAGTTCTTGTGGTCACCGATATACGGAGCCACCATGGTGGAACTTTGTAGAAGCGTGTAGTGTGCTTGAGTCAAAGAAATCCCGTCCCTACATATCATTGATTTCCTTCCTAGCGTGCCTTTTCCACTTAGTCTCCCTTCATGCCGCGATTCAGGAACACCAATCGGCTTAAGGTCGGGAATAAAGTCAACACGGAATTCAATGACCTCCTCTCGTTCCATAGCCCTTGGAGATGCTTCCTTCGGCCTAGCACGGTTATGAACATATTTCTTCAAGACTCCCATGAACCTCTCGAAGGGGAACATATTGTGTAGAAACACAGGACCGAGAATGGAAATCTCATCGACCGGGTGAACGAGGAGATGTGTCATAATATTGAAGAAGGATGGTGGGAACACCAGCTCAAAACTAACGAGACATTGGACCACATCATTCCGCAACCTCGGTAGAATTTCTGGGTTTATTACCTTTTGAGAAATTGCATTGAGGAATGCACATAGCTTCACAATGGGCAGTCGAACATTTTCCGGTAGAAGCCCCCTCAATGCAATCGGAAGCAAGCTGTGTCATTATCACGTGACGGTCATGAGACTTCGGGTTCTGGAATGTTTTCTTCTCCATATTTATTATTCCCTTTATATTGGAGGAGAAGCCAGACGGGACCTTGATACTGCTAAGACATTCAAAAAATATCTCCTTCTCTGCTTTTGTAAGAGCGTAGCTGGATAAATGACGTCCTTTAACTCTCTCATGCAGATTTTTGGGGTCTTTCCAACGTTGCTTGGTCCTCCCGTGCTTCGGTGTATCTTTTGTCTTCCCGTACACGCCCGAGAAAGCCTAGCAGGTTCACGCAAAGATTCTTCGTCACGTGCATCACATCGATTGAAGAGCGGACTTCTAAGACTTTCCAATATTCTAGCTCCCAAAAAATAGATTTCTTCTTCCACATGGGCGCGTGTCCGGCAGCGTCATTCGGAACGGACCGTCCGCCGGGACCCTTTCCAAATATTACATCTAGATCCTTGACCATACCAAATATATCAACACCATCACGATGGGGAGGCTTCCTCCGGTGATCAGCCTCACCGTCGTAATGCTTTCCTTTCTTTCTTACGGGATGGGTAATCCTAAGAAATCGACGATGCCCCGTGTACACGACCTTCGACCTTTTTCCAAATAATCACCTTCGAGCTCATGTAAACGAGTGTGTGCATGCATTGTATCCCTTGTTTGACCGTCCCGAAATGTTACCAAGAGCAGGCCAGTCATTGATGGTTACGAAAAGCATCGCTCTTAGGTCAAATTCCTCCTGCTTGTGCTCGTCCCACACACGTACACCTGCTAGGGACCACAGCTGTAGAAGTTCTTCGACTAATGGCTTCAGGTACACATCAATGTCGTTCCCGGGTTGCTTCGGGCCTTGTATGAGCACTGGCATCATAATGAACTTCCGCTTCATGCACAACCAAGGAGGAAGGTTATATATACAAAGAGTCACGGGCCGAGTGCTATGGCTGCAGCTTCTGCTCTCCAAAAGGATTCATGCCATCCGTACTTAGACCAAACCTTAAGTTCCTTGCATCCTGTGCAAAGTTTGGGAACTCTCTATCGATTTTTCTCCATTGGGATCCATCAGCAGGGTGCCTCAACATCACGTCTTTCTTACGGTCTTCTTTGTGCCATCGCAACAACCTAGCGTGCTCTTTATTCCCGAACAAGCGTTTCAGCCGTGGTATTATAGGAGCATACCACATAACCTTGGCAGGAACCCTCTTCTTGGGGCGCTCGCCCTCAACATCACCGAGGTCATCTCGTCTGATCTTATACCGCAATGCGAGTGCACACCGGACATGCATCCAAATTCTCGTACTCACCGCGGTAGAGGATGCGATCATTAATGCATGCATGTATCTTTTGCACATCTAATCCTAGAGGGCGGACAATCTTCTTCGCTTCGTACGTATCGGCGGGCAATTCGTTACCCCTTGGAAGCTTCCTCTTAATTATTGTCGGCAACTTTCCAAATCCCGAGTCGGTGACACCGTTCTACGCCTTCCATTGCAACAATTCCGAGTGTGCTTGCCTAGCTTTTTATGGCCATCTTCGCAAGTTGGGTATAACAATTTGTTGTGATCTTCTATCATCTTGTCGAAGGCCAACCTTTCCTTTTCAGTTTCACATTCTCTCCTTGCATCAGCAATGGCCCGGCCAAGATCATCATCGGCAGGCTCATCCGGTGCCTCTTGATCTTCTACTTCATTGTCTTCATTGCCTTCTGCGGTATCATCGTATTCGGGGAAATTGGGATAACCGTCATCATCCTCTTCCTCTTCTTCATTGTCTTCCATCATAACCCCTCTTTCTCCGTGCTTGGTCCAACAATAGTAGCTGGGCATGAAACCGGATCGCGAGAAGGTGGTCTGTGAATGAGACTCGAGCGAGCGTAATTTACGGTATTCTTGCAGTCCACACATGGACAATACATGAAGCCACCATGTTTGTTTGCCTCCGCCACGGCCATAAAATTATCCAGGCCCGCGAGTGAACTCGTCAAACCGTCGGTCAATGTACATCCATTGCCGATTCATCCGCATGATATAATTAAGCTGGTCAAAACCATTACGGAACATCACGATGTATATATACACATGCATTTTATCAATTGCAGATGAAAAGGATAAAGTTGTTAACCTCGATGAAGAAGAAAAAAGCAAGTTAAGTGTGGCTTGATTTGTGTAAACTCAAGTGGCAAATCCTCTTAAGCATTTCATCGAACACCTCTTGTGCATGTGAAGAAGAGAGGAGAGCAATACACCCTCTTGTGAAGATAGTGAAAAAATGGCTAAGTGTGGCTCACACTTGGGCAGGGGCAAGGTTATATAGCCGAGAGGGGGCCTTTGGACCCGGTTTGTCATACAAACCGGGACTAAAGGGTTCCCCAGAGCTGACACGGCCTGCCGCGGCCTGCGGGTGGACCCTTTGGACCCGGTTTATATGACAAACCGGGTCCAAAGGCCGCTACTGAGACAGGCGCCAGCGGGTGGGGTCGTCCTGGGCAGAAACGAACCGGGTCCAATGGGGGCATTGGACCCGGTTTGGTTCAGCAGTGGGTCATTTGCTTGGGACCAAAGGCCTCTTCTCCACTAGTGATCTGTTATATTGTCGAGCTTGTTTCGGCGCCTCTCCATGCGTTGTTTCTTCAGTTTTGTGCCCTCGGTGACATTAGTGGTCCCGTTGCCATCAGTGGCACTAGTGGCCATGTCGTTGCCATCAATGCCACTAATTTCTTCCAAAAACTCCAACACTGCTTCTACTTATTCTTGTATTGCATCTTCTTCTACTACATTATCTTTTTTCTTGCGTCGGAGAGTTAGAACACGTCACCTTTTCATTGTGGTCTCCCAACATCTTTGGCCTAAAATTGAAATTTAACGTAAAATTTCGGCATGACCTTTGCTAAAAATGGGACATACGGAGTTGCCAGAAATTTGCCGAACTGGAAATTAATCGATATTTCGGTAAAACATCAGCTACTCATATTGATACACACCATGTAATCATCAATCACAACATTACAACACAAGTAATAGTATTAACGGAAAATTTCGGCATGACTTTGCTAAAAATGGGACATGCGGAGTTGCCAGAAATTTGCCGAAATGGAAATTAATCTACATTTCGGCAAAAGATCAGAAACTCATATCGATACACACCACACAACCATTTCATCGAGCACGTTAAGGGCATACTGGGAGGTGGAGGGGCGACGCGGCGAGGGCGGTCACCGTGTCACTCGGGCGCGGGCGTGGTTGGCGGCGAGGGGTTGAGCACGTGCGGCGGCTAAATGGCGGTAGGAACGGTCGATGTCGAGGTGGTGTGGGCGGCGGCTGAACGGCTCTGGCGAGGTTGAGCAGCGTCGGTGCAGAGATTGGGATCGAACAACTGTGAGCAAGTGAGGGGAACTGCTTTAGCGCGACGATTGAATTTCCTTAAGTGAAAATAATAGCAGCGGATCTAACACGCATACACTGCCACTATTTGGCGCCCCCACAGTCAAAATCTAATAGCAGCGTGCGTGCCCAGTGATACACTGCCAATAATAGGGTACTAGCCGCGTGCTGGTAGGCTCGCACGATGCGGTTAAGTTGGCACACAGTTAGTATATGGCTATACTGGTCATGTGACAGTTTTTGGAACGCGACTATTAATAGCAACTGCGTGTCCGCAATAGAGTTCGCTGCCAATAAGCTTGCCCCTAGCCATTTCCCTACTAGTGTAGATATCTAACGGTGTTATGTGTCAATAATCGGAGATCTCCGACAGGTTGACCATGCAACATCCCAACACTTTGGATTAAACGAGGGGTAGAAGTGAAATTTGAGCATCTGTGTTCATGCATTTGAATTCAATAAGATTTTTTCGCACCTAAAACTAACCTCAAAGTGATTGGAATTCCTTTAGACTAATAATTAGGGTAAGGTTATGAGTCGTTTCTATGAATTTCGTCATCACCTTGGTTGTAATTAGAGTCCTGGGGGGAAAGGTTTGGAATCAAATCAAACTTAAATTGTTGGAATTCAAATTGAAATTCCAAATAAAATCCTATTTACAACATCTAATATAACTACAATTGTACAAAAAATAAATATCACAAGAAATGAAATAAAAATAGAAACCCTAATCTAAAACCTAGCTATAAGTATCTTTTCTTATTTTGCTTTGATCTTGAACAAACTGTAAGCAATATAAGTAATCATGAATTTAGCTTGTTCGAACAAAGGAGAAGAGGAACTTTATTGTTATCTCTATGGGAGCCGCTCTTGAAGCCATTAACCATGAAAGGATGATAAATCATTTGATGTCATTCGTTGACATAGACATACATACCTCTCAAAATTATATTTTCAATACATCTGTTTTCTTCAAACAAAAAGCTCTAGCACATGAGTAATCTGTGCTTCCCTCTGCGAAGAGCCTTTCTTTTTATTTTATGTTGAGTCTTCATCTTTTAACTTTATGCACCAATTAATAGAACATAGTTGTCATTCTGAGTATAATGTGCATAGTCCCAAACTTTATTATTGATTGATTCATGATTATGCTATTGCTTGTTCTCAAACTATTTGTATCTAGTCACCCTTTGAACTTTAAAGGTGTCCTGGCATTTATGTTTTGCTATTCCATGAAGGACAAGCTGAATACCACTTTGCTATGTTTTCTCTATGCTAAAAAACAAGCAGTTGCTTTCAGTGCACTATTATTCATGATCTTTTGTTTGAGTTATTTTTCATGTTGTAACATAGTTGCTAAGTTACATTATTATAATTTTATCCACCATGCCTATGTTTAGAGTACTTTGATCTCAGCTTGCAATGCTTTTACAATAAATTGATCAAGATTGTGTTGGCTGCATGTCACCTCAAAAATTATTTTGTTATCACTTACCTACTCGAGGACGAGTAGGAGTTAAGCTTGGGGATGTTGATATGTTGCAAAGTATCTATAATTTTTGATGATCCATGCTTGTTTTACACCGATTGTTATATGTTTTGTTTACACTTCGTGGTATTTTTATGCATTTTTTTGAACTAACCTATTAACAAGATGTCATAGTGCCAGTTCATGTTTTCTGTTGTTTTTTTATTTCAGAAAAGTTGTTCTGGAAATATTCTCAGAATTGGACGAAACAAAAGTCGAAGTTCCTATTTTTCTGTTACAAAGACGGAGTCCAAAGGGGAGACGGAGAAGAGCTGTGAGGTGGCCACACCACCCCTAGGCGCGGCCGTGGGCCCGCTGGGCGCCCACCAACATCGTCCTTTCGCCTATATATTGCTCCCGACGCGAAAACCCTAAATCAATCATCCTCCATCCACGAAAAGTTCCATAGCTCCGCCGCCATCGAAGACAAGTTTCGGGGGACAGGAGTCTCTGTTCGGGCACCCTGCCGGGACGGGGAGTTGCCCCTGGAGCCATCTCCATCAACTCCACCACCATCTTCATCGTTGTTGCTGACTCCCATGATGAGGAGGGAGTAGTTCTCCCCCGAGGCTGAGGGCTTTATCGGTAGCAATGTGGTTTATCTCTCTCTCGCATGGTGTGATCTTTAAGTGTTCATGAGCTTTGTAATCTAGTTGAATAAGTAGATGTTACTCTTCATCTATTATGCTACTCAATTGGTTTTGTTATTGTGATCTCCGGAGACACCTTGTCCCATGGTGTGAATGTGACAGTGTACGCACCGTGTGTGTGGCTTTTAGGCTAAATATTACATAAATACTTATCATGATTTATAATTTGTGTTGGATGTCTCTATGAAATTGTGGTGTTTTTAGTACTATATTTGGATGCTCAAAGTGATAGAGTGGGGTGTCCCTAGGTATGAAACGCGAACTTTAAGGTGTGCTTTTGCAGCCCTACACGGTGAATTGGTGTTCATTAACCAACCGGAGAGTGGCTCAGAGTAGCATAGTGAAGAGATGATATTTATGTATTCAACTATGATATCATTGTTGAGAGGATCCACTAGTGAAAGTATGATCACTAGGCCTTATTTCCAAGCATTGAAACACCGTTTACAGCCAGTTCTGCTAAATGCTTGCCTGCTGCCATTTTTATTTCAGATTGTAATTACCACTCATAGTCATCCATATTACTTGTATTTCACTATCTCTTCGCCGAACTAGTGCACCTATACACCTGACAAGTGTATTGGCTGTGTTGGGGACACACGCGACTTCTTGTATCGTAATTGCAGGGTTGCTTGAGAGGGATATCTTTGACATCTACCTACCTGAGTTCGGTAAACCTTGGGTGATCCACTTAAGGGAAACTTGCTGCTGTTCTACAAACCTCTGCACTTGGAGGCCCAACACTGTCTACAAGAATAGAAGCATGTGTAGACATCAGCTAGTACAAATCATCTAGAAAGAATGGCAAAATGCAAATTTCCAAACCAGCACGAGAAGCATGATCACATAGCTGGAGCTAGGAGGAGCAGGCTCAAGCCAATGAGGAGAAAATCATGTAAACCAGAAATTAATCAAGATCAAGCACAATCATAAAACATCTAGTGGCTAGAGGAGAAAAACATTAAAATAATTTGATAATCAAACATAATGAATTTGATTGAGTTTAACATCATTTGGAAGAAAATCCAAATACAAACCGACAACTAAAATGGCATAGAATCATAGTTAGCTCAGGATAGGCAACCATACGAGAAATTTCCATAATCATGAGGACAACATAATAGCACATGAATATTCTATAGCCACTCAAGCCATGTAGTTCATTCTAGCTTCACAAACCATCAACTTCTAGGTTACTAGCCAAAGTCATTTATATTCAACCCATTAAAGTTTCTACACATCTCAAGGACATAAGCATGTCACAGTGGCAATCAAGAAGATCACCTTCTATAACTACTCAATCTATTTGAAGCCGTTGTAATCCACTCTTTACACCAAGAATGTATTTCCAAAGGCTATACCAATCAAATGGATCAAACAATTCAATAGCACAATCAAGGAAAAACCAAAATTTATAGAGGATCATTCTAAATTATAGCTAAAAGGAATTCAAGCATTCTCTACTTCCCTTTCTTAGTAAATGACTAAGGAAGAGAAGGTATAAAACGACCAAATCAAATTTGACATGATCAAAAAAATGATAGTACATACATAGCATCACATATTTGCGAAGCAACTTTAGGCATGGACACCTCCTCTTTCTAAAAAAATAATCTTAGGAAGAGAAGGTAGGCCATGACTAATTTCACTTCACGGATAAAGAAAGAACATATATTTGCAAGTAATAAAGGATAATATTTAACACTGCCACATAAGTGACATAGGCATCCCCAATGGGCCTGCCGAAGATGGTACCCGGGGTTTATTGAAGGCCCACGACTCGATGAATATGAAGATTCGGAAGCCCAAACTAGTATTAAGGAAAGCTAGAGTTGTATTAGGAAATACATACTTGTAATCTTGCGGGATGGGTTGGAAACCCTCTCGGACTCTGTAACCTGTGTATTATGAATCCCTCGACTCCACCTCCTATATATGGGGGAGTTGAGGGACAAAGATAGCATCGATTCATTGTTTCACGCAACCCTAGTTTTCATATCATCGAGTACTTTTCGGCTGAAACCTTCGAGATCTACTTGCCCTCTACTTCCGACTAAAACCCTAGTCTACAATCTCTATGCATTGATAAGTTAATCCCTTATCAATTGGCGCCGTCTGTGGGAATTAGAGGTGTCAAGGATCTGATCTCGATGACACGTTCAAGATCGTCGACTTCGTCAACTGCAAGCAACGCGATGGACAGAGGTAAACAGATCGAAACTGGTCTAGTTGATTTTGTTCCTCACCCGCCCTCCCGTTTGGATGCATATGCGTATCTGGAGGAGCCCATGGAGATAACGTTCGGAAAGTTCCACTTCCGCGTCGAGAAAGAAGGAGCATATCGTCTCGAAGTTCCGATCTCGTCGGGATTATCGGCGGTCGATCCCGATTTCTCGAGTTCAACATCATCAATCGAGTCAGGCGACGAGGATATTTCGTCGCCATGCTTCATTAGCACTATGGCAAGTGAAAAACTCGCCAAGATCTTCAGCGACATGTCTTTCGAGTCATCTGCGGACTCTGATATAAGCGATGACTCGAGCAACATCGACAGCTTCAACTTCATCGACAAATCCACTATTGTTGGAGAGGTCTTCACCAATCTCTATGATGGTGTCACCAAACCCAACAAGGTTCAGTATCCAAAATATCATCAGATTTATGCCATCGGAGAACCAAGTCGCGATCAGGAGGAGACATCAGAGGCTTTCGACGATGTGGGAAATCCATAAGTCAATCCCGCTGACCTTAGGCGAGGTTTAGGCACTAAATATGTCGGGCCTACACCGCGTTTAAGGGTTCAACTTCCACAAGAAGCGTGGGATAGAGCCGCAAGAGCTATGGATGGTACAAAACCAATGACTACAACTGTTACGTCGGAAGAATTACAAGCATACCAATATAGACTCGCCCGCGTTGGAAGAGAATTGAAAAAAACAGACAACTGCTCTGAATAGAAGAAGGGAGGCAGCTTCCGCGTCAAGTAGGCGAAGGGCGGAGTTAAGCCGACATTCAGGAACTTCGGCAGATAGTCACAGAGAAGCTCGAAATAGAGCAAGATCTCGGCTGCAAAACATACCTGAGGCTGACAGAGAAAATCTGGTTCAAATCCTCGACATGTCCTTTATGTCGATAGACACGAGGGGGAATATTATCCCTAAGACACCGGAAGCTGGGTATATGGCGACGCAAGCCTTCATCCTCGCATCCAAACCACCGCCCGGAGATCCAAGAGAAGCATTGTACAATATGGCCATGGCAGGAGTCGGAGCCATGGGAACGGCGTTCATAAATTCACCTCCCGAAGGAGCAGCAAGGCAAAATAGTCCACGACCTACTGCAGCAGCACCAGGTCCCGAGAGAACAAGTGGAGCAAGAGACACAGCAACACAAGCACGGGTGGACAGAGCACGACAAAGTAGAAGGGAACATCGGCATTCCCCAGAGATAGATGATGAGGATATGTGTGGGCTGCCGTGCTTTACAGGAGGGTCCGGAAAACTCGAGTTCCTTCAGGGTTTAAATTACCCGATAATTTCAAAAAATTCGACGGCCTGCAAGATCCAGAGGATTGGCTAGTTGATTATCTCGAGACGGTGAAGCTGATAGGAGGAACCAGAGCAACAGCCATGCAGAGCATTCAAGTACATCTGAGCAGAGCCGCGCGATCTTGGATAAAGAAGCTTCCGCCAGGTTCCATCGACAGCTGGGACAGTTTTGAGGACATGTTCGTCAAGAATTTCCGATCCACCTGCAAAAAACCCACATCACTAGAAGAGTTGAGATCGTATCGACAAAAGCATGATGAATCAATGAGAAAGTATATCCAAAGGTGGAACGTCATTAAAAAATCGGCAGAGAATATATCTGACGAGAGAGCGATAGATGCGTTCGTAGCAGGAATTCGACGAGGAGACTTTGTCGAAGACTTGGGGAGAACCAACCCAAGGACAGTATCAGTATTGATGGAGATAGCAAACAGGTGGGCAGATGGAGATGATGTTGTTCACAATAAACGGCACAGATCGCCTGAGGAGGACCGCAGTCAAAATTTCCAAAATAGAAGTAGAACATCAACCCTAGGATAGACTTAGGAACAAAAGCTTAACCAATAAATACAACAAATAATCAAATTACTTTTAACAACAAACAAAGGCAACAACAATTATTAATCCAAGCTATAATAACACAGATTAGGGGATTAGACATGACAAAATAGAAGCAACAAGTTGAGGTAGTACATCAAATCCATGAACACATGGAGATTCATCCAGTCGCATACAAGCATCAATATCAATGAATCCAACAAATAATCGGCAGTAGCACAAGAGCATTTTCTCAACAGATCATAGAACCCTAAAATAGAACCCCAAACCATAGCTGCAACTAGTGAGCCGATTGAACTAGAGAGGAGAGATCAGTTCAGAGAGGGATGCTAGGGAGAAGAGGTGTGAGAAGGATTTTACCAGCGCTCGAGGGCAACAACCATACATGGTGAGGCAGTGCCCATGCGACCATGACCATTGCAGTAAATCGGGGCCGACACTAATTGTACGTCGGCGAGACCTGGATGAAGGGGAAGCGCAGAAGCACTAGGAATTCACCCTAACACCTCAACGGCCAAGGTGAAGCCAAGCACAAAACCAACCCAAAACACTAGGTTTCAGGATGGGATGCACAAGGTTGAGGACGCAAGAGAAAAGGAGATCAATGCGGAAAAAATCGAATTATGTAGAGAGGGGCGTCGATTACGACCCATGGCAGCGACGGAGATGGTCGCAGTTGGCGAGAGCAACGTGGTGAAGACGGAGGTGGCTTAGTCACATGTGCCATTTCAAGAGAGAAGAGAGTGAGCGAGGGGGAATGAGAGGTGCGAATCAATCGATCGATCGATTGACATTACCCGCAAGGGATGGGCCTGACCGGTAGGGCCCATGCCAATTTTCCTTTTAAAGGAAAGAAATTCATAAAATTCCCAAAAAATATTAAGAAATCATTTTCCACTCAAATAAACCAAGGGAAATACTTAAATAACCCAATAGAATTATGTTAACACAATAAAATTAAATTAAGGGAAGATAGTGGTTTTTTATAAAAAACATTTGTTTATTTCAATTATTTGAATATAAACCATATTTTCCAAAAAAGATTTACTATTTCTAATAAAACTAATAAAATCTTTAATATATTAAAAGGGTGTTATTATTTCAATGAAAGTTCAACTTAAATGACTAAATGATCCATTTAAATAAAATAAACCATATTTAAATGAATTTAATATTTTAGAAATCATTATTTAAATACCTATAAGGGTATTAATTATTTAAAAATGATCAAAAATTCAAAAAGGGGTAAAACACGCAAAGATTTATATGCATAATAACATCATTTAGATCGTTTAAACATTGTCTCACCAACAACAATGATGGTACTTTTGAGAACTCGAGGTCCCGAGCCGGTCCAAAGCATCGGACTGCATTATAGCGCAGTATCCAGGCAAGTCAACGCTTGGTCATGCATTTGATTATTTCATATGAAAATCTGTCCACTACCACAAATATAGAATCATGGCCTCTCTTAGTACGCGGCAAACCAAACACAAAATCCATACTAATATCCTCCCAAGGTGTAGTAGGTGCCGGTAAAGGAGTATACAAACCGTGAGGCTTCAGCTTGGACTTGGACTTGTTCCAAGTAATGCACCTCTTAACATACCTGTCCACGTCCCGCCTCATCTTTGGCCAATAAAAGTGGTCAGCTAGCATGAGTAGCGTTTTCTCACGCCCAAAGTGACCCATCAAACCTCCAGCATGTGATTCCTGCAATAAGAGCAAACGCACAGACGATTCTGGAACACATAGTTTGTTAGCTCTAAACAAGAACCCATCATGTATGTGATATTTTTCTCATGCTTTACCAAGAGCACATAAGCGATATGGTTCAGCAAAATCATGATCAGTAGCATATAAATCACATAGTACTTCTAATCCAGAAATTTTAACAACAAGTTGAGTCAATAGCATATTCTTCCTAGATAAAGCATCAACAACAATATTATCTTTTTGCTTCTTATGCTTAATAATGTATGGAAAAGACTCAATGAACTCAACCCACTTGGCAAGACACTTATACAAAGTAGACTGAGTTTTCAGGTATTTTAAAGCTTCATGATCAAAATGTATGATAAATTCTTGTGGCCACAAGTAATGTTGCCAAACCTCAAGAACTCTAATTAATGCATACAATTCTTTATCATAGATAGGATAGTTCAACTTAGCACCAGACAGTTTCTTAGAAAAATATGCAATTGGGCGACCCTCTTGCATCAACACACTACCAATTCCAATACCACTAGCATCACATTCAATCTCAAATTGCTTATTGAAATCAGGAAGTGCGAGCAACGGTGCAGAAGTTAACAATCTCTTAAGTTCATCAAAAGCATGATCTTGGGCTGCGCCCCACTCAAATATAACACCCTTTTTAGTCAAGTCATTCAACGGTGCAGCAATAGTACTAAAGTTGGGCACAAATCTTCTATAAAACCCAGCTAGACCATGAAAACTTCTTACTTGACTCACATTCATGGGAGTAGGCCAATTTTGAATAGCTTCAATCTTAGACACATCTACTTCTACTCCATGCTTAGAGACAACATATCCCAGAAATATGACCTTGTCTTTGCAAAATGTGCACTTCTCAAGATTACCATAGAGTTTGTTATCACGCAACACTTGCAAAACATGTCGAATATGTATAGTATGATCAGATTCATTGCGGCTGTAAATTAATATATCATCAAAATACACAACCACAAACTTGCTAATAAATTCACGCAAAACATGGTTCATCAGTCTCATGAAAGTACTAGGTGCATTAGTCAAACCAAAAGGCATTACTAACCACTCATATAAACCAAATTTTGTTTTAAAAGTTGTTTTCCACTCATCCCCTTCTTTCATCCTAATTTGATTATAAGCACTACGCAAATCAATTTTAGAGAACACATCAGCACCACTCAATTCATCTAGCATATACTCTAAACGGGGAATAGGATGACGATATCGAATAGTAATGTTGTTTATAGATCTACAATCTATGCACATACGCCATGTACCATCTTTCTTAGGAACAAGAATAACAGGAACAGCACAAGGACTAAGACTTATGCGGATATAACCTTTGTCGAGTAGCGCTTGTACTTGCTTCCGTATCTCCTTCGTCTCTTTGGGATTTGTTCTATATGGTGCCCGATTGGGTAGCGAAGCTTCGGGAATCAAGTCGATTTGATACTCAATACCTCGCAATGGTGGAAGTCCTGCGGGTACCTCATCCGGAAACACGTCGCTAAATTCTTGCAAATCAATAGAAACACCAAGAGGAAGAGGGGTCATGTCATTAGAAACCAAAACCGTACCCCTGTACAAGAGTACAAGAGGCATGGATGTAGGATCCTCACTAAATTCTCTCATGTCTTCTTTGGTGGCTAATGAGACTAAGGAATTCACTCTCTCACTTTTCGTTATATCACTCACAACATTACAATTCTCTGTCCTATCTAAAGAAGCATCCTCCAAGTTTACTTCAACTTTCTGACGAGACTCATTGACAATTTGATGTGGTGTCATAGGCTGTAAGTTGATTTTCTTGCCCTTGAACTCCAAGTGATATGTATTGGCACGGCCATTGTGTTGCACAGAACGGTCATAGAGCCAAGGCCGACCCAATAATAAGTGACACACCATCATAGGAACCACATCAAAGTCAATGCAATCCTTATACGGTCCAATAACAAACTCAACACGCACCATGTGGTTTACCTTCATCTCACCATTGTCGCTCAACCACTGAATATAGTATGGATGCGGGTGCGGTAGATACTTCAACTTCAGCTTGGTACACAACTCCTTTCTTGCTAAATTGCGGCAACTCCCGCCATCAATAATGACCTTGCAAGCCTTGTCAGGACCAACTAAAGCATTTGTTTGGAACAAATTGCAGCGCTGAGTAGATGCACTAGACAATACATTAACAGCACGCTGTGACACAACAATGGTGTGAGCATCAGACGGATATGCATCTTCACCATCAGTGTCATAGTCATCATCTTCTGGAGCATTAGGATCAACATCATCTCCAGTCTCATACTCATTGTCCTCATTGATAATCATGACTTTGCGGTTAGGACAATCTCTCTTGAAGTGACCTCTGCCACCACATGTATGACAAGCCATATCACGGTTACGCGCAGTAGACACGTTAGAGCCACTCGTACTTGCAGCAGAGTCGGACTTCTTTGTGTTAGACACATTGGCGACCGGCTTGCTAGGCGGAGTAGAGTAAGGGGCGGAGCGCGTCGAAGGCGCCGGCGCCGTAGATGGGGCTGCGCGGGGTGTGAAACGCCCAACTCCTGAAGATCGACCTTTAATCTTTGCTTCGTCAGCCAACCGTGATTCAGCTTCTCTTGCATGATGTAACAATTGATTCATACTGGTGTAACTGTAGTGACGAACAATGCCTTTGATATCATACTTCAAACCGTTGAGGAAACGCTGCATTGTCATCTCGAGAGACTCACGGACACGGCCACGCTGCATAAGCATCTCCATCTCCATGTAGTATTCATCCACAGTCTTTACACCTTGTCTCAATAGAGTCAACTTATCGTATATATTCGACAAGTAATTTGTAGGAACAAAGCGAGAAGTCATTTCCTCCTTCATGGCACGCCATGTGCGTATAGGTTGCTCACCATCCTCATCGCGGTTACGAACAAAAGCATCCCACCAACGCAATGCATAGCCATCAAATTCGGAAGAAGCAAGCTTGATCTTCCTATCTTCAGTGTAGTTCGGATGTAAGTTCCATAACTTCTCAATCTTGAGCTCCCAAGTGAGGTATTCTTCAACATCAGCTCCTCCTTCAAACTTGGGTATGGAAAACTTAGGCTTACCCAAACCATCTTCCTCATCATGTCCACGACCATGGCGGTCAAGAGGAGCCCATCCTCGAGGACGATGACCACGTGGCGCACCATGAGCATTTTGTGCGTCATCTTGAAGCTCGGGATCTTCGTCTTCATCTTGTTGTTGTTGTGCAGTCAAATTCTCAATAGCTAGGCGCATATCGGCAATATTGCGCTGTATATTGATACGTCTCCGACGTATCGATAATTTCTTATGTTCCATGCCACATTATTGATGATATCTACATGTTTTATGCATACTTTATGTCATATTTATGCATTTTCCGGCACTAACCTATTAACGAGATGCCGAAGAGCCGATTGCTGTTTTACGCTGTTTTTGGTTTCAGAAATCCTAGTAAGAAAATATTCTCGGAATTGGACGAAATCAACGCCCAAGTGGCTCTATTTTTCCACGAAGCTTCC
>NC_061514.1:249898225-249993481 GCF_022539505.1 Lolium rigidum | reverse complement strand
ACCGAAGATGATACGAAATGGGGCCACGAGCTGGCGACACAGTAGGGCGGCGCGGCCCAAGCCCTGGCCACGCCGACCTAGCGTGTGGGGTCCTCGTGTGGCCCCTGACCTATCTCCTCCGCCTACTTATAGCCTTCGTCGCAAAACCCCCAGTACCGAGAGCCACGATACGGAAAACCTTCCAGAGACGCCGCCGCTGCCAATCCCATCTCGGGGGTTCGAGAGATCGCTCTCCGGCACCCTGCCGGAGAGGGGAATCATCTCCCGGAGGACTCTTCACCGCCATGGTCGCCTCCGGAGTGATGAGTGAGTAGTTCACCCCTGGACTATGGGTCCATAGCAGTAGCAAGATGGTCGTCTTCTCCTAATTGTGCTTCATTGTTGGATCTTGTGAGCTGCCTAACATGATCAAGATCATCTATCTGTAATGCTATATGTTGTGTTTGTTGGGATCCGATGGATAGAGAATGCTATGTTATGTTGATTATCAATCTATTACCTATGTGTTGTTTATGATCTTGCATGCTCTCCGTTATTAGTAGAGGCTCTGGCCAAGTTTTTACTCTTAACTCCAAGAGGGAGTATTTATGCTCGATAGTGGGTTCATGCCTCCATTAAATCCGGGACGAGTGATGAAAGTTCTAAGGTTGTGGATGTGTTGTTGCCACTAGGGATAAAACATTGATGCTATGTCCGAGGATGTAGTTATTGATTACATTACGCACCATACTTAATGCAATTGTCTCGTTGTTTGCAACTTAATACCGGAAGGGGTTCGGATGATAACCCGAAGGTGGACTTTTTAGGCATAGATGCATGCCGGATAGCGGTCTATGTACTTTGTCGTAATGCCCAATTAAATCTCACAATACTCATCATATCATGTATGTGCATTGTCATGCCCTCTCTATTTGTCAATTGCCCAACCGTAATTTGTTCACCCAACATGCTATTTATCTTATGGGAGAGACACCTCTAGTGAACTCGTGGACCCCGGTCCATTCTTTTACATCAAATACAATCTACCGCAATACTTGTTCTACTCGTTCTCTCGCAAACAATCATCATCCACACTATACATCTAATCCTTTGTTACAACAAGCCGGTGAGATTGACAACCTCACTCGTTTCGTTGGGGCAAAGTACTTTGGTTGTGTTGTGCAGGTTCCACGTTGGCGCCGGAATCCCCGGTGTTGCGCCGCACTACATCTCACCGCCATCAACCTTCAACGTGCTTCTTGGCTCCTACTGGTTCGATAAACCTTGGTTTCTTACCGAGGGAAAACTTGCCGCTGTACGCATCACACCTTCCTCTTGGGGTTCCCAACGGACGCGTGTTGTACGCGTATCAAGCTCTTTTTCTGGCGCCGTTGCCGGGGAGATCAAGACACGCTGCAAGGGGAGTCTCCACATTCCAATCTCTTTACTTTGTTTTTGTCTTGCTTTATTTTATTTACTACTTTGTTTGCTGCACTAAATCAAAATTCAAAAAAATTAGTTGCTAGTTTTACTTTATTTACTGTTTTGCACTCTATATTAAAAACACAAAAAAATTAGTTACTTGCATTTACTTTATCTAGTTTGCTTTATTTACTGTTGCTAAAATGGGTACTCCTGAAAATACTAAGTTGTGTGACTTCACAACCACAAATAATAATGATTTCTTATGCACACCTATTGCTCCACCTCGCTACTACAGCAGAATTCTTTGAAATTAAACCTGCTTTACTGAATCTTGTTATGCGAGAGCAATTTTCTGGTGTTAGTTCTGATGATGCTGCTGCCCATCTCAATAATTTTGTTGAATTATGTGAAATGCAAAAGTATAAGTATGTAGATGGTGATATTATAAAATTAAAATTGTTTCCTTTCTCATTAAGATCGAGGAAGAGCTAAAGATTGGTTGCTATCTCTGCCTAAGAATAGTATTGATTCATGGACTAAATGCAAGGATGCTTTTATTGGTAGATATTATCCCCCTGCTAAAATTATATCTTTGAGGAGTAGCATAATGAATTTTAAACAATTGGATAATGAGCATGTTGCACAAGCTTGGGAAAGAATGAAATCTTTGGTTAAAAATTGCCAAACCCATGGACTGACTACTTGGATGATCATCCAAACCTTTTATGCAGGAGTGAATTTTTCTTCGCGGAACCTATTGGATTCAGCTGCTGGAGGTACCTTTATGTCCATCACTCTTGGCGAAGCAACAAAGCTTCTTGATAATATGATGATTAATTACTCTGAATGGCACACGGAAAGAGCTCCACAAGGTAAGAAGGTAAATTCTGTCGAAACCTCTTTCTTGAGTGATAAGATTGATGCTATTATGTCTATGCTTGTGAATGATAGGACAAATATTGATCCTAATAATGTTCCTTTAGCTTCATTGGTTGCTCAAGAAGAACATGTTGATGTAAACTTCATTAAAAATAATAATTTCAACAACAATGCTTATCGGAACAATTCTAGTAACAACTATAGGCCATATCCTTATAATAATGGCAACGGCTATGGTAATTCTTATGGGAATTATTACAACAATAATAGGAACACACCCCCTGGACTTGAAGCTATGCTTAAAGAATTTATTAGTACACAAACTGCTTTTAACAAATCTGTTGAAGAAAAGCTTGGGAAAATTGATATACTTGCTTCTAAAGTCGATAGTCTTGTCACCGATGTTGATCTTTTGAAATCGAAAGTTATGCCTAATGAAAATCATAATAATAAAATTGTTACGACAGCAAATGCCATCCAAGTTAGAATTAATGAGAATATAAGATTGATGGCCGAATTGCGTGCTAGGTGGGAGAAAGAAGAAAATGCTAAAGAAGATAATATAGCTAAAGTTTGGACTATTACCACCACTAGTAATGCTAATGCTTCATATGTTGCTGCACCTCCTACTATTAATGGTAAAATAATTGGTTTTGGCAATGTTTCCACTTCTAATGCAAAGCGTGAAAAACTGCCTGAAACTGCTAAAACTGCTGAAATTGCCTGTGATAAAACTGCTGAAATTTTTTCCAACATTGGGGACAATGATCCCATTACTTTAGATTATAATGGATTGGATTTTGATGATTGCCACATCTCTGAAGTTATAAAGTTCTTACAAAAACTTGCTAAGAGTCCTAATGCTAGTGCTATAAATTTGGCTTTCACGAAACATATTACAAATGCTCTCATAAAAGCTAGAGAAGAGAAATTAAATCGCGAAACTTCTATTCCTAGGAAGCTAGAGGATGGTTGGGATCCCATCATTAAGATGAAGGTCAATGACTTTGATTGTAATGCTTTATGTGATCTTGGTGCAAGTATTTCCGTTATGCCTAAGAAAATCTATAATATGCTTGACTTGCCACCATTGAAAAATTGTTATTTGGATGTTAATCTTGCTGATAATTCTACAAAGAAACCTTTGGGGAGAGTTGATAATGTTCGCATTACCGTTAACAATAACCTTGTCCCCGTTGATTTTGTTGTCTTGGATATTGAATGCAATGCATCTTGTCCCATTATATTGGGAAGACCTTTTCTTCGAACTGTTGGTGCTATCATTGATATGAAGGAAGGTAATATTAAATATCAATTTCCTCTCAAGAAAGATATGGAACACTTCCCTAGAAAGAGAATGAAGTTACCTTTTGATTCTATTATTAGAACAAATTATGATGTCGATGCTTCGTCTCTTGATAATACTTGATACACACTTTCTGCGCCTAGCTGAAAGGCGTTAAAGAAAAGCGCTTATGGGAGACAACCCATGTTTTTACTACTGCACTTTTATTTTATATTTGAGTCTTGGAAGTTGTTACTACTGTAGCAACCTCTCCTTATCTTAGTTTTGTGCATTGTTGTGCCAAGTAAAGTCTTTGATAGTAAGGTTCATACTAGATTTGGATTACTGCGCAGAAACAGATTTCTTTGCTGTCACCAATCTGAGCCTAATTCTCTGTAGGTAACTCAGAAAATTATGCCAATTTACGTGAGTGATCCTCAGATATTTACGCAACTTTCATTCAATTTGAGCATTTTCATTTGAGCAAGTCTGGTGCCTCTTAGAAATTCGTCTTTACGAACTGTTCTGTTTTGACAGATTCTGCCTTTTATTTCGCATTGCCTGTTTTGCTATGCTTGATGGATTTTTCGATTCCATTGACTTTCAATAGCTTTGTGAAATGTCCAGAAGTGTTAAGAATGATTATATCACCTCTGAACATGTAAATTTTGATTGTGCACTAACCCTCTAATGAGTTGTTTTGAGTTTGGTGTGGAGGAAGTTTTCAAGGATCAAGAGAGGGAGATGATACAATATGATCAAGGAGAGTGAAAGCTCTAAGCTTGGGGATGCTCCGGTGGTTCACCCCTGCATATATCAAGAAGACTCAAGCGTCTAAGCTTGGGGATGCCCAAGGCATCCCCTTCTTCATCGACAACATTATCAGGTTCCTCTAGTGAAACTATATTTTTATTCCATCACATCTTATGCACTTTGCTTGGAGCGTCGTTTTTGTTTTTGTTTTGTTTGAATAAAATGGATCCTAGCATTCATTGTGTGGGAGAGAGACACGCTCCGCTGTTGCATATGGACAAATATGTCCTTAGGCTTTACTCATAGTATTCATGGTGAAGGTTGAATCTTCTTCGTTAAATTGTTATATGGTTGGAATCGGAAAATGATACATGTAGTAATTGCTAAAATGTCTTGGATAATGTGATACTTGGAAATTGTTGTGCTCATGTTTAAGCTCTTGCATCATATACTTTGTACCTATTAATGAAGAAATACATAGAGCTTGCTAAAATTTGGTTTGCATAATTGGTCTCTCAAAGGTCTAGATAATTTCTAGTAAAGAGTTTGAACAACAAGGAAGACGGTGTAGAGTCTTATAATGTTTACAATATGTCTTTTATGTGAGTTTTGCTGCACCGCTTCATCCTTGTGTTTGTTTCAAATAACCTTGCTAGCCTAAGCCTTGTATCGAGAGGGAATACTTCTCATGCATCCAAAATCCTTGAGCCAACCACTATGCCATTTGTGTCCACCATAGCTACCTACTACATGGTATTTCTCCGCCATTCCAAAGTAAATTGCTTGAGTGCTACCTTTAAAATTTCTATCCTCTACCTTTGCAATATATAGCTCATGGGATAAATAGCCTAAAAACTATTGTGGTATTGAATATGTACTTATGCACTTTATCTCTTATTAAGTTGCTTGTTGAGAGATAACCATGTTCCTGGGGACGCCATCAACTACTGTTTGTTGAATATCATGTGAGTTGCTATGCATGTCCGTCTTGTCTGAAGTAAGGGAGATTTACCGCTAGAATGGTTAGAGCATGCATAATGTTAGAGAAGAACATTGGGCCGCTAACTAAAGCCATGATCCATGGTGGAAGTTTCAGTTTTGGACAAATATCCTCAATCTCATATGAGAAAATTAATTGTTGTTGACATGCTTAAGCATTAAAGAGGAGTCCATTATCTCGTTGTCTATGTTGTCCCGGTATGGATGTCTAAGTTGAGAATAGTCAATAGCGAGAAATCCAATGCGAGCTTTCTCCTTAGACCTTTGTACAGAGCGGCATAGAGGTACCCCTTTGTGACACTTGGTTAAAACATATGTATTGCGATGATAATCCGGTAATCCGAGCTAATTAGGACAAGGTGCGGGCACTATTAGTATACTATGCATGAGGCTTGCAACTTGTAAGATATAATTTACATAACACATATGCTTTATTACTACCGTTGACAAAATTGTTTCTTGTTTTCAAAACCAAAGCTCTAGCACAAATATAGCAATCAATGCTTCCCTCTGCGAAGGGGCCTTTCTTCTACTTTTTATGTTGAGTCAGCTGACCTATTTCTCTCCATCTCAAGAAGCAAACACTTGTGTGAACTGTGCATTGATTCCTACATACTTGCATATTGCACTTGTTATATTACTTTACATTGACAGTATCCATATATATGTTATAAGTTGAAAGCAACCACTGAAACTTAATCTTCCTTTGTGTTGCTTCAATACCTTTACTTTGAATTATTGCTTTATGAGTTAACTCTTATGCAAGACTTATTGATGCTTGTCTTGAAGTACTATCATGAAAAGTCTCTGCTATATGATTCATTTGTTTACTCATTGCATTACCATTATTTTGATCGCTGCATTCATTACATATGCTTACAGTAGTATGATCAAGGTTATGATGGCATGTCACTCCAGAAATTATCTTTGTTATCGTTTACCTGCTCGGGACGAGCAAAAACTAAGCTTGGGGATGCTGATACGTCTCCGACGTATCGATAATTTCTTATGTTCCATGCCACATTATTGATGATATCTACATGTTTTATGCATACTTTATGTCATATTTATGCATTTTCCGGCACTAACCTATTAACGAGATGCCGAAGAGCCGCTTGCTGTTTTCTCGCTGTTTTTGGTTTCAGAAATCCTAGTAAGGAAATATTCTCGGAATTGGACGAAATCAACGCCCAGGGGCCTATTTTTCCACGAAGCTTCCGAAGACCGAAGATGATACGAAGTGGGGCCACGAGCCGGCGACACAACGAGGGTGATACGCGTACAGACACGCGTCCGTTGGGAACCCCAAGAGGAAGGTGTGATGCGTACAGCGGCAAGTTTTCCCTCAGTATGAAACCAAGGTTTATCGAACCTGTAGGAGCCAAGAAGCACGTTGAAGGTTGATGGCGGCGAGATGTAGTGCGGCGCAACACCAGGGATTCCGGCGCCAACGTGGAACCTGCACAACACAAACCAAGTACGTTGCCCCAACGAAACAACGAGGTTGTCAATCTCACCGGCTTGTTGTAACAAAAGATTAGATGTATAGTGTGGATGATGATCGTTTGCAGAAAACAGTAGAACAGTATTGCAGTAGATTGTATTTCAGTAAAGAGAATTGGACCGGGGTCCAGGTGTCTCTCCCATAAGATAAACAGCATGTTGGGTGAACAAATTACAGTTGGGCAATTGACAAATAAAGAGGGCATGACCATGCACATACATATTATGATGAGTATTGTGAGATTTAATTGGGCATTACGACAAAGTACATAGACCGCTATCCAAAGATGCATCTATGCCTAAAAAGTCCACCTTCAGAGTTATCATCCGAACCCCTCCAAGTATTAAGTTGCTAACAACAGTACAATTGCATTAAGTATTGCGCGTAATGTAATCAGTAACTACATCCTCGAACATAGCACCAATGTTTTATCCCTAGTGGCAACAAGCACATCCATAATCTTAGAGATTTCTGTCACTTCCCTGCATTCACGGAGACATGAACCCACTATCGAGCATAAATACTCCCTCTTGGAGTTACAAGCATCTACTTGGCCAGAGCATCTACTAGTAACGGAGAGCATGCAAGATCATAAACAACACATAGATATAAATTGATAATCAACATAATATAGCATTCTCTATTCATCGGATCCCAACAAACGCAACATATAGAATTACGTATAGATGATCTTGATCATGTTCAGCAGCTCACAAGACCCGACAATTAAGCACAATGGGGAGAAGACAACCATCTAGCTACTGCTATGGACCCATAGTCCAGGGGTAGACTACTCACACATCACTCCGGAGGCGACCATGGCGGCGTAGAGTCCTCCGGGAGATGATTCCCCTCTCCGGCAGGGTGCCGGAGGCGATCTCCTGAATCCCCCGAGATGGGATTGGCGGCGGCGGCGTCTCTGGAAGGTTTTCCGTATCGTGGCTCTCAGTACTGGGGGTTTCGCGACGAAGGCTATTTGTAGGTGGAAGGGCAGGTCAAGGGGCGTCACGAGGGGCCCACACTATAGGTCGGCGCGGCCAGGGCTTGGGCCGTGCCGCCCTATGGTGTCGCCACCTCGTGGCCCCACTTCGTCTCCTCTTCGGTCTTCTGGAAGCTTCGTGGCAAAATAGGACCCTGGGCGTTGATTTCGTCCAATTTCGAGAATATTTCCTTACTAGGATTTCTGAAACCAAAAACAGCAGAAAAACAAGAATCGGCACTTCGGCATCTTGTTAATAGGTTAGTTCCAGAAAATGCACGAATATGACATAAAGTGTACATAAAACATGTAGATATCATCAATAATGTGGCATGGAACATAAGAAATTGTCGATACGTCGGAGACGCATCAGCATCCCCAAGCTTAGTTCCTGCTCGTCCCGAGCAGGTAAACGATAAACAAAGATAATTTCTGGAGTGACATGCCATCATAATCTTGATCATACTATTTGTAAGCATATGTAGTGAATGCAGCGATCAAAACAACGTAAATGACATGAGTAAACAAATGAATCATATAGCAAAGAATTTTCATGAATAGTACTTCAAGACAAGCATCAATAAGTCTTGCATAAGAGTTAACTCATAAAGCAATAATTCATAGTAGAGGTATTGAAGCAACACAATGGAAGATTAAGTTTCAGCGGTTGCTTTCAACTTGTAACATGTATATCTCATGGATATTGTCAACATAGAGTAATATAACAAGTGCAATATGCAAGTTATGTAGGAATCAATGCACGGTTCATACAAGTGTTTGCTTCTTGAGGTGGAGAGAGATAGGTGAACTGACTCAACAATAAAAGTAAAAGAAAGGTCCTTCAAAGAGGAAAAGCATCAATTGCTATATTTGTGCTAGAGCTTTGATTTTGAAAACATATAGAGAGCATAAAAGTAAAATTTTGAGAGGTGTTTGTTGTTGTCAACGAATGGTAGTGGGCACTCTAACCCCCTTGCCAGACAAACCTTCAAAGAGCGGCTCCCATTTTATTTTATTTTTGTGTGGCACTCCTTCCAACCTTTCTTTCGCAAACCATGGCTAACTTGAATCCTTCGGGTGCCTGCCAACAATCTCATACCATGAAGGAGTGCCTTTTTATTTTTAGTTTTATTATGATGACACTCCTCCCCACCTTTGCTTTCTCAAGCCATGGCTAACCGAATCCTTCGGGTGCCGTCCAACAATCACATACCATGGAGGAGTGTCTATTTTTATTAATTAATTTGGGACTGGGAATCCCATTGCCAGCTCTTTTTGCAAAATTATTGGATAAGCGGATGAAGCCACTAGTCTATTGGTGAAAGTTGCCCAACAAGATTGAAAGATAAACACCACATACTTCCTCATGAGCTATAAAACATTGACACAAATCAGAGGTGATAAATTTTGAATTGTTAAAGGTAGCACTCAAGCAATATACTTTGGAATGGCGTAGAAATACCATGTAGTAGGTAGGTATGGTGGACACAAATGGCATAGTGGTTGGCTCAAGTATTTTGGATGCATGAGAAGTATTCCCTCTCGATACAAGGTTTAGGCTAGCAAGGCTATTTGAAACAAACACAAGGATGAACCGGTGCAGCAAAACTCACATAAAAGACATATTGAAAACATTATAAGACTCTACACCGTCTTCCTTGTTGTTCAAACTCAATACTAGAAATTATCTAGACCTTAGAGAGACCAAATATGCAAACCAAATTTTAGCATGCTCTATGTATTTCTTCATTAATGGGTGCAAAGTATATGATACAAGAGCTTAAACATGAGCATAACAATTTCCAAGTATCACATTATCCAAGACATTATAGCAAATTACTACATGTATCATTTTCCAATTCCAACCATATAACAATTTAACGAAGAAGATACTTCGCCATGAATATTATGAGTAGAGCCTAAGGACATACTTGTCCATATGCTACAGCGGAGCGTGTCTCTCTCCCACAAGTGAATGCTAGGATCCATTTTATTCAAATAAAAACAAAAACAAAAGCAAACTGACGCTCCAAGAAAAGCACATAAGCTGTGATGGAATAAAAATATAGTTTCAGGGGAGGAACCTGATAATGTGGTCGATGAAGAAGGGGATGCCTTGGGAATCCCCAAGCTTAGACGCTTGAGTCTTCTTGATATATGCAGGGGTGAACCACCGGGGCATCCCCAAGCTTAGAGCTTTCACTCTCCTTGATCATGTTGTATCATCTCCCTCTCTTGATCCTTGAAAACTTCCTCCACACCAAACTTAGAACAACTCATTAGAGGGTTAGTGCACAATCAAAATATACATGTTCAGAGGTGACATAATCATTCTTAACACTTCTGGATATTTCACAAAGCTACTGAAAGTCAATGGAATCGTAATATCCATCGAACATAACAAAACTGGCAATGCGAAATAAAAGGCAGAATCTGTCAAAACAGAACAGTTCGTATTGACGAATTTTATCGAGGCACCAGACTTGCTCAAATGAAAATTCTCAAATTGAATGAAAGTTGCGTACATATCTGAGGATCACTCACGTAAATTGGCATAATTTTCTGAGTTACCTACAGAGAAGTTTCCCCAGATTCGTGACAGCAAAGAAATCTGTTTCTGCGCAGTAATCCAAATCTAGTATGAACTTTACTATCAACGACTTTACTTGGCACAATAAAACACTAAACTAAGATAAGGAGAGGTTGCTACAGTAGTAAACAACTTCCAAGACACAAAATAAAAACAAAGTACTGTAGTAAAAACATGGGTTGTCTCCCATAAGCGCTTTTCTTTAACGCCTTTCAGCTAGGCGCAGAAAGTGTGTATCAAGTATTATCAAGAGACGGAGCATCGTTATCATAAGCTCCCCCATCCGTAGTGGTACTAAGGGCTTTGTCAATTTTAGGCCTATAATAATACTTCTTTGGTTTAGGCACTTTAGAGACATACATAAACTTTTGCTCCTTACCCACATAAGCTTTCTCCTTATATTTAAGAGAAGAAAAAGTTGAACTCAGGGTTCCCATAGCTTTTTCAAGTTCGTCAATCCTATTGGTTTGATTATCATGGACAACACAAGTTCCTAGGACACTAATTCTTTCATCAATTCCTCCTAAGGATTTATCGAGTTCATCAGTTTTATCAAGTAACATTTCCAATTTAGTTTCAATACTTGGAAAATTTTTCTCTATGGTTTCCAATTTTTTCATAACATCTTCAAGAGAGATTTCAGTTTTAACTTCATCAACATGGGGTATTCCAAATAGACTCTCAATAATGCAGCTAGCTTCTAATGCAGGAGTACTTAGGAAGTTACCTCCCGCGAGACAATCAAGAACATACCTATTCCAGCTAGAGATACCAACATAAAAATTCCTGAGTAAAATAGTGGTGGAGTGTTTCTTAGTGCATCTATTATGGGCATTACTAATTCTATACCAAGCATCTCTTAAACATTCTCCCCCTTGTTGCTTAAACGAACGAACTTCAACTTCAGGATTACTCATCTTAGAAATAGTAAATAAAACAAACTAGATAAAGTAAATGCAAGTAACTAATTTTTTTGGGTTTTTGATATAGCAAACAAGATAGCAAATAAAGTAAAACTAGCAACTAATTTTTTTGTATTTTGATTTAGTGCAGCAAACAAAGTAGTAAATAAAACTAAGCAAGACAAAAACAAAGTAAAGAGATTGGGATGTGGAGACTCCCCTTGCAGCGTGTCTTGATCTCCCCGGCAACGGCGCCAGAAAAGAGCTTGATACGCGTACAACACGCGTCCGTTGGGAACCCCAAGAGGAAGGTGTGATGCGTACAGCGGCAAGTTTTCCCTCGTATGAAACCAAGGTTTATCGAACCAGTAGGAGCCAAGAAGCACGTTGAAGGTTGATGGCGGCGAGATGTAGTGCGGCGCAACACCGGGGATTCCGCGCCAACGTGGAACCCTGCACAACACAAACCAAGTACTTTGCCCCAACGAAACAGCGAGGTTGTCAATCTCACCGGCTTGCTGTAACAAAGGATTAGATGTATAGTGTGGATGATGATTGTTTGCAGAAAACGAGTAGAACAAGTATTGCGATAGATTGTATTTCAGATAGAGAATTGGACCGGGGTCCACAGTTCACTAGAGGTGTCTCTCCCATAAGATAAACAGCATGTTGGGTGAACAAATTACAGTTGGGCAATTGACAAATAAAGAGGGCATGACCATGCACATACATATTATGATGAGTATTGTGAGATTTAATTGGGCATTACGATAAAGTACATAGACCGCTATCCAGCATGCATCTATGCCTAAAAGTCCACCTTCGAGGTTATCATCCGAACCCCCTCCAGTATTAAGTTGCTAACAACAGACAATTGCATTAAGTATTGCGCGTAATGTAATCAGTAACTACATCCTCGAACATAGCACCAATGTTTTATCCCTAGTGGCAACAACACATCCATAATCTTAGAGATTTCTGTCACTTCCCCGCATTCACGGAGACATGAACCCACTATCGAGCATAAATACTCCCTCTTGGAGTTACAAGCATCTACTTGGCCAGAGCATCTACTAGTAACGGAGAGCATGCAAGATCATAAACAACACATAGATATAAATTGATAATCAACATAATATAGCATTCTCTATTCATCGGATCCCAACAAACGCAACATATAGAATTACAGATAGATGATCTTGATCATGTTCAGCAGCTCACAAGACCCGACAATTAAGCACAATGGGGAGAAGACAACCATCTAGCTACTGCTATGGACCCATAGTCCAGGGGTAGACTACTCACACATCACTCCGGAGGCGACCATGGTGGCGTAGAGTCCTCCGGGAGATGATTCCCCTCTCCGGCGGGGTGCCGGAGGCGATCTCCCGAATCCCCGAGATGGGATTGGCAGCGGCGGCGTCTCCGGAAGGTTTTCCGTATCGTGGCTCTCGGTACTGGGGGTTTCGCGACGAAGGCTATTTGTAGGCGGAAGGGCAGGTCAAGGGACGTCACGAGGGGCCCACACTATAGGTCGGCGCGGCCAGGGCTTGGGCCGCGCCGCCCTATGGTGTCGCCACCTCGTGGCCCCAGTTCGTCTCCTCTTCGGTCTTCTGGAAGCTTCGTGGCAAAATAGGACCCTGGGCGTTGATTTCGTCCAATTCCGAGAATATTTCCTTACTAGGATTTCGAAACCAAAAACAGCGAGAAAACAACAAGCGGCACTTCGACATCTTGTTAATAGGTTAGTTCCAGAAAATGCATGAATATGACATAAAGTGTGCATAAAACATGTAGATATCATCAATAATGTGGCATGGAACATAAGAAATTATCGATACGTCGGAGACGTATCACGGGGCGGCGTGGCCCAAGCCCTGGCCGCGCCGACCTAGCGTGTGGGGCCTTCGTGTGGCCCCCTAACCTATCTCCTCCGCCTACTTATAGCCTTCGTCGCGAAACCCCCAGTACCGAGAGCCACGATACGGAAAACCTTCCAGAGACGCCGCCGCCGCCAATCCCATCTCGGGGGATTCAGGAGATCGCCTCCGGCACCCTGCCGGAGAGGGGAATCATCTCCCGGAGGACTCTTCACCGCCATGGTCGCCTCCGGAGTGATGAGTGAGTAGTTCACCCCCGGACTATGGGTCCATAGCAGTAGCTAGATGGTCGTCTTCTCCTAATTGTGCTTCATTGTTGGATCTTGTGAGCTGCCTAACATGATCAAGATCATCTATCTGTAATGCTATATGTTGTGTTTGTTGGGATCCGATGGATAGAGAATGCTATGTTATGTTGATTATCAATCTATTACCTATATGTTGTTTATGATCTTGCATGCTCTCCGTTATTAGTAGAGGCTCTGGCCAAGTTTTTACTCTTAACTCCAAGAGGGAGTATTTATGCTCGATAGTGGGTTCATGCCTCCATTAAATCTGGGACAGTGACAGAAAGTTCTAAGGTTGTGGATGTGTTGTTGCCACTAGGGATAAAACATTGATGCTATGTCCGAGGATGTAGTTATTGATTACATTACGCACCATACTTAATGCAATTGTCTCGTTGTTTGCAACTTAATACCGGAAGGGGTTCGGATGATAACCTCGAAGGTGGACTTTTTAGGCATAGATGCATGCTGGATAGCGGTCTATGTACTTTGTCGTAATGCCCAATTAAATCTCACAATACTCATCATATCATGTATGTGCATTGTCATGCCCTCTCTATTTGTCAATCGCCCAACTGTAATTTGTTCACCCAACATGCTATTTATCTTATGGGAGAGACACCTCTAGTGAACTGTGGACCCCGGTCCATTCTTTTAATCAAATACAATCTACTGCAATACTTGTTCTACTGTTCTCTCGCAAACAATCATCATCCACACTATACATCTAATCCTTTGTTACAGCAAGCTGGTGAGATTGACAACCTCACTTGTTTCGTTGGGGCAAAGTACTTTGGTTGTGTTGTGCAGGTTCCACGTTGGCACCGGAATCCCTGGTGTTGCGCCGCACTACATCTCGCTGCCATCAACCTTCAACGTGTTTCTTGGCTCCTACTGGTTCGATAAACCTTGGTTTCTTACTGAGGGAAAACTTGCCGCTGTACGCATCACACCTTCCTCTTGGGGTTCCCAATGGACGCGTGATGTACGCGTATCAAATATCCGTCACTTGATCAGCCATTGTGGTGACGGTCGCATTAGTAGGATCCAACTTTTGGTTGATCTCTTCAACCTTCCCATTAAGCACATCGTCCTGAGCGCGGAATTCACGTCGCATCTCATTACGAAGAGCCTCAAACTCCCTCCATGTGATGAGGTCTGCAGCACTCTTGTTTTCCTGGTTAACAATTTTATGATCACTAGCAGACATGATTAGTAGGTTAGTGCAATATATCAAAATATATATGGTGGTACTTGATACGTCTCCAACGTATCGATAATTTCTTATGTTCCATGCTTGTTTTATGATAATACACACATGTTTTATACATACTTTATGTCATATTTATGCATTTTCTGGCACTAACCTATTAAAGAGATGCCGAAGAGCCAGTTGCTGTTTTCTGCTGTTTTTGGTTTCAGAAATCCTAGTAAGGAAATATTCTCGGAATTGGACGAAATCAACGCCCAGGGGCCTATTTTTCCACGAAGCTTCCAGAACACCGAAAGGGAACCAATGTGGGGCGACGAGGCGCCGCCACAGTAGGGCGGCGCGGCCCAGGAGGGGCCCACGCGGCCCTAGCGTGTGGGGGCCCCGTCAGCCCTCCGACTCCGCCCTTCCGCCTACTTAAAGTCTTCGTCGCGAATACCCCAGTACCGAGAGCCACGATACGGAAAACCTTCCAGAGACGCTGCCGCCGCCAATCCCATCTCGGGGGATTCAGGAGATCGCCTCCGGCACCCTGCCGGAGAGGGGAATCATCTCCCGGAGGACTCTTCACCGCCATGGTCACCTCCGGAGTGATGTGTGAGTAGTTCACCCCTGGACTATGGGTCCATAGCAGTAGCTAGATGGTCGTCTTCTCCTAATTGTGCTATCATTGTTAGATCTTGTGAGCTGCCTAACATGATCAAGATCATCTATTTGTAATGCTACATGTTGCGTTTGTTGGGATCCGATGAATAGTGAATGCTATGTTATGTTGATTATCAATCTATTACCTATTTGTTGTTTATGATCTTGCATGCTCTCCGTTATTAGTAGAGGCTCTGGCCAAGTCGTTACGTGTAACTCCAAGAGGGAGTATTTATGCTCGATAGTGGGTTCATGCCTCCATTAAATGCGGGACGAGTGACGAAAGTTCTAAGGTTGTGGATGTGATGTTTCCACTAGGGATAAAACATCAATGCTATGTCTAAGGATGTATTTGTTGATTACATTACGCACCATACTTAATGCAATTGTCTCGTTGTTTGCAACTTAATACTGGAGGGGTTCGGATGATAACTTCGAAGGTGGACTTTTTAGGCATAGATGCATGTTGGATAGCGGTCTATGTACTTTGTCGTAATGCCCAATTGAATCTCACACTACTCATCATAACATGTATGTGCATGGTCATGCCCTCTTTATTTGTCAATTGCCCAACTGTAATTTGTTCACTCAACATGCTATTTCTTATGGGAGAGACACCACTAGTGAACTGTGGACCCCGGTCCATTCTTTTACATCGAATACAATCAACTGCAATACTTGTTCTACTGTTTTCTGCAAACAATCATCATCCACACTGTACATCTAATCCTTTGTTACAGCAAGCTGGTGAGATTGACAACCTCACTGTCACGTTGGGGCAAAGTAATTTGGTTGTGTTGTGCCGTACTACACTCCGCCGCCATCAACCTTCAACGTGCTTCTTGGCTCCTACTGGTTCGATAAACCTTGGTTTCTTACTGAGGGAAAACTTGCCGCTGTACGCATCACACCTTCCTCTTGGGGTTCCCAACGGACGCGTGTTGTACGCGTATCAAGCACTTTTTCTGGCGCCATTGCCGGGGAGATCAAGACACGCTGCAAGGGGAGTCTCCACCTCCAATCTCTTTATTTTGTTTTTGTCTTGCTTTACTTTTATTTACTACTTTGTTTGCTGCATTATATCAAAATACAAAAAAATAGGTGCTAGCTTTACTTTATTTACTGTCTTGATCTCCATATTAAAAACACAAAAAAATTAGTTACTTGCATTTACTTTATCTAGTTTGCTTTATTTACTATTGCTAAAATGAGTAATCCTGAAGTTGAGGTTCGTTCGTTTAAACAACAAGGGGGAGAATGTTTAAAAGATGCTTGGTATAGAATTAGTGATGCTCATAATAGATGCACTAAGAAACACTCCACCACTATCTTACTCAGGAATTTTTATGTTGGTATCTCTAGCTGGAATAGGTATGTTCTTGATTGTCTCGCGGGAGGTAATTTCCTAGGCACTCCTGCTTTAGAAGCTAGTTGCATTATTGAGAGTCCATTTGGAATACCACCTATTAATGAAGTTAAAACTGAAATCTCTTTTGAAGATGTCATGCAAAAGTTAGAAACCATAGAGCAAAATCTTCCAAGTATTGAGACTAAATTGGGAGAATTACTTAATAGCACTGATAAACTTGACAAATCTCTAGGTGGAATTAATGAGAGAATTGCCATCTTAGAAGCTTGTGCTATTCATGATAATCGAAACCAAAGGATTAGTGAACTTGAAGAAGTTATGGGAACCTTGGGTTCAACTTTTTCTTCTATTAAATTTAAGGAGAAAGCTTATGTGGGTAAGGAGCAAAAGTTCATGTATGTTTCTAAGGTGCCTAAACCAAAAAACCATTATAGGTCTAAAATTGATAAAGCTCTTAATACCACTATAGATAATGGAGCATCTAAGGTACCTAATAGAACAAATTATGATGTCGATTCTTCATCTCTTGATAATACTTGATACACATTTTATGCGCCTAGCTGGAAGGCGTTAAAGAAAAGCGCTTATGGGAGACAACCCATGATTTTACTACAGTACTTTTGTTTTATATTTGAGTCTTGGAAGTTGTTACTACTGTAGCAACCTCTCCTTATCTTAATTTTGTTGCATTGTTGTGCCAAGTAAAGTCTTTGATAGTAAGGTTCATACTAGATTTGGATTGCTGCGCAGAAACAGATTTCTTGCTGTCACGAATTTGAGCAGTAGTCTCTGTAGGTAACTCAGAAAATTCTGCCAATTTACGTGAGTGATCCTCAGATATGTACGCAACTTTTATTCAATTTGAGCATTTTCATCTGAGCAAGTCTGGTGCACCTAAAAAACTCTTCTTTACGGACTGTTCTGTTTTGACAGATTCTGCCTTTTATTTCACATTGCCTGTTTTGCTATGCTTGATGGATTTCTTTATTCCATTAACTTTCAGTAGCTTTGTGCAATGTCCAGAAGTGTTAAGAATGATGATGTCACCTCTGAACATGTGAATTTTGATTATGCACTAACCCTCTAATGAGTTGTTTTGAGTTTGGTGTGGAGGAAGTTTTCAAGGATCAAGAGAGGAGGATGATACAATAAGATCAAGGAGAGTGAAAGCTCTAAGCTTGGGGATGCCCCGGTGGTTCATCCCTGCATATTTCAAGAAGACTCAAGCATCTAAGCTTGGGGATGCCCAAGGCATCCCCTTCTTCATCGACAACATTATCAGGTTCCTCTAATGAAACTATATTTTTATTCCATCACATCTTATGCGCTTTACTTGGAGTGTCTGTTTGTTTTTATTTTTGTTTTGTTTGAATAAAGTTGGATCCTAGCATTCATTGTGTGGGAGAGAGACACGCTCCGCTGTTGCATATGGACAAATATGTCCTTAGGCTTTACTCATAATGTTCATGGCGAAGGTTGAACTGCTTCGTTAAATTGTTATATGGTTGGAAACGAGAAATGCTACATGTGGTAATTGGTAGAATGTCTTGAATAATGTGATAGTTGGCAATTGTTGTGCTCATGTTTAAGCTCTTGCATCATATACTTTGCACCTATTAGTGAAGAAATACATAGAGCTTGCTAAAATTTGGTTTGCATGATTGGTCTCTCTAAGGTCTAGATAATTTCTAGTAAGGGTCGAACAACAAGGAAGACGGTGTAGAGTCTTATAATGCTTACAATATGTCTTTTATGTGAGTTTTGCTGTACCGGTTCATACTTGTGTTTGTTTCAAATAACCTTGCTAGCCTAAGTCTTGTATTGAGAGGGAATACTTCTCATGCATCCAAAATCCTTGAGCCAAAACACTATGCCACTTGTGTCCACCATACCTACCTACTACATGGTATTTCTCCGCCATTCCGAAGTAAATTGCTTGAGTGCTATCTTTAAACACTTCAAAAGTTATTACCTCTTATTTGTGTCAATGTTTTATAGCTCATGAGGAAGTATGTGGTGTTTATCTTTCAATCTTGTTGGGCAACTTTCACCAATGGAATAGTGGCTTCGTCCGCTTATCCAATAATTTTGCAAAAAGAGCTGGCAATGGGATTCCCAGTCCCAAATTAACTAACCTTCATAATTTTACAAAAACATAGACACTCCTCCATGGTATGTGATTGTTGGACGGCACCCGAGGATTCGGTTAGCCATGGCTTGAGAAAGCAAAGGTGGGGAGGAGTGTCATCTAAATAACACTAAAATAAAAAGGCACTCCTTCATGGTATGAGATTGTTGGCAGGAACCCGAGGATTCGGTTAGCCATGGTTTGTGAAAGCAAGGTTGGAAGGAGTGCCACCCAAAAATAAAAATGTTTCATGGGAGCCACTCTTTGAAGGTTTGTCTGGCAAGGGGGTTAGAGTGCCCACTACCATTCGTTGACAACAACAAACACCTCTCAAAACTCTACTTTTATGCTCTCTTGATGTTTTCAAAATAAAAGCTCTAGCACAAATATAGCAATCAATGCTTCCCTCTGCGAAGGGCCATTCTTCTAATTTTATGTTGAGTTAGTTTACCCACTTCTCTCCATCTTAAGAAGCAAACACTTGTGTTAACTGTGCATTGATTCTTACATACTTGCTTATTGCACTTATTATATTACTTTGCATTGACAACTATCCGTGAGATATACATGTTATAAGTTGAAAGCAACCGCTGAAACTTAATCTTCCTTTGTGTTGCTTCAATGCCTTTACTTTGAATTTATTGCTTTATGAGTTAACTCTTATGCAAGACTTATTGATGCTTGCCTTGAAAGTACTATTCATTAAAAGTCTTTGCTATATGATTCAATTGTTTACTCATTGCATTTACATTGCTTCGAATCGCTGCATTCATTACATGTTCTTACAATAGTATTGATCAAGATTATGATGACATGTCACTTCAGAAATTATCTTTGTTATCGTTTACCTACTCGGGACGAGTAGGAACTAAGCTTGGGGATGCTGATATGTCTCCAACGTATCGATAATTTCTTATGTTCCATCCTTGTTTTATGATAATACACACATGTTTTATACATACTTTATGTCATATTTATGCATTTTTTGGCACTAACCTATTAACGAGATGCCGAAGAGCCAGTTGCTGTTTTCTGCTATTTTTGGTTTCAGAAATCCTAGTAAGGAAATATTCTCGGAATTGGACGAAATCAACGCCCAGGGGCCTATTTTTCCACGAAGCTTCCAGAACACCGAAAGGGAACCGAAGTGGGGCGACGAGGCGCCGCCACAGTAGGGCGGCGCGGCCCAGGAGGGGCCCGCGCGACCCTAGCGTGTGGGGCCCCCGTCAGCCCTCCGACTCCGCCCTTTCGCCTACTTAAAGTCTTCGTCGCGAATACCCCAGTACCGAGAGCCAAGATACGGAAAACCTTCCAGAGACGCCGCCGCCGCCAATCCCATCTCGGGGGAGTCAGGAGATCGCCTCCGACACCCTGCCGGAGAGGGGAATCATCTCCCGGAGGACTCTTCACCGCCATGGTCGCCTCCGGAGTGATGTGTGAGTAGTTCACCCCCGGACTATGGGTCCATAGCAGTAGCTAGATGGTCGTCTTCTCCTAATTGTGCTATCATTGTTAGATCTTGTGAGCTGCCTAACATGATCAAGATCATCTATTTGTAATGCTACATGTTGCGTTTGTTGGGATCCGATGAATAGTGAATGCTATGTTATGTTGATTATCAATCTATTATCTATGTGTTGTTTATGATCTTGCATGCTCTCCGTTATTAGTAGAGGCTCGGCCAAGTCGTTACTTGTAACTCCAAGAGGGAGTATTTATGCTCGATAGTGGGTTCATGCCTCCATTAAATCTGGGACGAGTGACGGAAAGTTCTAAGGTTGTGGATGTGCTTGTTACCACTAGGGATAAAACATCAATGCTATGTCTAAGGATGTATTTGTTGATTACATTACGCATCATACTTAATGCAATTGTCTGTTGTTTGCAACTTAATACTGGAGGGGGTTCGGATGATAACCTGAAGGTGGACTTTTTATGCATAGATGCATGCTGGATAGCGGTCTATGTACTTTGTCGTAATGCCCAATTGAATCTCACACTACTCATCATAACATGTATGTGCATGGTCATGCCCTCTTTATTTGTCAATTGCCCAACTGTAATTTGTTCAACCAACATGCTATTTCTTATGGAAGAGACACCACTAGTGAACTGTGGACCCCGGTCCATTCTTTTACATCGAATACAATCAACTGCAATACTTGTTCTACTGTTTTCTGCAAACAATCATCATCCACACTATACATCTAATCCTTTGTTACAGCAAGCCGGTGAGATTGACAACCTCACTGTCACGCTGGGGAAAAGTAATTTGGTTGTGTTGTGCAGGTTCCACGTTGGCGCCGGAATCCCTGGTGTTGCGCCGCACTACACTCCGCCGCCATCAACCTTCAATGTGCTTCTTGGCTCCTACTAGTTCGATAAACCTTGGTTTCTTACTGAGGGAAAACTTGCCACTGTACGCATCACACCTTCCTCTTGGGGTTCCCAACGGACGCGTGTTGTACGCGTATCAGTACTCTTACAAATTACTCAACAACTGATAAGAAAAGGAGATCTTACCATTCCAAAGTAAATTAGTGTTGCTTACCACTTGTAGGAACAACTAGTGCACGGATGTAGCGAAGCGAATATCAAGGGTATAAGAACAAATCACACGGCAAAACAGGGTATATGTGGGGCTGTAGGTAGGCTACCTATTTGGGCCAATACCAAGCTCTAGCGCTGACCGTAGACAACCTTTGATACTCACACAAGGCGATATGATGGGGCATTGCAACTATATGGAGGAAAAGGTTGCAATGCACTAGAGAGACGCTAGCAAAGTTCAACGAAACAGGCACAAGATTGCTCAACTACGGGTGCAGTAAAGTAAACTTAGGCCTTCACTTGATTCTTCTAGCACTTCACTTTTTCTTTTTGTATTTTCTTTTGTAACACAGCTATGTAGCTCTTTTTGCTTCTTTTCAATTTTTTGTTTTATTTTTGATTTTATGACACACTCCTTGATAACACGGCCAACAAGATATGCAAAGCACCAAAACCCTAATGAGCAGCCTGTCGAGCGGTAAAACTAGTCTCTTCTGGGGAAGTTCCTAGGCACGTATATCGATAGGCTGTGGCTATGGTTGGGAAAAGCACACTGTACGCTATGTGGACTCGGAGTAACAAGAACTACAACTAGATGATAGTAGAGACGCAAACCCTAACAATACTAGATGCAAGAAAAAGGTACGCAAAAACAACGACGAAAAGCAACTAAAACTTGAAATTAGTGCAATCTAAGGCTATGGCAAACCCTAACCCTAATATTTTTGGCTTTTTTCTGGATAGGAAAACACACACAACTCAACTATGGGGTGGATTGTGGATGGCTTGCCGAGGAAAACTGGAAATCTGATACCAAGATGATAAGGGGTGGCCCGATCTTCTCAGTAAGCAACGGTGGTGATGATGATCACGGGGTGATAGCAGTGGAGGAACACGACGATGTAGTGGATGATAACTTGTATGACGCAACGAGATCTCTCGATTGGTCTCTATCGCCAATGCAACAGCTCTCAACCCTGAAAGATATTCGCAACTCCACACACTTGCGCACGTAGCCACCGACCACGAAGCGGTAAGTTGCAACCGTCTAATTCCGAATGGAACAGCAGATCACACAAGACTTTATCAGGATATACACAATATCAAGCAATATGGTGTAGGGAATTCAATAGTTTTGCAGAGCAAACAACTAAGAACTAGGGTTTATCTTAAACGTGGTCTAAAGCAGCTAGGGGGCGTCCTGAGCACTTATATAGGCGTCCGAGACGACTTCTGGTCAAAAAGATACAAGAATAACCGACCCAGAATAGATCTGGTCGAGACAGACTCGGGCTAGGCCGGTCTGGAACCCGGGTTACCGGGTACTGGGCCGGGCTGGCCGGTCTAGACCGGGCCAGGACTGGGTGGCAACCGGAAGTGTCGCAGATGCCCTTCCGGTTGTTCCCAGTACGACGCCCGGTTGGCGCCGGGGTGGATCCGGCGTGCCGCCCGGTTGAACCGGGCCAGGGACCGGACGCGCCGGTCTGGCGGCCGGTCGGACCGGGCGCTGGACCAGCCTGGACGACTTTATCTCCTCTCGCGCATGCCTCCCGCTCCTCCCTCGCGCGTCCATGAGATATCTTCATGTCCAGCTCCATGTCCAGCTTCACGTCCATCTTGACGTCCGTTTTCACGTCCAGCTGCTCCTCTACTCCTCGTGCGATGCTAGTCTCCTCTTGATACCTGATGATACATAAGTAACAGGATTAAGGCAGTATAAAGTTCTCATCAATCAAAGTATCGTTTAGAAACAAGTTCACATGTTATTTAAGTAGCATCGCACGAGCCCTTGTAATTGGTCCAATCCGAACTTCATTGGATTTGAGCTTCACAGCAGGTTCATCTTCATTTGTCAATGACGGAGGTGGTAGTGAGGTAGGGATGTCCTCATCAGCTAGTGCATCAGACACTTTTTTTATTTCAGCTGGGCTTGTTGAGTATGCTGGTACTCACCCTTCACTTCTAAAGACCTTTGCTAAACTATGAGACCAATTAAGAAGACTACACCGACGCACCGAAAGGCAGCTACGAGTTCATCTACAAGGAGCCTGATCTATCTGGAGGAGTCGAAGGCGTAGACTATGGCATGGGTGGACATAGCGTCCCTACTACCCGGCGCTTGCTTGGGCTTCAGCGCCTCTTGCTTCGTGCGCACGAACAAATCAAGCTAGCAAATTTGTGGGCTCCTCGCCACCGACTAGGTCGGCAGCAGCACGACGCCGCACACCCCGTGCCCGCAGGTTGCTAGCTGGGCCGCGACCCATCATCAGGTAATGTGTTTTTATTTTTTCGTTTCTTTAAAAATTCGAAATTTGAACATTATTTCATATGAACATATTTAAATAAAAAATTCTCCAAAATTTGAAAAAACATTATTTTTCGAAAATTATTATTTTTATATATTAAAAATTTCCAAATTTGAAATTTTAAAACTTTGAATTTTATTCAAATTTAAACAATTTTCAAATTTTAATAGTTTTTATATTTGAACAATTTCGTGAGAAAATATCATATCTGAACAATTTTCGTATTTGAACAATTTTTACACTTGAACAATTTTTGAATTTGAACAATTTTCGAATTGGACAATTTTATACTTAAACAATTTTCGTGTTTTAAGAATTTTTATACTTGAACAATTTTCTAATTTTAACAATTTTTATACTTGAATTCGTATTTGAACAATTTTCCAATTTTTTTTTACAATTGAACAATTTTCAAATTTGAATTTCTTTTTCAAATTTTTGAGATAGAACATTTTAAGATTTAAACATTTTAGATTTAAAATATATTGAAATTTTAAGGAAATTAAATCTTAACAACGAAAAAAGAAACAGAAAAAATAAAACAAAAACACGAACTAGGCCGACTAGGCCAGCCCATACCGTGCACGCGGGGTGGCGGCGTGCGGTAACCGCCGACCTGATTGGCATATAGGATTGGGCAAAATCTGACTGGCATGGTCACGGGTCTGAGCACAGACGTGTCTGGATGTGGTGGGCTTCAAAGAATTGGGCCAGGACGGTTGCCGGTAGGCAGTAACTCACATGCAGGTAGGCAACATAGTCACACGAAGCCAGCGCTTGATGGACAGAACCAAAAGGAGATTCGGAAGTTGGAGCACTAGCTCAAGGTGATCCGTGTTGCACCCTGGAGCCCTGACGTGCTGGCCACGGCAAAGCGTGTCGAGCGGCGATTATGCGAGTTGTCCGAACGAGAGGAAGTCATGGCGCGCCATTGTTCACGAGTGGAGTGGCTGAAGGAGGTCGACCGAAATATGGTGTTTTTCCATGCTCGTGCTTCTGCTCGACGCCGCACAAACAAAATTCGAGCACTAATACGTGAGGATGGTTCATGGTGTGAGGTGCTTGAGGAGATCAAGGGAATGACGGAGAGCTTCTATGGTAATCTCTTTACCTCCGAACCATGTGAGTCTGACGCTGTCTTTGAGGCTATGCCATCCAAGGTTACGAGTGACATGAATGATGAGCTTACCAAACCGTCCGTTGATGCAGAGATCAAGGCAGCCTTATTCCAGATGGGGGCTACCAAGGCCCCGGGACCTGATGGGTTTCCTGCCCCGTTTTACCAGAAACACTGGGAGAATCTGAAAGCTGACATCTGCTCAGTTGTCCGGGGTTATCTGACTGGAGAGGCGATCCCCGAGGGCTTCTGTGATTCGGTCATTGTTCTAATCCCTAAGTTAACGAATCCTGTAGATCTAAAAAAATTCAGACACATCAGTTTATGTAATGTACTGTACAAATTTGCATCAAAGGTCCTTGCTAACAGACTTAAATTGATCTTACCGGTGGCGATTTGGGAATACCAAAACGCCTTTGTCCTGGGCAGGTTGACCACGGATAATTCTTTGATAGCATATGAATGCGTCCATACAATCCGCAAGCAGAAAGCGAAGAGACTCTTCTTTGCGCTAAAGATTGACATGACAAAGGCTTATGATCGTTTGGAATGTGGCTACCTGCACGGCTCTTTGTGTAAGTTGGGTTTTGCTCCATGTTTGATTGCTGTAGTCATGCGCTGTGTAACTAATGTTCAATACGCAGTCTGAGTGAATGGAGAACTCACTTCGCTAGTTGTTCCCTCTCGGGGGATTCGTCAAGGGGATCACATCAGTCCCTACCTTTTCCTTCTATGCACTGAGGGTTTGTCAAGTCTGCTGTTTTAGAAGGAGTCAATGGGGGTTCTACAAGGAGTCCGTAACGGTCGTTCTCGTTCTGGCCCACCTATTTTCCATCTCCTCTTCGCATAAGATAGCATCTTATTTGCATGGAGTGATCCGAGAAGTGTAGAGGCCCTTAAGGATATCCTTGCTACCTATTGCCAAGGTTCAGGTCAGAAGATTAACATGGAGAAATCCTCGGTTTTCTTTGGACTTCACTGCAACAATCAGGTTAAATCGGATGTGATGAACAAATTGTGAGTGGCCAATGAAGCGCTCCAGGAAACCTATCTCGGTATCCCCATTGGAGTTGGTCGCTCTCCATCTGGTTCTTTCAGGCTCATTTTGGACCGTGCATGGAAACATATGAATGGATGGTCTGATCGCCCTATGTCTAGGGCGGCTAAGGAAACCTTGATCAAAGCGGTGATTCAAGCGATACCTACACACATTATGAGTTGTTTCTAGATTCCTGTTTCTACATGTGATCAGTTGAAAAAGCCATGGCTGATTATTGGTGGGGTTTTGAGGATGAAAAAAATAAAATGCACTGGCGCAACTGGGAATGGTTGTCAACTCCGAAGGTTCTAGGAGGTCTCGGATTCCGAGACCTAGTGTTGTTCAATCAAGCAATGCTAGGCCGTCAGTGTTGGAGATTACTCACGGATCCATCCTCGTTGTGTGCCAGAGTGTTGAAGGGTCGTTATTTTCCCAACTGTGATTTTTGGGACGCCCCTCAACCTTGATCCTCTTCCTTTACCTGGAGGAGCATCTGTTTCGGTATGCGGCTGGTGAGGGCTGGTGTTCGTTGGAGTGTCGGTGACGGTAATAAGATTATGTTGCTGACTGATAGATGGATTCGAAATGTAAATCCTGAGGCTCTACGTCTTCTGACACCGATCCCAGATGCACCACTGTATCCTTCCTTGTATATGAGGATGGCAGTGTATGTGATGCTGACATTGTCCGCACAATTTTTGAGGAAGATATAGCCAACCAGGTCCTTCAGATTCCAATCAGTAAGCGTGTTGGGTCAGATTTCATCTCTTGGCCTTTCACAAAGTTTGGCCTACCATCTTGCGAGAACTGAGAAGTTTTACATTGAGTGCAGCAAGAAGGGTGGTGGTGTACAATCTAATAAGCAGGACGAAAGCCTGCTTTGGAAGAAACTTTGGACGGTCAAAGCTCGTGGGAAGATGAAGATCAATTTCTGAAGATTTGCCCATGATTGTCTACCTTCTGGAGTGCAGCTCACAAGACGACATATCCCGGCGTCGCCCCTGTGTGTGTACTGCAATCGGGAGGAGACAGCTGATAAAACTTTTTTTTTCTGTCAGTTTGCCAAAGAGGTGTGGCGGGAGATCAAAGAAGCGTATGGCTTCAATCTCAGGCGCAAGGCTTTCACGGACTCAAAGTCTTGGGTTTTTGACTTCCTGACAAGATCAACTGAACATGAACAGATGGTGGTGGTGGTGGTGATTTGGCATTTGTGGCTGGCTCGGAATGGTACAAAAAATGGAGAACCAACGGGGCATTGATATATTTTTATAACTGTTTGTCAAACTTTCTTTGGTTTGATTTTTCAAAACAATATAAGCCTTAAGCTTTGAGATGGAGGTAATACAACGTACAATACCTAAGTATACGTACTACATATAATTTTTTTATAAAAAAAGTATATGCTCCCTTCATCCATAAATAAGTGGTGGTATATACTTCCTTCGTCCAAAAATAAGTGAGGTGGCGGCAATTGTGCAAAAAGTTAGTGTCGTTTTTGACCGGACGCCCACCGTCCCTCGTTCCTTTCAGCCCCAACCATAACGCGTCCATCCTCTACCTCTTACCTGATCCCGACATATCCCATACCTTATCGCCTCCATGCGTTCATCCTCGAACCCGACTGGTGTCCCCTTCTCATCTCGTTGTCATCGCCGTCCTCTCCCTACCCCCTTATCCCCGTGGTTCACCTTTGCGCTCCATGTCCCTCCGCTCCCTTCACCGATACATAGAGAGGGGCATCGATTGCGACCCATGGCAGCGATAGAGATGGTCGCAGTTGGCGAGAGAAACGTGGTGAAGACGGAGGTGGCTTAGTCGCATGTGCCATCTCAAGAGAGAAGAGAGTGAGCGAGGGGGAATGAGAGGTGCGAATCCGTCGATCGACCGACACGAGCCAGCCAGCTTGACCTTACCCGCAAGGGATGGGCCTGATCGGTAGGGCCCATGCCAATTTTCCCTTTAAAGGAAAGAAATTCATAAAATTCCCAAAAATTATTAAGAAATCATTTTCCACTCAAATAAACCAAGGGAAATACCTAAATAACCCAATAGAATTATTTTAACACAATAAACTTAAATCAAGGGATTATAGTGGTTTTTTTTTAAAAATCATTTGTTTATTTCAATTATTTGAATATAAACCATCTTTTCCAAAAAAGTATTTTCTATTTCTAATAAAACTAATAAAATCTTTAATATATTAAAAGGGTGTTATTATTTTCATGAAAGTTCAACTTAAAAGACTAAATGATCCATTTAAATTAAACAAACCATATTTAAATGAATTTAATATTTTAGAAATCATTATTTAAATACCTAAAAGGGTATTAATTATTTAAAAATGATCACAAATTCAAAAAGGGGTAAAATACGCAAAGATTTATATGCATAACAACATCATTTGGATCTTTTAAACATTGTCTCACCAACAACAATGATGGTACTTTTGAGAACTCGAGGTCCCGAGCCGGTCCAAAGCATTGGACTGCATTATAACGCAGTATCCAGGCAAGTCAACGCTTGGTCATGCATTTGATTATTTCATATCAAATACTTGTATTATACTTATCATCCTTGTACTAAAAAGCAAAACGCTAGTTTTACAAGTATAACCTCATCTTATGGTGGGCAATGAAACCATGGTCTATGATGATGATGAAGGTTCCATTGCAAGTGGGTATATGTTCACCTAGGACTAATAACCAATATCATCTAGTGATTCTTGTGCTGTATATTGCGCGTTAACCATAAGATCTAGAATAAGATGGAGAACTAAGTTTTACCATTTTTTGATGCTTATTTGTTGGGTTGTGGGTACTACTGGTTCCACAATGGGTTGATGTCGTGAGTTCTCTGGTCCTAGGTGGACGACATGTGCAATCGGATATATAATGGATTGTATTAATGGTCGAGGGTCAAACATCTAAGATTGGTAAGCGACCAAGGGCTTAGCAATACAAAATGGTGGGTATGCGGATTCGCGGAGAAGGACGGTGTTGGGTCTTATAATGGGCCTCACACCAAGAAAGTGGGGTCATAAAAGTACGCCTGTTGGCATCAAAGATGAGTATCTCTTATGGGAAAAGTTATCTCGAGTGTAATGAATTGTGGTTTGTCATTCTCTATTCTAGGAAGGAACTACAAACACTGTAGGAAAGGAACTCACTAAAGTTCTGATTAACTCGTGAAGACTGACATATATAGTTTTTCAAAATAAAATAAACCTTTTGAAGAAATGTTTGCGAAACATGCATTGGCATGCGATTTCCTGATGAATGGTCGTAGCTGGTGCATCAGACACTTTTTTTTATTTCAGCTGGGCTTGTTGAGTATGCTGGTACTCACCCTTCACTTCTAAAGACCTTTGCTAAACTATGAGACCAATTAAGGAGACTACACCGACGCACCGAAAGGCAGCTACGAGGTCATCTACAAGGAGCTTGATCTATCTGGAGGAGTTGAAGGCGTAGACTATGGCATAGGTGGACATAGCGTCCCTACTACCCGGCGCTTGCCTGGGCTTCAGCGCCTCTTGCTTCGTGCGCACGAACAAATCAAGCTAGCAAATTTGTGGGCTCCTCGCCACCGACTAGGTCGGCAGCAGCACGACGCCGCACACCCCGTGCCCGCAGGTTGCTAGCTGGGCCGCGGCCCAACATCAGGTAATGTGTTTTTATTTTTTCGTTTCTTTTCTTTCTACATTTTGGAAAAATTCGAAATTTGAATATTATTTAACATGAACATGTATAAAAAAATTATATTCTCCAAAATTTAAAAAAACATTATTTTTCAAAAATTATTATTTTTATATATTAAAAATTTCCAAATTTGAATTTTTAAAATTTGATTTTTTTTCAAATTTAAACAATTTTCAAATTTGTATTGTTTTTCTATTTGAACAATTTCGTGAGAAAATATCATATTTAAACAATTTTCGTATTTGAACAATTTTTATACTTGAACAATTTTTGAATTTGAACAATTTTTGAATTGGACAATTTTATATTTAAACAATTTTCGTATTTTAAGAATTTTTATACTTGAACAATTTTCTAATTTTAGCAATTGTTATACTTGAATTCGTATTTGAACAATTTTTATACTTGAACAATTTTTCAATTTGAATTTTTTTATAATTGAACAATTTTCGAATTTGAATTTTTTTCCAAATTTTTTAGATAGAACAGTTTAAGATTTAAACATTTTACATTTAAAATATATTGAAATTTTAAGCAAATTAAGTCTTAACAACGAAAAAAGAAACAGAAAAAAATAAAACAAAAAACACGAACTGGGCCGACCAGGCCGGCCCATACCGTGCGCGCGGGGTGTGCGGCGTGCGGTAACCGCCGACCTGGTCGGCATATAGGATTTGCCAGCAAATCGCGATTGAGCTGGGGCAAAATTCGACTGGCATGGTCACGGGTCTGGGCACAGACCTGTCTGAATGTGGTGGGCTTCAAAGAATTGGTCCAGGACGGTTGCCGGTAGGTAGTAACTCGCACGCAGGCACGCAACACAGTCACACGAAGCCAAGCCAGCGCTTGATGGAAAGAACCAAAAGGAGATTCAGAAGTTGGAGCGCTAGCTCATGGTGATCCATGTTGCACGTTGGAGCCCTGACGTGTTGGCCACGGCAAAGCGTGTCGAGCGGCGATTATGTGAGCTGTTCGAACGGGAGGAAGTCATGGCGCGCCAGTGTTCACGAGTGGAGTGGCTGAAGGAGGGCGACCGAAATACGGCGTTTTTCCAAGCCCGTGCTTCTGCTCGACGCCGCACAAACAAAATTCGAGCACTAATACGTGAGGATGGTTCACCGTGTGAGGTGCTCGAGAAGATCAAGGGAATGACGGAGAGCTTCTATGGTAATCTCTTTATCTCCGAACCATGTGAGTCTGATGCTATCTTTGAGGCTATGCCATCCAAGGTTACGAGTGACATGAATGATGCGCTTACCAAACCCTACCTTGATGCAGAGATCAAGGCAGCCTTATTCAAGATGGGGGCAACCAAGGCCCCGAGACCTGATGGGTTTCCTGCCCTGTTTTACCAGACACACTGGGAGAATCTAAAAGATGACATCTGCTCAGCTGCCCGGGGTTTTCTGATGGGAGAGGCGATCCCTGAGGGCTTCTTTGATTCGGTCATTGTTCTCATCCCTAAGGTAACGAATCCTGAAGATCTCAAAAATTTCAGACCCATCAATTTATGTAATGTATTGTACAAATTTGCATCAAAGGTCCTTGCTAACAGACTCAAAGTGATCTTACCGGTGGTGATTTCGGAATACCAAAGCGCATGTGTCCTGGGCAGGTTGATCACGGATAATTCTTTGATAGCATATGAATGCCTCCATACAATCCGCAAGCAGAAAGCAAAGAGACCCTTCTTTGCGCTAAAGATTGACATGACGAAGGCTTATGATCGTGTGGAATGAGGCTACCTACACGACTCTTTGTGTAAGTTGGGTTTTGCTCCATGTTGCTGCAGTTATGCATTGTGTAACTAATGTTCGATATGCAGTCTGGGTGAATGGAGAACTCACTTTGCCAGTTGTTCCCTCTCGGGGGATTCATCAAGGGGATCCCATCAGTCCCTACCTTTTCCTTCTATGCACTGAGGGTTTGTCAAGTCTGTTGTTTTAGAAGGAGTCAATGGGGCTTCTACAAGGAGTCCGTAAGGGTCGTTCTGGCCCACCTATTTCCCATCTCCTCTTTGCAGAAGATAGCATCTTATTTGCATGGAGAGATCCAAGAAGTGTAGAGGCCCTTAAGGATATCTTTGCTACCTATTGCCAAGGTTCATGTCAGAAGATTAACATGGAGAAATCCTTGGTGTTCTTTGGACTTCACTTCAACAACCAGGTTAAATCGGATGCGATGAACAAATTGGGAGTGGCCAATGAAGCACTCCAGGTTACCTATCTCGGTATCCCCATTGGAGTTGGTCGCTCTCCATCTGGTTCTTTCAAGCTCATTTTGGACCGTGCATGGAAACATATGAATGGCTTGTCTGATCGCCCTATGTCTAGGGTGGCTAAGGAAACCTTGCTCAAAGCGGTGATTCAAGCGATACCTACACACATTATGAGCTGTTTCTAGATTCCTGTCTCTACATGTGATCAGTTGAAAAGGCCATGGCTAATTATTGGTGGGGTTTTGAGGACAGAAAGAAGAAAACACACTGGCACAATTGGGAATGGTTGTCAACTCCGAAGTTTCTAGGAGGTCTCGGATTCCGAGACCTAGTGTTGTTCAATCATGCAATGCTGGGCCGTCAGTGCTGGAGATTACTCACAGATCCATCCTTGTTGTGTGCCAGAGTGCTGAAGTGTTGTTATTTTCCAAACTGTGATTTTTGGTACGCCCCTCAACCTTGATCCTCTTCCTTTACCTGGAAGAGCATCTATTTCGGTATGCGGCTGGTGAGGGCTGGTGTTCGTTGGAGTGTCGGTGACGGTAATAAGATCAAGTGGCTGACTGATAGATGGATTCCAAATGTAAATCCCGAGGCTCTACCTCTTCTGACGCCGATCCCGGGTGGCACCATTGTATCCTTCCTTCTCAATGAGGATGTCAGTGCATGGGATGCTGACATTGTCCGCACAATTTTTGAGGAAGATGTAGCCAACTAGGTCCTCTAGATTCCAATCAGTAAGCGTGTTGCGTCATATTTCATCTCTTGGTCTTTCACAAAGTTTGACGATTACACTGTCCGCTCGGCCTACCATCTTGCGAGAACCGAGAAGTTTTACATCGAGCGCAGCAAGAAGGGTGGTGGTGTACAATCTAATAAGCATGACGAAAGCCTGCTTTGGAAGAAACTTTGGATGATCAAAGCTCGTGGGAAGATGAAGATTAATTTCTGGAGATTTGCCCATGATTTTCTACCTTCTGGGGTGCAGCTCACAAGACGACATATCCCGGCGTCGCCCCTGTGTGTGTACTGCAATCGGGAGAAGATAGCTGATCACACTTTTTTGTTCTGTTAGTTTGCCAAAGAGGTGTGGCAGGAGATCAAAGAAGCGTATGGCTTCAATATCAGGCGCAAGGCTTTTACGGGCTCGAAGGCTTGGGTTTTTGACTTCCTGGCAAGATCAACTGAACTTGAACAGATGGTGGTGGTGGTGGTGATTTGGCATTTGTGGCTGGCTCGGAATGGTACAAAAAATGGAGAACCAACGGGCACTGAGCAGGTCTCACCTTACCAAAAATCATTAATATGCAAAATATAAAATCAATATCATTAAATAGATAATGAAATATATTTTTGTGTGGTATCTAAAAAATATTATATTTGTTGATATATTTTTCTAAATGTTTGTCAAACTTTATTTGGTTTGATTTTTCAAACAAAAATATAAGCCTTAAGCTTTGAGATGGAGGTAGTACAAAGTACAATACCTAAGTATACTACATACAATTTTTTTTTAAAGTATATGCTCGCTTCATCCATAAATAAGTGATGGTATATACTTTCTTCGTCCAGAAATAAGTGAGGTCGCGGCAATTGTGCAAAAAGACAGTGTCGTTTTTGACCCGACGCCCACCGTCCCTCGTTCCTTTCAGCCCCAACCATGACGCGTCCATCCTCTACCTCTTACCTGATCCCGACACATCCCATACCTTATCTCCTCCCCACGTCCATCCTCGAACCCGACTGCTCTGTCCCCTTCTCATCTCGTTGTTGTCCCCGTCCTCTCCTCGCCACTCATCCCTGTGGTTCTGCTTTGCGCTCCATGTCCCTCCGCTCCCTTCGCCGATACGCTCCACCTCCAGCACCTCCTCTTTTTCTAGTTGCATAAATCTAGAAAGATTTGCTACAAAGATGGTTGAAACGAGGAAGCATTTAGTCAACCCATTGGTCTACAAGATTATTGAGTTAGCCTTAATATTAACACATCATCACTACTACCTGGGTATATTTCTTTGCCTCCTGAATGAAGATAGTATATTTTAAAGTATGTTCATATGATTTACTAATCTATTTAACTTCTTTTCTTAGTCTTTTGGGAGTTCTTGCCAATCCAATCATATCTAATATTAGCACATATGAGCATTTGAAAGTGTTCTCAACTTGTGAATATTCAAACATGTTGTGAACTTGTGAACATTGAAATATGTTGTGAATGTGTAATATAGGTATTGTATTCGTGTTTCCGCGGTAAAACTATTGTTCAAACAATATTTGCTCCATATAATGCCTACTCTTGCCTCATAAAGTTTTCAGTTGGCTTACGGTGCGCCCAAGCTTCGATAAATTCTTGGGTCCGCCTCTGGACTATGGCATCTTTTATGGAGTGGAGGAGGTCGATATTGAGTAGTAGTTAGTCTCGAGTATCAGTAGGTGAGCCGAGCAGTTTAGAACCTTACTTAAATAAATTGTCGAGCACTTAAGATGTTTAATTTATTAGTTCCACTTGTTGATAAGTTCTTTTAGAAGAGTTGGGATTTGAGTGGTATCCTCAATGGACCGATGAGGACTCTTTTGGCTAGTAATAATAAGTGTTTGATATTCAGACTCGCAATGTTTCGTTTGTACCGCTATAAGGGATTGTGAATAAGTTTTCCTGAAATCTTAGGGGCGGGCGCGTGCTGGATGGACATCCCGGGCACACGCACCAGGCAGTCTAGTTGTCAATGAAATGGTAGGCTAGCTGATATCATGTGTCATTTTTAAAAAAACTATAACTTTTAAACCGTGCGACCAAATTACAATTCGTTTTCACTACTAAAATCCCTATATCGAGAGCTTCGAAACTAGACCACATTTTCATATGTTTCGACGATTTTTTTTAACAAGCAACTTTGATGTGCGGCAGAGCAACTTTATTGTGCAGCAAACCAACTTTGATGTGCGACAAAGCAACTTTGGTGTGCAACGAACATGTATATTTTTTGGTACACGAAGGCACAACTTTGGTGCCCGACAATAATTTTGGTGTCCATGGGAGCAATTTCAATGTGTGACAAAGCAACTTAAGTGCCCTGCAGAGCAACTTTGCCCGGCGACGTAGTTTTTGAACCCTGCAGAGCAACTTTGGCGCCCGATCGACCGAGCAATTTTTAGTGTCGTGCGAGCAACTTTGGTACTCGGCCGAGCAATTTTAGTGTCCTGTAGAGTAACATTAGGAGTTGTTGCTGCAGCTGTTGTGAAGCCTACCATTATTGTGAATCAAGTGTTTTTGTTGCACACCAAAGTTGCTTTGCCGCATACCAAAATTGTTTTCCTGCACAACAAAGTTGCTCTATCGTGCATCAAAGTTGCTTGTTAAAAAATTGCGTCGAAATATATGGAAATGTGGTCTACTTTCGAAGCTCTCGTTGTTCAGATTCTAAAAGTGAAAGCGGATTGTAATTTCGCCGCACGGTTTAAAAGTTACAGCTTTTTTAAAACAACAAAATGATATCAGCTAGCCTACTTTTTTAACAGCTGTACACATCTTTCCGTGTGAGCACTTTTCATTTTGGTACGACCGCTCAGAATAACTAATGGGCATGCGGCCGCTCGCTAGACGTGTCCATAAGTTTTTTCACAAGTGTTATATCAGTGGTAGTTCCGGAAGTGCAAAGTTCCTTCTTTTAGGGATCAATCAATTGTGAATTGGAGTTGAAAGATATCCCCCACCACCACCAAATATAAATGTTCAACAAGTGTATATATATCACCCTAAGACAAATCACTATACACATCGATCCCCTGATTTTGTTTCAACACGTACACAATCACAAGCAGAATGAGTCCACAACAGCCACGATCATTATAATGGCCACCCCGGTAACAAGCTGCAAGAGGCTCGCGGGACGTGCCCGCCGGCGCGCACTGGACACCCTTGGTATCGTGTCGGGAAGCGCGCACTCCTCGCCGTCGAAGTAGACCCTCTTGGGAAAGCCTTCCCCTCTGGGAATATTGATGTTAGGTGCGTCCTTCTTCTTGAAGGAGATGACGGACTGCTGCTTCCCGGGCACCCTGGGATCGTCCGGAGTCTTGCCGTCGGTGATGGGCTCCAGGTAGGTGAGCCCCGGCAGGCCCTGCATGAAAATGGTGTTGTTGAAGGGCTTGCCCATCCTCGTGCCGTTGAAGGAGTAAACGTTCTCGTAGCCGCTGTAGTGGTCGCCCATGGTGACGGCGGCGAACCAGTCTTTGAAGGTGTAGTCCTGCCAGTTGAAGATGGTGATGCGCACGGACCAGCCGGACTTGTAGTTGTTCATGACGTGCCAGTTGATGCTGAGGCCGCAGTTGTCGCCGCACGGCATGGGGTTGGGGACGCGCCAGTGCTTGATCTTGGCCCACGCCCGAGCCTTGGCCGTCCGGTTGTCAAACGGCACGAGCATGGCCTCCGACGGCAGCAGGATCGGGTGCGCGTTCTGGTTGCACATGGCGGTGTCGTTGCCGGCGCAGCCGCAGGCGCACGTGTTGCAGGGCACCGTGGAGTCGTTGTAGTAGGCGGAGAAGGAGACGCAGCACTTGGAGGCGCGCTTCTTGGGGCGCGTGATGTTGCACGCCACCTGCCAGGACGCGACGGCCGGGGTGGTCGACATGAGCCCCGTGGGATCCGGGAACTCCATGGGGCTCACCCGGATGGGCTGCCCGCAGACGTAGTGTGGGTTGAGCTTGCCGGCGATCTTCCAGTTCTGCGGCGGGTACAACGCCGTGCGGTTGAGGTCCGGCGGCAACTTGTACACCGTCAGCTGGAACATGGCCCGGGACTTGGACTCGTCCATGGTCGGCGGCAGAAGCGTGCCGTTCTTGCAGCAGAAGGGCAGGTTGCCGACGGCGTTGTCCTTCTCCCTCTCCGGGGGGAGGTCGACGATGACGGGCCGCTTCTCGCAGTTGTACACGGGGGTGAAGTCGAAGTCCTTGTAGTAGCTCGACGCCGGGCTGTAGACGCAGGCGGGGCCTTCCTTGAGCAGCGTGTATGCGCCGCGCATGTTCTCGATGAACTCGCTGCGCTTCCACTCCCAGGTGAGGTTCCAGTTGTCGAGCCGGCCGATGGGGCTCCAGTTGTCGATGGTCACCTGCGCCATGTACTTGTTGCCGAACGCCTGCAGCACGTCGTAGGCGATGGTGAGGTCGGCCTTCTGCCGCGGCAGGTACCGCGTGCTGTTGGCCTTCTTCGCCTTGAACTTGCGGTCCTTGACGCAGCACACGTACATCACGCTATCTGCACAGCACAGATTATGCCTGCCTCAATTTAGTTTATCTGACACGCAGCCATGTGCACACAGCAAGCATCCATGCAGACCTAGCTATTTGATCAAGTTTTGTTTGGGCGAACTACCTTTGTGGGTGGGGGCGGGGCATCGGAAACCGGGATTGGCAAGCTTGATGGTCTTGGGCATGGGCTTGCCTGGGGGCTTGATGCCAAACTGGGTGCCGGTGATGTCGATCTGGACCTGAATTTGCGTCATGTCGCCAGCAGTCTCGATCGAGTTGAGGAGGTTCGCCATCGGGTAGCCCGCAAAGGTGGCGCCGCCGGACACATTGGCCGGGAAATCGGTGCCGTCGAGGAGCACGGCGCCGCCGACGGACACGAGGATCTCCTTGTGCTGGAAGCCGACGAACATCTGCCACGCCGTGAGGTCCTCCGTCATTGTGTTGAGCACCGTCGCCTGCGCCTTGAACGCGTACGCCTGCGCCGTCGCGTTCTTCAGGTGCGGGTATTCCTTGGTGCGCTCCATGAACGTGTACGACAAGAACGCGCCGTTGCACGCCTCCTGCGCCTTGAACTGCGGCTTATCCTTCTCTTCATCGTCATCGCCGCCGTTATTGTAGTCCTGCGCCCGCGCGGCTGTGACGACGGCAAGAACCACCGCGGCGGCAAACAAGTGCACTCGCCACCGCCGCCGAAGCGGCATTGGCACTGCCTCGACCATTTAGCTCGATCGATCCAAGAAGAATGCCGCGCGCCGACCGACCGATCGAGCTAGCTAGACAGCGTGGGAGGCGAGGGAGCGTCGAGGCAAGAAAGCTCGCTCGCTCGCCCGAGGGTGAGGCCAGGAATGGTGGGAAGCAAAGGCGTTCCAACGGAGGAGGAGCTGGAAAGAGGTATAATTAGGCATACAGATTTTGTGCGAGCTCGCTAAAATTAAGGACGTTGGGCGTGCGTGCGTGTAACGTTTATGGTTGCAGACGTTTGGGTCGTTTGTTTTGAAGAAGAAGGGAGACCATGTCAAAGTCAAACGACCGGATTTGGACGCCGGGCTTGCCGCGGGAACGCCTCCCCGCCAGCCATGCCAGTCGGGGGCTTGGAGTACAAAGGATAGGGTTGTTCAAGCATCCTCTGCGCGCAGTTTTTTTGAGAGAATGTTGGCGCTTTATTGATCAAAAAACATCATCACATAGTACATTTCGGAGATAATCCGGAACAACAACAGAATAAAACTTACAAGAATTCGGCTCACTATGATGCGCCGCCACATTCACATCATGACCATAGTGCACTACGGGAAAGATACAAGCGTCGGCACATGCCATCTGGCCGTCGGCACACCGTTGTTGGGAAAGCTCTGGTCGGTTAGATAAGTTGGCCGTCGTCACAGCAGTCTGGACGGCTTAACCTCGGCATAGTATTTCAAATTTTCAAATTTATTTTCGAAAAAAAATTCAAAATATGTTTTTTGAAAAAAGTCAAACATTTTTTTTATTTTCTGTGCCGATGGCTTTACCGTCGGCATAGCATTTTCAAAATTTTCAATATTTTTCATTTTCTTCTTCTTCTTTTTTACTTGTTAAACTTTCACAATGACACTTTTAACTCGAAGTACATCTAATCTTAGGTTAAATTACACTTGTGGTCAAACTTTTCAGTTGGTCATCCATTCTCACACTACTCCCGCCCCGGCATGTTTAACTTCTTGGTTCTCTTCGGGTGAGCTTCCATGAAAAAAATGACACCTTGTTGTTAATAGTACCATATAAATCATATTAACCCTTTGACCATGATGCCACATCTCTATATTTTTGAATTCTAAACAATTACTTAAGTAAACAATAATTAATATATATAAATAATAATATAGAATTTGAAAAAAATGATTTTATATTTTTGTCCTTTTATTTAATATGGAATAATTTATATCAGTAAATGCAAATTTGGCAAATAATATGTCTAAACTGATTAGAAAAATGAGAAGAATACAAATATGACATCCATATCATCTTTTGAACCTACAAGTTAATTTACCAAAAAATCATGAGCATTAGATCAAGTACCTCTATTTTAAATCTCACCAACTTTATCGTAAATGAGGTGGGAAATGGCCTCGACATGACATAGCTTGCCGAAACGAGGTCATATTTTGCACGTGTGTGGATCCTGGGATGGGAAGAAAGACCCCGGACATGGATTTCTATCCGATACACGGGCGACCATTTTTCATTTTTTAGCGTGCCCAAACGGTTTTTTTTTTGTGATGCAGCTACGTGGGGCGTATTTTTGTATGGCCCGAAACCTTCGTGTAGTAATAATAAACCACCTACACACCACCTATCACATATCATGTGCGTGCGTTAGCTTTTTAGAAACCCGTGCGGCTTCCGGCAATATCCCGCCGAATCCGTTGGAAACTGACCAGATTTGAACTAGGGGTCAACTATCCGTCGCTCCAGAAATTCCGGGAAAAATGCTTTTAGGTCTACGACGCATCATTATATGTGCTATTTTTGTCCGTTTAGTTTGTTCGCGAACTGATGCACCCGCACGCCCGGTACGACGATACCGCATGTCCCGGGCGCCCTGTTTTGGCAAGATGGCAATTTGAACGAAGTCACAAAATCCCATGGAGCCGCGTGGTGTCATTTTAAATATCATAGTGAGAATTCCGTTTGTCAAAATTGGGATACGGCAATTATTTTGAAAACCCTTCAGGAAAAGGGCTATCACGTTCGGAGTTCTATGAATATCAGGGGAAATGAGGTGGGAAACGGCCTCAGCATGGCATAATTTTCCGAAACAAGTTCATATTTGGCACGTGTGTGGGCCCTAGGATGGGAAGAAATACCCGGGACACGGATTTCTAATCCGACACACGGACGACTATTTTTTTATTTTTAGCATGCCCAAATGGTTTTTTATTGTGAAACAACTACATGGGACGCATTTTTGTATGGCGCGAAACCTCCGTGCAGTGATAGTAGACCACCTACGCACCACCTATCACATGCCATGTGCGGGAGTTAGCTTTTTGGGAACCCGTGAGGTTTCCGGCGGTGTCCCACGGAATCGCTGGAAACTGACCGGATTTGAACTAGGGGTCAACCATCTGTCGCTCCAGAAATTCCGGGAAAATATTTTTAGGTCTACCACACATCATTGTATGTGCTATTTTTGTCTGTTTAGTTTGTTCGCGAACGGGTGCACCCGCATGCCTGGTTTGCCATACCACAGGCCAGCACCGACCACCGCTCAAGCCCTGGCTCACTCGACCACGCTACCCGCTCGCCCGGCCCACCCGCAGCCGCTACTCACCGCCCCACCCACCACGCCGCGCGCCTCCCTACCTGCACCTAGCACGCTCCTCCGGCTGCTGCGCCCTTCCACAGCCAATGGCCGCAAATCGCGCCGACCAGCTCCGTTCCAGCGCGTGCGGCCGGCACTACTGCTCGAAACACAGCGGGACTACCGCTCAATCCCGACCGGTACTACCGGTAGTACTACCGCCCGCGCTACCGCTCTGTGGTTTTGGCCCCGGTATAAAACGCGCAATTTACCGGTACCTCTTCCGGTACCTATCAGAGGTACTACCGCTCCAACCAAAAAAATCTGTGCAGTTTTTGACCCAAATTTCAGTCAGTTTTGATACTCCTTTTTCCCTCAAATCTTGACAACTTTTCGTAGCCCGTTTAACTTCAAATTTTAATAAAAAACTTCAAATAATCCACATAGTCCAATTCCAATTTTTGACAATTTTTAAAACTCAACTTTTGACCGCTTGTTTTGATCCAACTTTTCAGGCATTGACTTAATTTGCCCGGTTTCCGATTGGGAGTGCATTGGTTGTCTCCTAAGCTTCCGCGCCTACGTCAACACCGCGGCGACACCTTTGGCACCCTGGTTTCCGGCGTAACTTTGACACCATCGTCATCAACATCATCGCAAGTTCGTGTTCCGACACCGCCTAACATCAATAGGTATAACTTGCCCCCCTCACCCCTTGTAGCCCCGTTTCTTTCTTTGTGTACCTATCCCATTGAGAGTGGCTTTCCAAGTGTTGCGAAGCATTGCACAAGTGTCACGACCGTGAGAGGGTGTGTGTGCGCGTTGTGTTGAGCAAGGCTCCAAAGCAAGATCGGTGAGATAGATACACAAAAGAAGAAAAAGTGTGACATATACATAGTGAAAAATAAAGCTTCTAAGCATAGAAAAAAAGAGAAAAAAGAAGAAAAAAATAGATACAAAAAGAGTATGTGTCCACCGATACAAAAGAGAAAGCAAAGCTTCTAAGCGCAAAGAGAGAAACGAGAAGAGTGACATCTTGTGCAAATCTAGTTGCTTCTCTCATATGCAACCAAGCTGCGGTCTCTCTTGTGTTGGCGTGACACCAAGCTTATAGTCTTCGTTAGGACCATTTTATTACTTGCTCAGATCCTTGGTCGCGCTAACCACATTGTTCTCCGTTGTGTGTGTTTCCGTGTTTCCTTGACATAGATCACCTGTAACATCCTAAAAATTTGGAAAGAAGAATTAGAAAAAAAAACAAATTGATTGAATTGCTTAACTTTGTTGAATTTTATGAATGAAAAGAAACTTTTGATGACTTGTATTAAATGAGAAAAGAAAAATTATTTTCTAAACCTTATTGAGTATTATTGTTTCTCAACTTTGTGAAGCGGTGTTCAAAATATTCGAATTTGGTTTTCACCTAAACCAAATTCATTTATAAAATATGCAAAAGTCTTAGTTTTCGAAATAATTGATTTTGGCTTTGTCTTAACACATAAACCTGTTTTTCAATTCTAAGCATAGCCCTACAACACAAAATATCTAGAATGTTTTGGTTTTGAAAGAATTTTATTTGTTTTCTTGCGTAAGACTCAAATTCTATTTGAAGTTTCGATAATAGTGTATTAGACCAAATGCACAAAATTTGTATGACCATGTGCTTGCTGGACTGGAACGGTGCTCCACTGTGTCCAGTATTATAATGAGGTTTTTACGAATTTTTCATAATTTATTTCAGTCAGTTTGGAGGTCTGAACCTAACTTAGCAAATAATAATAATACAGAGAAAAACAAAGTAGAAAAAAAAAAGAAACAAAACGAACTGGCCAGGCCAAGTCAAGGAGCTAGCCAGCCAGCCCTCCCGCACTCGCGGACACGCGAGCACTCGGCCGACCCCCGCGCAACAGAGCAGGAAGCGGAGCACCGCAGCAGCCCGCTCGCCCCTCCACTTTTTTTTTCTGACGCGCGGGGCCCACTCGTCCGGTCGTCCCCAACCTCCAGCCAAGATACCACGACGCGCACGGTTCGATCCGAACCAGAAATCCGCGAATTCCTCGCGTTTTTGGTTCCGATTTCTCCTCTATTTTCGTGGAATAAACTCCTATAAATTCTTCCGCACCCCCTCTTGCCCAGTTTCCGCACTTTTGGAAGCCCTAGCCGCCACATTCGCGATTTCCGATCTCATCAGTGCTGGCCGCCATTGGAGCTCTGTTCGAGCTCGAACTCGAGGTTGCAGAGCCCCCCGACTTCCCTTTTGTTTTCTCCCAATCTCTCCCTCTCTCTCAACCGAGTCTTTCTGACTCTTCCTCCCCATCTTCAGAGCACGGAGCCGCTCGGGAGACTTCGCCGGAGCATCGCCGGATTTCGACGAACACCCGCACGTCAGCGCCGTTTCGTAAGGAGATTCTATCATCGAGGACACCATCAGAATCGCCGTGTAGCTCCACGCCCCGTAGACCACCTCGCCGTCGCGGAGGACCACCAAAGCCCCACCTTAGCAGCAGCGCCGTCGTCATCCCCTCAGCGTCCTCGAACTGCCCCGTCGGTAATTGCTGTTTGATGTGCTCAAGCCTGAATAGATTAAGACTAATAGGTTGTAGGCCATTAGATCTGAATCCAAGGGTCCCTGTAGCTCAATAAACTGAACCCGCGCGGACTTGTATTTCCAATGGATCGATCACTGCATTTGTGCTAGCTGACTTAAGACTTTGAAAATTCATAACAATAAATCTAGAGCTCGGTTTTAGACGATTCTTTTTTCCATTGAGTTCGTAATTAAGTTCCCTGCAACTTTCGTGTAGAAAGTTTCTCCATCCGAGAAACTTTTTCTGACAACTTTTCGGACAAAATTATTAAAAGACCGCGAAATGTTAAATCTTGTAAAATTCATAGAAAATGTTTCGTAACTCGGAATTTAACAAATGATATACCGTTGGATTCATAAAAATGAGAGGAACACCTTGGTACTGTTAGTTTCGATTTTTACAAAATTTACAGATTTTTAAATTTATAACTAGTGTTATAGTATTTTCAATGTATTATAAATTTGGTAAATGATTTTATTTTGATTCCAACAGGAAATTAAAGATAAGGATAATTTCTATGAACTAGTACATGTTTATAAAATTTACGAAACTATTTTATACAAAAGGTTATTGTTTGTGTTAAATTGCCTATTTGAAATTCCTATTGAACAAACAAATCAGCTGTAAAGTATTTTCAAATATAAGTTTATTTTTGGAGCATGCATGCATTATTTTATTATGTGTTCTCTCTGTTTGTGTTCTCTAGATATTTAGTGTGATTATTTTATTGTCTAGATCGTGCGGAGTGTAACACCTGTTCTCGCAAGAAGAGCGCGAACGCCAACGACAAATAAGGCAAGTTGAACTTTTGACTATGACAGTTCTATTGATTTCTTATATGCTTAGTATGATTCTAGGACAAGTGAATGCGTAGACTTGTTATTGATGGATTGTGTGCTATTGCTAAGAAACCCGCGTAGGATAGCCATATGTGTATTATGATTGGACTCATTTGTCGTCAACCTATGTTTGATTGCTTGGATATGCTTACTTTATAAGTGGGTGGAATATCATGTCATGGGTATGTATTAGTTGAAAGGTTAGTTTTGAGTTGGCAAAACAACAATTGGATGAATTGGACAGAAATGAATAGTACTTGAGAAGGTTATAGGTCGACCGGCATGGTAAGGGTTTTGATCCTGACTTACTGACATGTATAGGTCAAGTGGCATGGTAAGGGCATAAAGCCTGACTTACTGACATGTACAGTAGTTGATGGGAGGGTGGCATGGTAAGGGTGTTGAGCCTGACTTACTGACATGTTCACTAGTGGTGAGTGGCATGGTAAGGGTGTTGAGCCTGACTTACTGACATGTTCACTAGTGGTGAGTGGCATGGTAAGGGCATTGAGCCGGACTTACTGACATGTACACTGGTGATGAGTGGCATGGTAAGGGCGTTGAGCCTGACTTACTGACATGTACACTGGTGGTGGCATGGTAAGGGTACTGAGCCTGACTTACTGACATGTGCAATGAAGAAAAGGAGATTAGCATGGTAGGGGCCCTGAGCTTGGCCTACTCACATGTGCACTATAGGAGTTCGGAGATTAAAATCGCTGGGATAAAAACTAGGATGATAATATGATTGCTTTGTGCAAAACAAAAGTTTGAACCCTCACCTTGAAAATGTACTTGATAGGTTTGTTATAAGTCTCTAGTGATGCTCGCCAATACATTCAATGTATTGACCTGCGTGGCTGCAACGTTTTATGTTGCGGGTAACTTCAAGGACGAGTGAGATTCCATATTTAGGTCGCGAGCTTCCACTCAGCATGTTCGCCTGTGGCGTGATGGAGCTCTTTGCTTTTATTTGTTTTCCGCTTTGAACTCTTTTATTTGAGCTAGCCATGAGCTAGGCAAGTTGTAATAAATACAGTATGGATCATACGTTGTAATAAAAGACGCATTTGCTATTCTGTTTATTCATCGAACTGTGTGTGCTAGCGAGTCGATCCAGGGACTAGCACAATATGCACAGAGATCCAATCCTTACCGGGTTGAATCGCTTCAGATGGTATCAGAGCATTGTGTTGACTGTAGGTTCGTGACCTTAGAAAATGGAGTAGATTAGGATGACCATAGGAACTGAAAACCTATTTAAGTTTGTCTTATATCTTCTTGCTCTTCATTTCTCATAATTCTATATCTATCATTTTTCTCGCTCTTCTCTATTCAAAATAAGTAGATGTCCATTACCCACTATAGTTAACAAGTTAAACCTCTGTTGGATTACTTATTGAAAAATATGAACATGATGATGAGGATGGTAATGGAATCAAAGTTGGTGCAAACACCGAAGAAGAAGGTGACCAAGATGACTCCGAGGAGGTGATCTAAATTATGTCTAATGATTAGGAAGACCCTCCGATGGAGGACACACTGCCAGCAATGAACACTCGCTCGAAGAAGCGCAAGTTCACGAAGGCCTCAAACTACGTCAAGCTCTTCAAAGTTTAACTAGGATTTGCTCACCATTAATTCTTCATTAGGAAATTGATATTCGTGATTAAGATATTGACCATATCTTGGTATGACCAAGATATTGCTTAGGATCTGTTATTCTTGAATCTTTAAATTGTTAAGAATTTTCGTGAGGCTTTATAAAAAAAAACTGTTTTCCGTTAAGAGATGATGTGAGGAGGTGCAGTTTCTGCATGTCGCTGTTTACCACACGATTTTACATACGTTACTGGTAACTTCAAAAATCACGAAAAATTCAGATTAGGTGCGGAATTCGTTCCTGTATATGCACAAAAATTGGCTAAATTTTCTGACGTATTTAAGTACCACTGTAAAATATGTTTTCGCAGTAGTAAAATTCTGGACAGATTATGTCCCTTGTTATAGGGATGTCTTGTTTAATTGTTGTGTGATATGTTTGGTGTGAATGCTTGCTGCCATGTTTGTGCTTAGTATGGGTTGTGTTTCTCCTGTAGTTCTATCTATCTAAAACTTATCTATTCTTACCCAAACAGATGCCGCCACGACGTGCACGCACCGGCAACAACAACACCGACAACAACAACAATAATAACATGCAACAGATGTTGGCAGCACAGACACAAATGATGCAAGTGATGACCCAGTTCATTGCGAATAACAATCAAAACCAGAACAACAACAACCATCCACCTCCACATGTTGACATGCTCACAAGGTTTCTGAGGTTGAGGCCTGCCAAGTTTTCTAGTGCACCTGTCGCTCTGTGGACAAAGACTTGGTAACTGTGGGCTGCACCGACGCTGAGAAGGTGAGGTTTGCTGCTCACTTGCTTGAAGGACCAGCAGCTTCATGGTGGGATAATTTCCAGATAACCCACCCCATTGATGATATCACTTGGGAGATCTTTCAAGAAGGTTTTCGTACATCTCATGTTTCATCTGGAATTATGAGCTTGAAGAGAAGGGAGTTCCGCAACCTGCGTCAGAACTACCGCACAGTGTCTGAATACATAGATGAATTTAGCAATTTGGCACGCTATGCGCCAGAAGATGTGGATACTGATAGCAAGAGGAAAGAAAGGTTTCTAGATGGCTTGAGTGATGATCTTGCTATTCAACTGTCAGTGGTTCATGTTCCTGATTTCCAGACTCTGATGGACAAAGCTAGAGTTCTTGAGGGAAAGCGGAACCAAGCTGAGAACCGCAAGAGGAAGCACAACCACAACAACCACAACTCGCAAGCGGATCAGAGGGTCCGTACTCACCATGATGGGAATGGCAATTCTGAACACCACGAGCATGGAGTAAATAGACATGATGATCACAACCACCACTCTCGGAGAGGTAATGGTCAAAATAGTGCTGGCAACAATGGTCAGAATCGCTCCATCAACAATACTAGCAAGAGAGATATCCGTCAGGTGCAGTGCTACAAATGTAAAGAGCTGGGGCACTACTCCTGGGATTGTCCAGAAGGAAAAGATGACGTTGGACCTCACAATCGCTCCGACAAGAGGGACATGAGCAAATTGGAGTGTTTCAAGTGCCGTAAGTTGGGACACTATTCATGGGACTGCCCTGAAAATAATAATGGTTTTGGAAATTCGAATGGGAACAATCCCATCCCGCTCCAGAAAGGACACCTAAACCATGTCACCGTGGAAGAAGTCTTTGAAGCGCCAAATGCAGCAACTCGTAAGTTTTGGTAAACTCCTTCCAATGTTTGTACCTTTCAATACTGGTGCATTTTATACATTCACATCGAGGATAATCAAGGATAGAAGTAACGTAGATATCATCCGTAATATTCTTGGCAAGTGACATGGAACAACTATTGGATGCCATACAATGGAACCATAGCCAAGTCAACCTTTCAGAAGCGACCTAGCCATATTCCTTTTAAGGGTGGTAGCACCCTAGTCATCCCAAACCTAAGCCCTGCTAGCCTTCTCGAATCTCGAGGACGAGATTCCTTTTAAGGGTGGTAGTCTGTAACATCCTAAAAATTTGGAAAGAAGAATTAGAAAAAAAAAACAAATTGATTGAATTGCTTAACTTTGTTGAATTTTATGAATGAAAAGAAACTTTTGATGACTTGTATTAAATGAGAAAAGAAAAATTATTTTCTAAACCTTATTGAGTATTATTGTTTCTCAACTTTGTGAAGCGGTGTTCAAAATATTCGAATTTGGTTTTCACCTAAACCAAATTCATTTATAAAATATGCAAAAGTCTTAGTTTTCGAAATAATTGATTTTGGCTTTGTCTTAACACATAAACCTGTTTTTCAATTCTAAGCATAGCCCTACAACACAAAATATCTAGAATGTTTTGGTTTTGAAAGAATTTTATTTGTTTTCTTGCGTAAGACTCAAATTCTATTTGAAGTTTCGATAATAGTGTATTAGACCAAATGCACAAAATTTGTATGACCATGTGCTTGCTGGACTGGAACGGTGCTCCACTGTGTCCAGTATTATAATGAGGTTTTTACGAATTTTTCATAATTTATTTCAGTCAGTTTGGAGGTCTGAACCTAACTTAGCAAATAATAATAATACAGAGAAAAACAAAGTAGAAAAAAAAAAGAAACAAAACGAACTGGCCAGGCCAAGTCAAGGAGCTAGCCAGCCAGCCCTCCCGCACTCGCGGACACGCGAGCACTCGGCCGACCCCCGCGCAACAGAGCAGGAAGCGGAGCACCGCAGCAGCCCGCTCGCCCCTCCACTTTTTTTTCTGACGCGCGGGGCCCACTCGTCCGGTCGTCCCCAACCTCCAGCCAAGATACCACGACGCGCACGGTTCGATCCGAACCAGAAATCCGCGAATTCCTCGCGTTTTTGGTTCCGATTTCTCCTCTATTTTCGTGGAATAAACTCCTATAAATTCTTCCGCACCCCCTCTTGCCCAGTTTCCGCACTTTTGGAAGCCCTAGCCGCCACATTCGCGATTTCCGATCTCATCAGTGCTGGCCGCCATTGGAGCTCTGTTCGAGCTCGAACTCGAGGTTGCAGAGCCCCCGACTTCCCTTTTGTTTTCTCCCAATCTCTCCCTCTCTCTCAACCGAGTCTTTCTGACTCTTCCTCCCCATCTTCAGAGCACGGAGCCGCTCGGGAGACTTCGCCGGAGCATCGCCGGATTTCGACGAACACCCGCACGTCAGCGCCGTTTCGTAAGGAGATTCTATCATCGAGGACACCATCAGAATCGCCGTGTAGCTCCACGCCCCGTAGACCACCTCGCCGTCGCGGAGGACCACCAAAGCCCCACCTTAGCAGCAGCGCCGTCGTCATCCCCTCAGCGTCCTCGAACTGCCCCGTCGGTAATTGCTGTTTGATGTGCTCAAGCCTGAATAGATTAAGACTAATAGGTTGTAGGCCATTAGATCTGAATCCAAGGGTCCCTGTAGCTCAATAAACTGAACCCGCGCGGACTTGTATTTCCAATGGATCGATCACTGCATTTGTGCTAGCTGACTTAAGACTTTGAAAATTCATAACAATAAATCTAGAGCTCGGTTTTAGACGATTCTTTTTTCCATTGAGTTCGTAATTAAGTTCCCTGCAACTTTCGTGTAGAAAGTTTCTCCATCCGAGAAACTTTTTCTGACAACTTTTCGGACAAAATTATTAAAAGACCGCGAAATGTTAAATCTTGTAAAATTCATAGAAAATGTTTCAGTAACTCGGAATTTAACAAATGATATACCGTTGGATTCATAAAAATGAGAGGAACACCTTGGTACTGTTAGTTTCGATTTTTACAAAATTTACAGATTTTTAAATTTATAACTAGTGTTATAGTATTTTCAATGTATTATAAATTTGGTAAATGATTTTATTTTGATTCCAACAGGAAATTAAAGATAAGGATAATTTCTATGAACTAGTACATGTTTATAAAATTTACGAAACTATTTTATACAAAAGGTTATTGTTTGTGTTAAATTGCCTATTTGAAATTCCTATTGAACAAACAAATCAGTTGTAAAGTATTTTCAAATATAAGTTTATTTTTGGAGCATGCATGCATTATTTTATTATGTGTTCTCTCTGTTTGTGTTCTCTAGATATTTAGTGTGATTATTTTATTGTCTAGATCGTGCGGAGTGTAACACCTGTTCTCGCAAGAAGAGCGCGAACGCCAACGACAAATAAGGCAAGTTGAACTTTTGACTATGACAGTTCTATTGATTTCTTATATGCTTAGTATGATTCTAGGACAAGTGAATGCGTAGACTTGTTATTGATGGATTGTGTGCTATTGCTAAGAAACCCGCGTAGGATAGCCATATGTGTATTATGATTGGACTCATTTGTCGTCAACCTATGTTTGATTGCTTGGATATGCTTACTTTATAAGTGGGTGGAATATCATGTCATGGGTATGTATTAGTTGAAAGGTTAGTTTTGAGTTGGCAAAACAACAATTGGATGAATTGGACAGAAATGAATAGTACTTGAGAAGGTTATAGGTCGGCCAGGCATGGTAAGGGTTTTGATCCGACTTCTCGACATGTATAGGTCAAGTGGCATGGTAAGGGCATAAAGCCGACTTATCCACATGTACAGTAGTTGATGGGAGGGTGGCATGGTAAGGGTGTTGAGCCTGACTTACTGACATGTTCACTAGTGGTGAGTGGCATGGTAAGGGTGTTGAGCCTGACTTACTGACATGTTCACTAGTGGTGAGTGGCATGGTAAGGGCGTTAAGCCTGACTTACTGACATGTTCACTAGTGGTGAGTGGCATGGTAAGGGCATTGAGCCGGACTTACTGACATGTACACTGGTGATGAGTGGCATGGTAAGGGCGTTGAGCCTGACTTACTGACATGTACACTGGTGGTGGCATGGTAAGGGTACTGAGCCTGACTTGCCGACATGTGCAATGAAGAAAAGGAGATTAGCATGGTAGGGGCCACGAGCTTGGCCTACTCACATGTGCACTATAGGAGTTCGGAGATTAAAATCGCTGGGATAAAAACTAGGATGATAATATGATTGCTTTGTGCAAAACAAAAGTTTGAACCCTCACCTTGAAAATGTACTTGATAGGTTTGTTATAAGTCTCTAGTGATGCTCGCCAATACATTCAATGTATTGACCCTGCGTGGCTGCAACGTTTTATGTTGCAGGTAACTTCAAGGACGAGTGAGATTCCATATTTAGGTCGCGAGCTTCCACTCAGCATGTTCGCCTGTGGCGTGATGGAGCTCTTTGCTTTTATTTGTTTTCCGCTTTGAACTCTTTTATTTGAGCTAGCCATGAGCTAGGCAAGTTGTAATAAATACAGTATGGATCATACGTTGTAATAAAAGACGCATTTGCTATTCTGTTTATTCATCGAACTGTGTGTGCTAGCGAGTCGATCCAGGGACTAGCACAATATGCACAGAGATCCAATCCTTACCGGGTTGAATCGCTTCATCACCACTCTTGACATTTGACTTTGGATATTATCCACATTTGACAATAGACTTTTCCATTGATCTTTTTTCATTTGCTATCCACTCCTTACCCACCACATATAGAGTTTCTTAGCCTTTTGCTTGTGCTTTGAGTGTGTGTGTGAGCAACCCGGTACAATTTTGACTTTGCTCTTGACTTGAACAATTTTTCCGATACTTTCTTGAAAGGTGGGATACTTGTGTAGTTTTTCTTCCACCATACATATACACCTACCTAGTGATAGATATACAATATGACCCCACAAGAACAAGCCGAGATGAGAGCATACTTCGCCGAGCTAGATGCTCGAGAAGCCAAAATGACACCCAAAGATAAAGCCGAGTGCAACGCATACTTCAAACACCTTGAGAGCAAGAGTGGTACACACCATGAGTCGAGTGAGGATGTTTTGATTTCTAACAACTTAACCTCTACTCCGCTTGTGTTGTCTTCCTCTTTGCTAGGTTGCTCGAACATCGACGACGCTATTGCCATGGAGATGAGGGACTCCACTATATGTGAAATGAACGACTCCACTATATGTGAAATAAGTGACTCCACTATATGTGAACTTGATGAGTGCCTCCACTTCGAGAACATTAGTGATACACCAAGTGAGATGAGAGTGGTAGTTCATAGGTCATGTGATGCCATTTCAAATTCTAACAACTTACCCTCTGACGACGCGTGAAGCACACGTCCATTGGGAACCCCAAGACGAAGGTGTGATGCGTACAGCAGCAAGTTTCCCTCAGTAAGAAACCAAGGTTTACCGAACCAGTAGGAGATGAAGGCCACGTGAAGGTTGTTGGTGAAGGAGTGTAGTGCGGCGCAACACCAGGGATTCCGACGCCAACGTGGAACCTGCACAACACAACCAAAATACTTTGCCCCAACTTAACAGTGAGGTTGTCAATCTCACCGGCTTGCTGTAAACAAAGGATTAAACGTATGGTGTGGAGAATGATGTTTGGTTGTGAAGAACAACAGAGAACGAGATTGCAGTTGATTGTATTTCAGATGTAAAATAATGGACCGGGGTCCACAGTTCACTAGTGGTGTCTCTCCAATAAGATAAATAGCATGTTGGGTGAACAAATTACAGTTGGGCAATTGACAAATAGAGAGGGCATAACAATGCACATACATATCATGATGACTACTATGAGATTTACTTAGGGCATTATGACAAAGAACATAGACCACTATCCAGCATGCATCTATGCCTAAAAAGTCCACCTTCGGGTTAGCATCCGCACCCCTTCCAGTTTTAAGTTGCAAACAACAGACAATTGCATTAAATATGGTGCGTAATGTAATCAACACAAATATCCTTAGACAAAACATCAATGTTTTATCCCTAGTGGCAACAGCATATCCATAACCTTAGAACTTTCTGTCACTGTCCTAGATTCAATGGACGCATGAACCCACTATCGAGCATAAATACCCCCTCTTGGAGTTACAAGTATCAACTTGGCCAGAGCCTCTACTAGCAACGGGGAGCATGCAAGATCATAAAAAACACATATATGATAGATCAATAATCAACTTGACATAGTATTCCATATTCATCGGATCCCAACAAACACAACATGTAGCATTACAAATAGACGATCTTGATCATGATAGGCAGCTCACAAGATCTAAACATGATAGCACAAGAGGAGAAGACAACCATCTAGCTACTGCTATGGACCCATAGTCCAAGGATGAACTACTCACACATCAATCCGGAGGCGGGCATGGTGATGTAGAGTCCTTCGGTGATGATTCCCCTCTCCGGCAGGGTGCCGGGGGCGATCTCCTGAATCCCCCGAGATGGGATTGGCGGCGACGGCGTCACAGTATGTTTTCTCGTATCGTGGCTCTCGGTCCTAGGGTTTTCGCGACGGAGAGAATAAATAGGCGAAGGGGCAGAGTCGGGAGGCGGCCGAGGGGCCCACCCCACAGGCCGGCGCCCCCCCCCCCACCTCCAGGCCGCGCCGCCTGTGGTGTGGGGCCACCTTGGGCCCTCTCCGTCTCTCCTTCGGTATTCTGGAAAGCTCCATGGAAAATAAGACCGTGGGCTTTTGTTTCGTCCAATTCCGAGAATATTTCCTGTGTAAGATTTCTGAAACCAAAAACAAGCGAAAACTGAGGCCGGCGCTTCGGCATCTTGTTAATAGGTTAGTGCCGGAAAATGCATCAAAATGATATAAAGTGTATGTAAAACATGTGAGTATTGTCATAAAACTAGCATGGAAGATAAGAAATTATAGATACGTTTGAGACGTATCAAGCATCCCCAAGCTTAGTTCCTACTCGCCCTCGAGTAGGTAAACGATAACAAGGATAATTTCTGAAGTGACATGCTGCTATCATATTCTTGATCAATACTATTGTAAAGCATATGAGATGAATAAAGTGATTCAAAGCAATGGTAAAGATAATGACTAAATAACTGATCATATAGCAAAGACTTTTCATGAATAGTACTTTCAAGACAAGCATCAATAAGTCTTGCATAGGAGTTAACTCATAAAGCAATAAATTCTTAGTAGAAAGTTTTGAAGCAACACAAAGGAAGATATAAGTTTCAGCAGTTGCTTCCAACTTCAACATGTTTATCTCATGGATAATTGTCAATACAAAGTAATATGATGAATGCAAATAAGCAAGTATGTAAGAATCAATGCACTCAGTTGACACAAGTTTTTGCTTCTAAGATGGAAAGAAGTAGGTAAACTGACTCAATATAAAGTAAAAGAAAGGCCCTTCGCAGAGGGAAGCAGGGATTACTCTTGTGCTAGAGCTTTTTATTTTGGAATCATAGAAACAATTTTGTCAACGGTAGTAATAATTCATATGTGTTATGCATAAGACATCCTATAAGTTGCAAGCCTCATGCATCGAATACCAATAGTGCTCGCACCTTGTCCTAATTAGCTCGGATTTCCATGGATTATCATTGCATTACATATGTTTCAACCAAGTGTCACAAAGGGGTACCTCTATGTCACCTGTACAAAGGTCCAAGGAGATAGATCGCATTTGATTTCTCGTTTTTGATAAATCTCACCTTAAGGACATCCATACCGGGACAACATGGACAACAGATAATGGACTCCTCTTTAATGCTTAAGCATTCAACAACATATAATATTCTCATAAGAGATTTGAGGATTAATATCCAAACTGAAACTTCCACCATGATACATGGCTTTAGTTGGCGGCCCAATGTTCTTCTCTAACAATATGCATACTCAAACCATTTAATCATGATAAATCACCCTTACTTCAGACAAGACGAACATGCATAGCAATGCACATGATATTCAACAAAGGTGTAATAGTTGATGGCGTCCCCGGAAACATGGTTACCGCTCAACAAGCAACTTATAAGAAATAAGATACATAAGCAACATATTCAATACCACAATAGTTTTTTAAGCTATTTTCCCATGAGCTATGTATTGCAAAGACAAAGAATGAAATTTTAAAGGTAGCACGCAAGAAATTTACTTGGAATGGCAGAAAAATACCATGTAGTAGGTAGTTATGGTTGACACTGATGTCTACGGGTGCTTCTATTCTTGTAGACAGTGTTGGGCCTCCAAGAGCAGAGGTTTGTAGAACAGCAGCAAGTTTCCCTTAAGTGGATCACCCAAGGTTTATCGAACTCAGGGAGGAAGAGGTCAAAGATATCCCTCTCAAGAAACCCTGCAACCACAAAGCAAGAAGTCTCTTGTGTCCCCAACACACCTAATAGGTGCACTAATTCGGCGAAGAGATAGTGAAATACAGGTGGTATGAATAAGTATGAGCAGTAGTAACGGCGCCAGAAAAGTGCTTGCTGGCGTGTGGTTGATGGTGGTAATATTGCAGGAAGTACAGATGCAGTAGAAACGATGAAACAAGCAGCGGTAGCGATATTTAGGAACAAGGCCTAGGGATCATACTTTCACTAGTGGACACTCTCAACTTTGATCACATAACAGAATAAATAAATAGATGCTAGACTCTACACTCTCTTGTTGGATGATGAACACCACTAACTGTGTAGGATTACACGAACCCTCAATGCCGGAGTTAACAAGCTCCACAATATTCAATGTTCATATTTAAATAACCTTAGAGTGCATAACGGATCAACATAACCAAACCAAGTACTAACATAGCATGCACACTTGTCACCTTCACACTACGAAAGGAGGAATAGATCACATCAATACTATCATAGCAATAGTTAACTTCATAATCTACAAGAGATCACAATCATAGGCTACGCCAAGTACTACACGATGCACACACTTGTCACCATTACACCGTGCGGGAGGAATAAACTACTTTAATAACATCACTAGAGTAGCACACGGATAAATTGTGATACAAAACACATTGCAATCATAAAGAGATATAAATAAGCACTTCACTATGCCATTCATAACGGTGAATAAGTATTCTGTGAAATATAGCCTAAGAGACCCACACGGTGCACACACTTGTCACCTTTACACACGTGGGACAAGGAGTCTCCAGGAGATCACATAAGTAAAATCCACTTGACTAGCATAATGACATCTAGATTACAAGCATCATCATATGAATCTCAATCATGTAAGGCAGCTCATGAGATTATTGTATTGAAGCACATAGGAGAGAGATTAACCACATAGCTACCGGTAGAGCCCCGAGACTCGATGGAGAACTACTCCCTCCTCATGGGAGACAGCAGCGTTGATGGAGATGGCGGTGGTGTTGATGGAGATGGCGGTGGTGTTGATGGAGGAGCCTTCCGGGGGCACTTCCCCGTCCCGGCGGCGTGCCGGAACAGAGACTCCTGTCCCCCAGATCTTGGCTTCGCGATGGCGGCGGCTCTGGAAGGTTTTCTCTGGTTTCGTCGAACGTGTCCGGGTTTTTAGGTCAGGGACCTTTATATAGGCGAAGAGGCGGAGTCGGAGGGTCGACGAGGCGACGACACACTAGGGGGCGCGGCCAAGGCCTGGGCCGCGCCACCCTGTCGTCTGGGGCCCACAGGGCCCTCCTCTGGCGGCTCTCGGGTGTTCTGGAAGCTTCGTGGAAAAATAGGATGTTGGGCGTTGATTTCGTCCGATTCCGAGAATATTTCCTTACTAGGATTTCTGGAACCAAAAACAGCAGAAAACAAGAACTGGCCCTTCGGCATCTCGTCAATAGGTTAGTTCCGGAAAACGCATAAATATGACATAAAGTATGCATAAAACATGTAGATATCATCAATAATGTGGCATGGAACATAAGAAATTATCGATACGTCGTAGACGTATCAGCATCCCCAAGCTTAGTTTCTGCTCGTCCCGAGCAGGTAAACGATAACAAAGATAATTTTTGGAGTGACATGCCATCATAACCTTGATCATACTATTGTAAACACATGTAATGAATGCAGCGATCAAAACAATGGTAATGACATGAGTAAACAACTGAATCATAAAGCAAAGACTTTTCATGAATAGTACTTTCAAGACAAGCATCAATAAGTCTTGCATAAGAGTTAACTCATAAAGCAATAAATTCATAGTAAAGGTATTGAAGCAACACAAAGGAAGATTAAGTTTCAGCGGTTGCTTTCAACTTATAACATGTATATATCATGGATATTGTCAATGTAAAGTAATATAACAAGTGCAATATGCAAGTATGTAGGAATCAATGCACAGTTCACACAAGTGTTTGCTTCTTGAGGTGGAGAGAGATAGGTGAACTGACTCAACATAAAAGTAAAAGAAAGGTCCTTCGCGGAGGGAAGCATCGATTGCTATATTTGTGCTAGAGATTTTATTTTGAAAACAAGAAACAATTTTGTCAACGGTAGTAATAAAGCATATGTATCATGCAAATTATATCTTACAAGTTGCAAGCCTCATGCATAGTATACTAATAGTGCCCGCATCTTGTCCTAATTAGCTTGGACTACCGGGATCATCGCAATACACATGTTTTAACCAAGTGTCACAAAGGGGTACCTCTATGCCGCTTGTACAAAGGTCTAAGGAGAAAGCTCGCATTTTGGATTTCTCGCTTTTGATTATTCTCAACTTAGACATCCATACCGGGACAACATAGACAACAGATAATGGACTCCTCTTTAATGCATAAGCATGTAGCAACAATTAGTGTTCTCATATGAGATTGAGGATATATGCCCAAAACTGAAACTTCCACCATGATTCATGGCTTTAGTTAGCGGCCCAATGTTCTTCTCTAACAATATGCATGCTCTAACCATTAAAGTGGTAGATCTCCCTTACTTCAGACAAGACGGACATGCATAGCAACTCACATGATATTCAACAAAGAGTAGTTGATGGCGTCCCCGGAAAACATGGTTATCGCACAACAAGCAACTTAATAAGAGATAAAGTGCATAAGTACATATTCAATACCACAATAGTTTTTAAGCTATTTGTCCCATGAGCTATATATTGCAAAGGTAAAGAATGGAAATTTTAAAGGTAGCACTCAAGCAATTTACTTTGGAATGGCGGAGAAATACCATGTAGTAGGTAGGTATGGTGGACACAAATGGCATAGTGGTTGGCTCAAGGATTTTGGATGCATGAGAAGTATTCCCTCTCGATACAAGGCTTAGGCTAGCAAGGTTATTTGAAACAAACACAAGGATAAACCGGTGCAGCAAAACTCACATAAAAGACATATTGTAAACATTATAAGACTCTACACCGTCTTCCTTGTTGTTCAAACTCTTTACTAGAAATTATCTAGACCTTAGAGAGACCAATTATGCAAACCAAATTTTAGCAAGCTCTATGTATTTCTTCATTAATAGGTGCAAAGTATATGATGCAAGAGCTTAAACATGAGCACAACAATTGCCAAGTATCACATTATCCAAGACATTTTACCAATTACTACATGTAGCATTTTCCGTTTCCAACCATATAACAATTAACGAAGCAGTTTCAACCTTCGCCATGAACATTAAAAGCTAAGAACACATGTGTTCATATAAACCAGCGGAGCGTGTCTCTCTCCCACACAAACATTTATTCAAACAAAAACAAAAACAAACAGACGCTCCAAGCAAAGCACATAAGATGTGATGGAATAAAAATATAGTTTCAGGGGAGGAAGCTGATAATGTTGTCGATGAAGAAGGGGATGCCTTGGGCATCCCCAAGCTTAGATGCTTGAGTCTTCTTGAAATATGCAGGGATGAACCACGGGGCATCCCCAAGCTTAGACTCTTCACTCTTCTTGATCATATTGTATCATCCTCCTCTCTTGATCCTTGAAAACTTCCTCCACACCAAACTCAAAACAACTCATTAGAGGGTTAGTGTACAATAAAAATTAACATGTTCAGAGGTGACACAATCATTCTTAACACTTCTGTACATTGCATAAAGCTACTTGGACATTAATGGAACAAAGAAATTCATCCATCATAGCAAAAGAGGCAATGCGAAATAAAAGGCAGAATCTGTCAAAACAGAACAGATCCGTAAAGATGGATTTTATTGAGGCACCAGACTTGCTCAAATGAAAATGCCCAAATTTAATGAAAGTTGCGTACATATCTGAGGATCACGCACGTAAATTGGCATATTTTTCTGAGCTACCTACAGAGAGGCAGTTCGAAATTCGTGACAGCAAAGAAATGCATTATCTGCGCAGTAATCCAAATCTAGTATGAACCTTACTATCAAAGACTTTACTTGGCACAACAATGCACAAAACTAAGATAAGGAGAGGTTGCTACAGTAGTAAACAACTTCCAAGACTCAAATATAAAACAAAAATACTGTAGTAAAAACATGGGTTGTCTCCCATAAGCGCTTTTCTTTAACGCCTTTAAGATGGGCTCAGTAAATTTAATGATGCACTCGCATAAGGATGAGAGTTGAAGCAAAGAGAGCATCAAAAAGCAAGTATGAAATAAATTTAAGCCTAAACCACTTCCTATGAAAAGGAATCTTGTAAATAAACAAGTTCATGAAGAGCAAAGTGACAAGCATAGGAAGATAAAACAAGTGTAGCTTCAAAAATTTCAGCACATAGAGAGGCATTTTAGTAACATGAAAATTTCTACAACCATATTTTCCTCTCTCATAATAACTTTCAGTAGCATCATGAGCAAACTCAACAATATAACTATCACATAAAGCATTCTTATCATGAGTCTCATGCATAAAATTATTACTCTCCACATAAGCACAATCAATTTTATTAGTAATAGTGGGAGAAAATTCAACAAAGTAGCTATCATTATTATTTTCATCATCAAATATAGGAGGCATATTGTAATCATAATCAAATTTATCCTCCATAACAGGCGGTACTAAAAGACCAATATCATTATAATCATCATAAATAGGAGGCAAAGTATCATCAAAGTAAACTTTCCCCTCAATGCTTGGTGGACTAAAAAGATCATGCTCATCAAAACCAGCTTCCCCAAGCTTAGAATTTTCCATATCATTAGCAACAATGGTGTTCAAAGCGTTCATACTAATATGTTCCATAGGTTTTTTAATTTTCGCATCAAACCATCCATGTCTTAAATCAGGAAATAGAATAAGAAGCTCATTGTTGTCCATTATGCCAAACTAGTGTAAACAAGAAACAAAAAGATGCAATTGCAGGATCTAAAGGAAATAGCTTCGAGCACACACACAACGGCAACGAGAAAAGTACTTTTACACGGGACCGGAGTATGAGTGCCTTTTACCTTTCCACCCGGAAACGGCGCCAGAAAAGTGCTTGATGTCTACGGGTGCTTCTATTCTTGTAGACAGTGTTGGGCCTCCAAGAGCAGAGGTTTGTAGAACAGCAGCAAGTTTCCCTTAAGTGGATGACCCAAGGTTTATCGAACTCGGGGAGGAAGAGGTCAAAGATATCCCTCTCAAGCAACCCTGCAACCACAAAGCAAGAAGTCTCTTGTGTCCCCAACACACCTAATAGGTGCACTAGTTCGGCGAAGAGATAGTGAAATACGGGTGGTATGAATAAGTATGAGCGATAGTAACGGCGCCGGAAAAGTGCTTGCTGGCGTGTGGTTGATGGTGGTAATATTGCGGGAAGTACGGATGCGATAAAACGAGTAAACAAGCAGCGGTAGCAGTATTTAGGAACAAGGCCTAGGGATCATACTTTCACTAGTGGACACTCTCAACTTTGATCACATAACAGAATAAATAAATAGATGCTAGACTCTACACTCTCTTGTTGGATGATTGATGCGTGTAGCTGACACGTCCGTTGGGAACCTCAATAGGAAGGTGTGCTGCGCACAGCGGCAAGTTTCCCTCAGTAAGAAACCAAGGTTTAATCGAACCAGTAGGAGTCAAGAAGCACGTTGAAGGTTGATGGCGGCGGGATGTAGTGCGGCGCAACACCCGAGATTCCGGCGCCAACGTGGAACCTGCACAACACAACCAAAGTACTTTGCCCCAACGAAACAGTGAGGTTGTCAATCTCACCGGCTTGCTGTAGCAAAGGGTTAACCGTATTGTGTGGAAGATGATTGTTTGCAAGAAAACAGTAAAACAAGTATTGCAGCAGATTTGTATTTCAAGTATAAAAGAATGGACCGGGGTCCACAGTTCACTAGAGGTGTCTCTCCCATAAGATAAAAGCATGTTGGGTGAACAAATTACAGTCGGGCAATTGACAAATAGAGAGGGCATAACAACACACATACATGTCATGATAAATATAGTGATATTTAATTGGGCATTACGACAAAGTACATAGACCGCCATCCAGCATGCATCTATGCCTAAAAAGTCCACCTTCAGGTTATCATCCGAACCCCTTCCAGTATTAAGTTGCAAAACAACGAGACAATTGCATTAAGTATGGTGCGTAATGTAATCAATAACTACATCCTTAGACATAGCATCAATGTTTTATCCCTAGTGGCAACGAGCACATCCACAACCTTAGAACTTTCCGTCACTCGTCCCGGATATCAATGGAGGCATGAACCCACTATCGAGCATAAATACTCCCTCTTGGAGTTAAGAGCAAAAACTTGGCCGAGCCTCTACTAATAACGGAGAGCATGCAAGATCATAAACAACACATAGGTAATAACTTGATAATTAACATAACATAGTATTCTCTATCCATCGGATCCCGACAAACACAACATATAGTATTACGGATAGATGATCTTGATCATGTTAGGCAGCTCACAAGATCCAACAATGAAGCACAATGAGGAGAAGACAACCATCTAGCTACTGCTATGGACCCATAGTCCAGGGGTGAACTACTCACTCATCACTCCGGAGGCGACCATGGCGGTGAAGAGTCCTCCGGGAGATGAATCCCCTCTCCGGCAGGGTGCCGGAGGAGATCTCCGGAATCCCCCGAGATGGGATTGGCGGCGGCGGCGTCTCAGTAAGGTTTTCCGTATCGTGGCTCTCGGTACTGGGGGTTTCGCGACGGAGGCTTTAAGTAGGCGGAAGGGCAACGCAGGGGGCCACACGAGGGCCCCACACCATAGGTCGGCACGACCAGGGCCTGGGCCGCGCTGCCCTAGTGTGGCGGCGCCTCGTGGCCCCAATTCGACTCCTCTTCGGTCTTCTGGAAGCTTCGTGGAAAAATAGGACCCTGGGCGTTGATTTCGTCCAATTCCGAGAATATTTCGTTACTAGGATTTCTGAAACCAAAAACAGCAGAAAACAGACAAGCGGCTCTTCGGCATCTTGTTAATAGGTTAGTTCCAGAAAATGCACGAATATGACATAAAGTGTGCATAAAACATGTAGATATCATCAATAATGTGGCATGGAACATAAGAAATTATCGATACGTCGGAGACGTATCAATGATGAACACCACTAACTGTGTAGGATTACACGAACCCTCAATGCCGGAGTTAACAAGCTCCACAATATTCAATGTTCATATTTAAATAACCTTAGAGTGCATAACAGATCAACATAACCAAACCAAGTACTAACATAGCATGCACACTCGTCACCTTCACACTACGAAAGGAGGAATAGATCACATCAATACTATCATAGCAATAGTTAACTTCATAATCTACAAGAGATCACAATCATAGCCTACGCCAAGTACTACACGATGCACACACCTGTCACCATTACACCGTGCGGGAGGAATAAACTACTTTAATAACATCACTAGAGTAGCACACAGATAAATTGTGATACAAAACACATTTCAATCATAAAGAGATATAAATAAGCACTTCACTATGCCATTCATAACAGTGAATAAGTATTCTGTGAAATATAGCCTAAGAGACCCACACGGTGCACACACTTTCACCTTTACACACGTGGGACAAGGAGTCTCCGGAGATCACATAAGTAAAATCCACTTGACTAGCATAATGACATCTAGATTACAAGGATCATCATATGAATCTCAATCATGTAAGGCAGCTCATGAGATTATTGTATTGAAGCACATAGGAGAGAGATTAACCACATAGCTACCGGTACAACCCCGAGCCTCGATGGAGAACTACTCCCTCCTCATGGGAGACAACAGCGTTGATGGAGATGGCGGTGGTGTTGATGGAGGAGCCTTCCGGGGGCACTTCCCCGTCCCGGCGGCGTGCCGGAACAGAGACTCCTGTCCCCCAGATCTTGGCTTCGCGATGGCGGCGGCTCTGGAAGGTTTTCTCTGGTTTCATCGAACGTGTCCGGGTTTTTAGGTCATGGATCTTTATATAGGCGAAGAGGCGGAGTCGGAGGGTCGACGAGGCGACGACACACTAGGGGGGCGCGGCCATGGCCTGGGCCGCGCCACCCTGTCGTCTGGGGCCCACAGGGCCCTCCTCTGGCGGCTCTCGGGTGTTCTGGAAGCTTTGTGGAAAAATAGGATGCTTGGGCGTTGATTTCGTCCGATTCCGAGAATATTTCCTTACTAGGATTTCTGGAACCAAAAACAGCGAAAACAGACAAGCTGGCCCTTCGGCATCTCGTCAATAGGTTAGTTCCGGAAAACGCATAAATATGACATAAAGTATGCATAAAACATGTAGATATCATCAATAATGTGGCATGGAACATAAGAAATTATCGATACGTCGGAGACGTATCAGACACAAATGGCATAGGTTTTGGCTCAAGGTTTTGGATGCACGAGAAGCATTCCCTCTCAGTACAAGGCTTTTGGCTAGCAAGGTTGTTTGAAGCAAACTCAAGTATGAACCGGTACAACAAATCTTACATAAGAACATATTGCAAGCATTATAAGACTCTACACTGTCTCCTTGTTGTTCAAACACTTTAACCAGAAAATATCTAGACTTTTAGAGAGACCAATCATGCAAACCAAATTTCAACAAGCTCTACGATAGTTCTCCACTAATAGGTTCAACACTACATGATGCAAGAGCTTAAACATGATCTATTTGAGAGCTCAAAACAATTGCCAAGTATCAAATTATTCAAGACAATATACCAATTACCACATGGAGCATTTTCTGTTTCCAACCAAATAGCAATGAACGAAGCGAGTTTTCAACCTTCGCCATGAACATTAAAAGTAAAGCTAAGAACACCGAGTGTTCATATGAAACAGCGGAGCGTGTCTTTCTCCCACACAAAGAATGCTAGGATCCGAGTTTATTCAAACAAAAACAAAAATAAAAGCATACAGACGCTCCAAGTAAAGCAGATAAGATGTGACGGAATAAAAATATAGTTTCACTAGAGGTGACCTGATAAGTTGTCGATGAAGAATGGGATGCCTTGGGCATCCCCAATCTTAGATGCTTGAGTCTTCTTGAAATATGCAGGGATGAACCATGGGGGCATCCCCAAGCTTAGACTTTTCACTCTTCTTGATCATATTGTATCATCCTCCTCTCTTGACCCTTGAAAACTTCCTCCACACCAAACTCAAAACAAACTCATTAGAGGGTTAGTGCATAATCAAAAATTCACATGTTCAGAGAGGACACAATCATTCCTAACACTTCTGGACATACCCAAAGATACTGAAAGTTAATGGAACAAAGAAATCCATCCAACACAGTAAAAGAGGCAATGTGAAATAAAAGGCAGAATCTGTCAAAACAGAACAGTCCGTAAAGACGAATTTTTTAGAGGCACTTAACGTGCTCATATGAAGAAGCTCAAATTGAATGAAAGTTGCGTAAATATCTGAGGATCACTCATGAATTTTCGCAGATTTTTCTGAGTTTCCTACAGAGAGTTCTACTCAAATTCGTGACAGCTAGAAATCTGTTTCTGCGCAGAAATCCAAATCTAGTATCAACCTTAGTATCAAAGACTTTACTTGGTATAACAATGCAATAAAGTAAAGATAAGGAGAGGTTGCTACAGTAGTAACAACTTCCAAGACACAAATATAAAACAAAAATTGCAGAAATAAAATGATGGGTTGTCTCCCATAAGCGCTTTTCTTTAACGCCTTTCAGCTAGGCGCATAAAGTGTAACTCAAGTATTATCAAGAGATGAAGCATCAAAATATATAGGTATCTTAGATGCTCCATTATCTATATTTCCCATAGTGGTGCTAAGGGCTTTATCAATTTTAGGCTGATAATAATTCTTTGGCTTAGGCACCTTAGAGACATACATGAATTTTTGCTCCTTACCCACATAAGCTTTCTCCTTAAACTTAAGAGAAGAAAAAGTTGAACCCAAGGTTCTCATGGCTTTTTCAAGTTCACCAATCCTATGGATTTGATTATCATGGATAGCACAAGTTTCTAAGACAGTAACTCTTTCATCAATTCCTCCTAGAGATTTATCAAGTTTATCAGTATTATCAAGTAATATTCCCAATTTAGTTTCAACACTTGGAAGATTTTTCTCTATGGCCTCTAGCTTTTTCATAACATCCTCAAGAGATATTTCAGTTTTAACTTCATTAACAGTGATGGGATTCGTAGCATAGAAAACAAAAAATTTCCTACCGCAAGAACGAAAACCAAGCCAAGATGCAATCTAGAAGATGGTAGCAACGAGAAGATGAACGAGACTAACCCTTGAAGATTTCCAAAGCCTACGAGATTAGATCTCGTTGTTGCAGAAGATGATCACTTGACGCTTTCAAAAGCGCGTAGAAGATCTTGACGCTGCCACAATCGGGCAGCACCTCCGTACTCGGTCACACGTTCGGTGTTGATGAAGACGACGTCGTCCTCCCCGTTCCAGCGGGCAGCGGAAGTAGTAGATCCTCCTCGGAATCCCGGCAGCACGACGGCGTGGTGGCGGTGGTGGTGGAGAACTCCGGCAGGGCTTCGCCTATGCGCTGCGGGAGTAGTATGTGGAGGAGGGGCGCTAGGGTTTGGGGAGAGAGAGGGGGTAGGGCGCCGGCCATGGGGGGCCCTAGGTGGTGCGGCCAAGAGTGGGCAGCCCCCTCCCTCTCCTCCTAATTATATAGGTGGAAATCCCCAAGTGTTGTTATCCAAGTCTTCGAATAAGACCCGAAGCCAAAACCTTCCATAGGGACAAAACCTACCCAAGGGGGGAATCCCACTCAAGGTGGGACTCCCACCCCTTCCTTGGGGGGTTGGCCGGCCACCCTTGGGGAGTCCACCTGGGACTCCTCCCCTTTAGGGTTGGCTGGCCATGCAAGGTGGAGTCCCTCCGGGACTCCACTTTCCATGGTGATTTCTTCCGGACTTTTCTAGAACCTTCTAGAACCTACCATAAATGCATCGGATCATTTCCAAACTTGGAATATGACTTCCTATATATGAATCTTATTCTTCGGACCATTCCGGACCTCCTCGTGATGTCCTGGATCCCATCCGAGACTCCGAACAAAACTTCGAACTCCATTCCATATTTCATATCTACTTAAACGACATCAAACCTTAAGTGTGTCACCCTACGGTTCGTGAACTATGCAGACATGGTTGAGACTTCTCTCCGACCAATAACCAATAGCGGGACCTGGAGATCCATAATGGCTCCCACATATTCAACGATGACTTTAGTGATCGATTGAACCATTTACATACGATACCGATTCCCTTTGTCACGCGATATTTTACTTGTCTGAGGTTTGATCATCGGTATCTCTATACCTTGTTCAACCTCGTCTCCGACAAGTACTCTTTACTCGTACCGTGGTATGTGGTCTCTCATGAACCATTCATATGCTTGCAAGCTAATTAGACGACATTCCACCGAGAGGGCCCAGAGTATATCTATCCGTCATCGGGATGGACAAATCCCACTGTTGATCCATATGCCTCAACTCATACTTTCCGGATACTTAATCCCACCTTTATAACCACCCATTTACGCAGTGGCGTTTGATGTAATCAAAGTACCTTTTTGGTATAACTGATTTACATGATCTCATGGTCGAAGGACTAGGTAACTATTTATCGAAAGCTTATAGCAAATAACTTAATGACGTGATCTTATGCTACGCTTAATTGGGTGTGTCCATTACATCATTCACATAATGATATAACCTTGTTATTAATAACATCCAATGTTCATGATCATGAAACTATGATCATCTATTAATCAACAAGCTAGTTATATAAGAGGCTTACTAGGGACTCCTTGTTGTTTACATAACACACATGTATCAATGTTTCGGTTAATACAATTATAGCATGATATATAAACATTATCATAAACTCAAAGATATATTATAGTAACCATTTTATTATTGCCTCTTGGGCATATCTCCAACAAACAAGTGGTATTCCAACTAGACTCTCAATAATGCAACTAGCTTCTAAAGCAGGAGTGCCTAGGAAATTACCTCCCGCAAGAGTATCAAGAACATATATATTCCAGCTAGAGATACCAACATAAAAGTTCCTAAGGAGAATAATAGTGGAGTGTTTCTTAGTGCACCTATGATGAGCATCGCTAATTCTATACAAAGCATCTTTAAAACTCTGTCCCCCTTGTTGCTTAAACGAACGAACTTCAACTTCAGGATTACTCATTTTAGCAACAACAAAAATAAACTAAGCAAACTAAATAAAGTAAAGCAAGTAACTAATTTTTTTTGTGTTTTTGATATAAGGAAAGCAAACAAGACAGAAAATAAAATAAAGTAAAGCAAGACAATAAAAAAGTAAAGAGATTGGATGTGAGAGACTCCCCTTGCAGCGTGTCTTGATCTTCCCGGCAACGGCGCTAGAAAACAGTCTTGATGACGCGTGAAGCACACGTCCGTTGGGAACCCCAAGAGGAAGGTGTGATGCGTACAGCAGTAAGTTTCCCTCAGTAAGAAACCAAGGTTTATCGAACCAGTAGGAGATGAAGGCCACGTGAAGGTTATTGGTGAAGGAGTGTAGTGCGGCGCAACACCAGGGATTCCGACGCCAACGTGGAACCTGCACAACACAACCAAAATACTTTGCCCCAACTTAACAGTGAGGTTGTCAATCTCACCGGCTTGCTGTAAACAAAGGATTAAACGTATGGTGTGGAGAATGATGTTTGGTTGTGAAGAACAACAGAGAACAGAGATTGCAGTTGATTGTATTTCAGATGTAAAAGAATGGACCGGGGTCCACAGTTCACTAGTGGTGTCTCTCCAATAAGATAAATAGCATGTTGGGTGAACAAATTACAGTTGGGCAATTGACAAATAGAGAGGGCATAACAATGCACATACATATCATGATGACTACTATGAGATTTACTTAGGGCATTACGACAAAGAACATAGACCGCTATCCAGCATGCATCTATGCCTAAAAAGTCCACCTTCGGGTTAGCATCCGCACCCCTTCCAGTTTAAAGTTGCAAACAACAGACAATTGCATTAAGTATGGTGCGTAATGTAATCAACACAAATATCCTTAGACAAAGCATCGATGTTTTATCCCTAGTGGAAACAACACATCCATAACCTTAGAACTTTCTGTCACTGTCCCAGATTCAATGGAGGCATGAACCCACTATCGAGCATAAATACCCCCTCTTGGAGTTACAAGTATCAACTTGGCCAGAGCCTCTACTAGCAACGGAGAGCATGCAAGATCATAAACAACACATATATGATAGATCAATAATCAACTTGACATAGTATTCCATATTCATCGGATCCCAACAAACACAACATGTAGCATTACAAATAGACGATCTTGATCATGATAGGCAGCTCACAAGATCTAAACATGATAGCACAAGAGGAGAAGACAACCATCTAGCTACTGCTATGGACCCATATTCCAAGGATGAACTACTCACGCATCAATCCGGAGGCGGGCATGGTGATGTAGAGTCCTCCGGTGATGATTCCCCTCTCCGGCAGGGTGCCGGAGGCGATCTCCTGAATCCCCCGAGATGGGATTGGCGGCGACGGCGTCACAGTATGTTTTCTCGTATCGTGGCTCTCGGTCCTAGGGATTTCGCGGCGGAGAGAATAAATAGGCGAAGGGGCAGAGTCGGGAGGCGGCCGAGGGGCCCACCCCACAGGCCGGCGCGCCCCCCCTCCAGGCCGCGCCGCCTTGTGGTGTGGGGCCACCTTGGCCCCTCTCCGTCTCTCCTTCGGTGTTCTGGAAAGCTCCGTGGAAAATAAGACCGTGGGTTTTTGTTTCGTCCAATTCCGAGAATATTTCCTGTGTAAGATTTCTGAAACCAAAAACAGCAGAAAACAGGAACTGGCGCTTCGGCATCTTGTTAATAGGTTAGTGCCGGAAAATGCATCAAAATGATATAAAGTGTATGTAAAACATGTGAGTATTGTCATAAAACTTGCATGGAACATAGGAAATTATAGATACGTTTGGGACGTATCACCCTCTACCTCTAGTGTGTTCTCTCGTGTCTCATTAGGTTCCATGGATGATGAGACGCCGATCATGGAGAAGATGTACATGGTGCATGAAGATGATGATATCACACCATGCTTGTTGCTTGAAGATGAACATGGAGGCCACATGGAGCCTACCACTTCCCCAACACCTACCTCATATGAGCGGGAATACAAAGGTACCTATATGGGTGTTGATGATGCCATGATCCCACTAGTGGACATGATGATTTGTGAGTGCATGCATGATGATGATGATACAAATGCTATGTCATATGCTTCTTTCATTTTCCCATGTGATGCTTTGCTTGATAACATTTTTGATCATGTGGGCTTGATTGCTAGTGATAACATGACCATGCCATTCTATGAGTGTTTCAATATATCTCCCATTGCTTGCAACTTGTCGAACAATTTCTCTTTCCCATGTGTTGATTGCAATGAGGACATTGAAGCTTGTGTTGTGACAATGTTGATAAACAATTGCTCTTTCCCTAGGTTTGTTGACAACCATGATAAAATGTTGAACATGTTTTGTGCTATATGCTTGCAATACTCTCCCATTAATGCAACCAAATTGTTGAATACTTTCTCTTTCCAATGCTTGGCTTGCAATAGTGTTAATATGCTTATAAATGAGATTGCCCCCATAGCTCTCTCAAAATTTGGAGACTTTGCCGATGTCCATGAGGAGCATGTTCATATGTTTACCCCGCATATTCACCATATATCTATTATGATACTTTGCTTAACGCTAATGGTGATGCGCAAAAGAAATGGAGCATCATGATGGATGATGTGTTCATATACCATGCACACACATTCTTGCGTTGCCTATTGTGTGTGTAGGTACACGGAAGACAAGGTCAACCTCGATTGAGTACGAGTTGACCAAAAGAGCTCTTGAGAGCATAATACAAGTGACCTCCAATGAGTGGTTTCGTACACACACTTCGGCTACACAAGATCTCTCAATAAGAGCACACCGACATTTTGATAAGGTGACCTCCTTCTACTTAAGGCCTCTAGTTAAACCCGTTGAACTTTGGCTACTCTTTGAGTGTTGCTTTGCTTGTCTTGTGCTATTGATAGGGTTCATGACAACTGATGCCACATTCAAGAGTTGTTTCCATCTCCCACCTCTACACATTCATGATGAGTTATCGTCGAGGACGACTCTTTTTCAAGTGGGGGGGATGATGCAGCCCGACCTTCGGTCTCCACCGCATCATGTGCGTCAATGCCGCCACGTCACACAAAGGTGAATCTTCTCCTTTATGCGTGCCTACAATTGTCTATCATGAATGGTATGCTACTTCATCCTCTGTCATATTACCATGATAGGAATACATCGCCAAGTACGGAGGAAGTGGATGACGCCATGAATTCTCGAGGACTCAAGGCCGAGGTCGTGGAAACATGGAAGAAGCTCCAGGCGCAGCTACACCGGAGTTGCCGGCCTCGCCAACTCACACCGGAGTCTCTGGCCCATGAAGATCAAGATCGGAGTCTCCAGCCTACATACACGAGAGTCTCCGGACTATGTGAAGCGCTAGCCACAAGTCAATTAGGGCCAAGGCCCATGCACCCCCTTCTATGCCTAAACTACCCCTCCTTAGTGGCTCCCTATATATAGGCTTCCACCTCCCCCTTTCATTAGAAGACTAGGATGAACCAACTTAGGCTTATGCCTCCACCATCCCTAGTGGATTAGGGTATCCCCTCCTCTCTTAGACATCAATCTTAGAGTTGTATCAAGGCACTCCTTATATGATTTATCTTTCGCACTTGTGATTCTACCGCGGTCTCTCACATGTGTGACTCTATAGATCGTATACCGGTCTTTCTCTCGGGGATTCTACCTCGTGTCTCTTCCTTGAGAGATTCTATCGGGATAGTGGTTATGGCTATCGGGAGTAAACCGGAATTGTATCGGGTTGTGTTGCGTGCGTTCGCCGTGTTCTTCGTCGTGTTCTTCGTGTTCATTCCTCACCCCCTCTTGTTCTTGGTCAATTCGTGAGATCGGGCAACCCACGTGGCCTTAGGCCCAATCACTATATATATTTTTTGAGTCTCCAATACTTAATGGGCTGGACGTACGGGCCGAGCTTTTGGCTCGGCCCGAGTTGAGCTCGGGTCGTGAAACTGGCAGACCGAGCCGAGCCCATTTTTATGGACCGCAGCGGGCTTTTGGCTCAGCCGGCTCGGCTCGGGCCAGCCCGTTAGCTCGCTATTTTTTTTTACGAATTAAGAGGAGGAAGGGAATGGGCTGATTTCTGGCCCAAGAACGGTGAACGCCCAAACGTGATGAAATCCATCGAGCGAGAGGGTAGGTCAGACTCGCTCTTTCACATCCTGTCGTTCTTCAGCGATGCACACACCACGAACGCCGCCGCCACGCGCACGTACGCCGCCGCCACGCTCAGGCATGTCGCCGCTCACGCATCAGGCATGTCGCCGCTCACGCATCAGGCCCCATGCACACCGCCTTCATGACCCTCGCCGCCTACCACACAGCGTTGCGCCACTTCGCACCAGCCTGTGGATCCACGCTGAAGCCAGTATGCGGCCGCTCGCTGACTCTGCTTCTTGCTTCACCTTGTCCACTATATATGGTGGCCTGCCTCCCCTGACGCCCTCGCTGCTTGACAGCAGAGCTCGCTCCCGCCTTCATGACCCTTTTCTGTGCCGCAGACCACTCCGCACCGTCACCGCTGCTTCCGACGAACGCGGACCTACATGTCAGTGGCCTATGCCGTTTTGGCTCGCGAGCCAGACCGAGCTGCACATGAGCTATCGGCAAGCTCGAGCCGAGCCTGTTTTTCCGACTCGACACTCCAACGAGCCAGCCCGAGCCAAGCTCAAAAATGGCGAGCTGAAGCGCGGCTCGCACCGAGCCTGGCTCGAGCTGGCTCGTGTCCAGCCTTAGTTCTATATATGCTAGACTTGCTCTAAACCTTGGAAATAAAGGTGTGGAAAGGTAAACAATGATATGGTGTTTTTGATCTGGATTACATAAATTTTGCAATGGGATGATGCAAAGCACAAAATCGCTCCAAGAAGCACCACTACATGGACGGGACCAGCTAGCCTCCGTACTTGGCCTTGTAGTCCCTCCAGAGCTCCTGCACGGGCTTGCCCATAATCTGCAGGAAGTCGTCGTCGCTGTACCCGTCCTTGAGCCTCTCGTTGAGCGCCGCCACGAACCCCGGCCTCAGCTCGTCGCAGTAGTCGAGGAACCACGCCGTAGCGGAATAGCTATCGTCCCAGCTGCTCCCCTGCCCCGGCTGCACCCAGTACGGCGCCGCGTAGCCCGCACGGAGGCGGACGAAGTCGGCGACCCCCTCGTAGACCCACGAGTGGGCCGAGCTCGTGTCCTGCTGCCCCCACTGCCACACGTGCGTCACCTCGTGGTACAGCAGCCCCGTCACCAGCGTCCTCACCTCGCCGCCGCCGCCGGTGATGTTGTTCACGTAGCCCGCGTTCAGCGTGATGCTGCTCTCGCTGTCGCGCTCGAAGGCCAGGATGTTGGTGTTCACGAAGTTCACGACGAGCTTCACGCGGTCGTCCACGGCGGGCCTCCGGTCCGCGGGCGCCGACTGGTTGAAGATCTTCCAGACGAAGCAGGAGGCCTCCGCCAGGACCTGCTCCGCGAGGCCCACGCCGTACTCCCGGTCGAAGCGCTGCCCGCCGGGGGTCGTCGTCGCGTTGTTCGTCACCTCGAACCTTAGCCCGGCAGCCGTCGCGGCGAGGCCGGCGACCGCGAGTAAGGAAGCCAACACTCTCGTGGAGAGCTGCATGCTTTAATTCTTTACTAGCTAGTTCGTGTCTGAGTGAGTGGATGAGTAGTGCTCGATCGGCCTCAAATTTATAGCTAGACAGATCCTTCACTAGTGACAACAACGCCTAGACGGCAGATTTCCCTGATACTAGATAGAATCCTCAGTTAAGAAGGTTCAGTAGTGACAAGGAACACTTCTCATCAGCAGCTCCTTAATTAATATATCTGCTGCTTGCAGTCAGCACATCTGTCATGGGGTCGTCACTCTGTCCTGCATTTGTACTTTGTAGTAGTATTTGCTCTTGCCAGCACCCAATGCAATGCACCGGCTACAGCCGGCGCCGGGAGAATAATGCTATGAGACTAGGTCTTCCCATACCGCGGCACAACGAAATTTCTAATTAGCTACTTGAAAAAAAAATTCTAATTAGCATACAGGTGCGGTTAATAATACCGAATGGTGCAAATTTGCTAGCTGGAAAACCTGAAATTGAATTGGAAAATAAGGGGAAAAAATCTATACTGTACAAAACCATTTGCGATAGAAAAACCAAAATAAAAAAGGAAAGAAAACAACGATTGGTAAACAACAAAAGAAAATGAGAAAACCAGGAAAGAGGGAACAAAACATGCGAACATGAAAACAAAACACCTGAAGAAACAAACAAAATGCACACAAAAAAAAGTCAAGGAAACAAATCAGCAAGAAAATGTAGAAACTGGGGAGTCCACTGAGGATCAGTGTCTGTGAAAAACCCGCAAGCCGGGTTTACAGGCCTGCTCAATTTAAGCTAAGCTGGCCTTGCGGGTCCAACAAGAAGAGCAAAGAAGAAATTGATATGGTCCAAGTGCAATTGTTTTCTTTTAAGAAACAACCAATGGGCATATGTTGTTGCTACACAAAGAAACTTTAAGGATTAATTTGTTTAGAATTAAAAAACAAGTACTTGTTTTTCAGAAACAAGTACATGTGCCCGCACTAGAAGACCCGTCAGAGCTCGCCTTGCCCAGCCCACCGCCGGCTACATCGGCCAGGTGAGGCCGGAGCATGGAGCGCTAAAGCTAGCGTTTGGGCCCTTTAGGATCGCCTGCACATGCCAGCGATTTACACAAAAATAACCTTTTGGTGAAATTATAGCATAAAATGATTCCCCGGCGAAAATATTTCACTCTACTAACCCTTTTGTGTGGCGCCCATGCATATCTTGCGTGTGTGATGTGCAGCTACCGACGAGGAAGCCATGTGGGAGGCCTATGCCAAAGGCGCGACACTACTCTTTATATATACTGGTTGTCTAGAGTTGATAGAACATGATGTTAGCTCAACTGGTTGAAGCCTTTACACTTGAATGCTTGGTCTTGAGTTCAAATCCCCACACCATTTGGTTTTGTTTTTATTTTTAGAAATTGTGCTAGACATTGTAGTATGTTTTAAAAATTAAATCCATGCTTATTAAATAAATAAATACATACATTTTGTCTTCGTCTCTGAAGCACCTTGACGCCAAAAATTCAGTGAAGATGTTGGTGCAGCTCATGCCGTGCTTGGTGGCACATGCCTGCTTTGCCTCTCCAATCAATTTCGTTATTACATAATTGTCTACCGTACTGTTACTGAGCACAAGTGTCATGTCATTGGAAGATACTACCTCCGTCTAAGACGAACTTTGACCATAAAAATTGAGCAACAAAAATTTGGTTATATTATATGTAATTAATATCGTTGAATTCGTATTAAAAAGCACTTTCTAATGATGTTAATTTTATACAAACTATCTTTATATATTTGAAGTAATAGTTATTCAAACGAAAAGCACATAAAACAAGGACGCCTTATTTCTTGAATCGGAGGTAGTATCAGGTTTCTGCTCAAATCATGCTTCTCTCATTGGAAGATATTATCTTCTAACATTATTCGATCTATGTTGGACTTAATGCATGCTCTGTTGTAGTACTCCTGTCCACATGAATGTCTATATTCAGGTGATCAGGTGGTGTTCGCTTTACTGAAAATGGAGATTGATGCATACAATTATGAAGCATGATGTACTTTTTCAGCATGAACTAAGCTGTGAGGGGAAGGGAAAGGCTTCAAAAAAAATTGAGGTCCACTCAGAATCACTGCCGGAGACGAAGAGCGAGCCAGATCTATGGGCCTGCTCAATTTAAACTAAGCTGGCCTTGTCGGTCTAGCAAGAAGAGCAAAGAAGAAACGGTCCTGGCCCAAGTGTAATTGTTTTTTTTTTCATAAGCAAAAAATGGGCATATGTTGGTGCTACAAGGGGGAAAAAAGGAAACTTCAAGGATATGATTCAGAATTCAGAAACAAGTAACGTGCAGTACAATGTGCCACACTGCTAGTATGCACATTTAATATTTTGAGTATAATTGGGTAATTGATCATCTTGGCCTTGCCTATTTGCGAATTTGCTGTTGTTCCTATGAACTATAGAGACTATGATTTATGTCCCCTTTTGAGAAGTGTCAGCAAGGATGGGAAGATGTTTAATTGCTGAAATATTCCATGCCTTATGGCTCATCGTTAGCTTGTAAATTCTTGGGAAAACAAACTTTTATTTCCGTTTCATATTTCTCACTTGACAAAGAATATCCCCAGGGACAAATGGATATTCGTGCTTATCGCAATAAAAGCCTACTTATTTTTATTATTTTGAAGGAATTATATGTATTTTGTTTTTGTTTTCTTGATGTAACTATTTCCTTTTTGTGTGAATTCTTATTTACGGTCACTTCCATAGATTGGGAAATCGACAAACTAAAGTTGACTGAGATGGAGCAGCACCCAAAACCACAGTATGCAGGTGCAAATTATTTTAGTTATTTGGGGAAAAAAACTAAGGGTCTTTAAATTGAGCAAACTACCTTTGTTGAGAAAGTAACCGACACCAAAACCATTTGCCACTGTAAAATGAGTGTTGCTTTAGTGAGATGGACATTGTTTCATTTTATTTCCTCATTTATTCTGACCACGCAAATGAAGAATATGACTAGATCGACTGATACACCTTGTAATCTTGTTGCCTGATTCCATTGACTTATCAGACAGAGGTCTTGAAACAGAGTTTCGTGGCTCCGACATTCTTGCCAGGTGATTCTCAACATGCAGCACATTTCAACTTGAATTGAAATTAATAAGTATGCAATGAAGGCTATACCCACACCGCCATGTCTGTACAAGCGAATGAACTTGTGGGGGAGACAGAAAGCACGGTATCATTACATACAAAGGTTGTGCTTATCTTTTATCCGGGGCCATCTTCTAATGATGACCCCTGTGAGAACCTTCACTCACAATTTCTGTGCTATGCTCGTGTATGTGTAGATTCAAGAATCCGTCAGTGGAAGCATATGTTCCGGTACATTTTTAGGTTTTCTTTGCCTCTACCTGTAAAATGAACAAAGCAAAACATTCAGTTGACAACATATATATTGTCTTGTTCTTGTATATAGTCTTGTAGTTATGAAGCGGGCATCTTCAAATTAGTGCTTTATATAATTATATGCCCTAAACCTATTCAGTTTGTTTTCAAGGAGAGTGAGAAGGTTAGCTACTAACCTTTTTGAGATATTTCTTGTGAAGTTTCAGAGCTCCAGCACAAGCTTTTTTCGCATCTAAATTCCCATTTACATCATTCAATATCTGAAAGGAAACCAATGCAGGAGGTAAGTTGCACATGCAGAACGGGTGCATATATGCATATGAGCCTACACAATACAAGCTACTAGCACAGGATTGGTTTTGATTTGAATTTTGGAGTTGTTCTTAACATCAGCTTTATTTTAACTTGACGGGAAGTTCGAGCCAATGAGAAGTTACTTACTCCCTCCGTCTCAGTTTACTAGTCTTCCCCGTATCCCTAGGTCGCTAATTTAACCTATATAATTTAAATTATGTAATGCAAAATTTATATCATTAGAAAATAGAACATCTAAACTTTCTAATGATATAATTTTTATAACATATAACTAATGCTAATTTGATCAAATTTGCGACCTAGGGATACGCGCACGCCTAATAAACTGTGAAAGAGGGAGTATAATTGATTGGGCATTTCAAAAAGAAAGGAAAGTCAGGGTTTGGTCCCTACCCTAATAAGATCATCCAGTCCTCTAGCCTCTTGTAATAATTTTTCTCTTTTTTCCTTGAGCACACTTGCAACCATGAAAACTGAAATGGGAACTGGACCATCAGTTTCCTCTGGGGCATTCTTTGTATCCTTGTTCTTATCCCACTTGGCAAAATGGCGTACTCCTCTCAATTTTGACTTGGATACTTTCTTTTGTGCACCGCTTGCTTCTTCACAAGCTGCAAAGAAGATATCGGGATCGTATTCCAGAGCCCACATCATCTGTTGATTGGATTTCAAAAACAAATAAGAGAATCAGAAGCAACAAACAGAAATTTATTTCAATATTGCCAATACAAAATAAATATGAGTGCTTAATTGTTTTTTGAGAAATAGTTTCATGCAAGCACACAAACCACCATAAAGGTCTCCACCAAGCTGATCCATGTATAAGAACTAATGGAACACATATTTGAATAAAGTACTTTCAGTAAAGGAGAGATACCAAATGTGACCTGACCTTACACTGGACGCATGCAAACCCTTTTAGTTTAAGAACCAAATAAGAATGGAAGATTACAAAACAAGTTGTACACGGTGTAGTTTTATATTGGCTAAACTAATGTGTACTATTGAAGCTCCAGTTCCATCTTTGTTGAGTGTAATCAAAATGCGAAAAAACCAAAAATTAGAAATGAAAGGAAAAACTGAAAAAGACAAAGTTTATTATTCACAGAAAAAAATCTCTTTTGTTTTTCCAAGTCGTTATAAGTTGGATGTTTTAATATATAAAAAATACAGAATTGGCATGTCGATTTGTTACCTAAACCAAAGGATTTGTGTGATTCCTCCCAGGGTAACTTCCCACTAGGTATTTCCCATTGAATAAAGCAGTATGACTTATAAAAAATTATAATAAACATCAATCAGAAGAATGAGATGTCAAAGTCGATTGTCTGGTTCTGGTAATATTAATCATATTATATTTTTTCGGTAACATCGTACCTCCCAGAGGTACAAGGAGTCTCCAAATGAGACTTCACGTCGAAATAGTACCATGAACATACGGAATGCAAAAAGATAGTCACCTCCACCAAGTGTTTCTGTGTTCAGGAGTCAGACAACATTACAAAGCTGTGGGAAAATTGGACAAGAATATTGACTGTTCGACAAAACGGTTGGTCTTGAAATTTATACCTAGGTGATCATGTAGCTTTGGGTCCAGCACCTGAATAATAGATGCAAGGTGTTGAAGTTGATTAGCCACACCAACTGATTGGTCTGTGCATCTGAAATTTCCTCGCTTTAATATCAAATATCAGATAGTCAGAAGGATGTCAACGATAAAAGAAAGCACATATCCAGCAGGAACAAATATTATAATTAAAACAAAGATATTAAAAATCATGGAAGGCAAGGCATACCAATCTACGCATCAATTTCTCAAAGCACCAAAACGCATCTGCTTCATCATTGAGTAGCACTATCATTGGTGAGCATAAATCGCTCATCCCTGTGAGACATAAAAGCTACAGTGTAAGCTTATCTGTAAGTTAAGTAAGTTTCATCTGCGAGTCATATGTAGCCCACCTTGACAGTAACCAACATCTTTGTCAATCCAAGCATAAACAGCCAAAATATCCCATAACTTGGAAAGATTTTCCTTGTTCTCATAAAATACCATGGTACGGTCAGTACGTAGCACGTCAAGTCCTATTATCATTTCAAATTTCATTAGGAATGAGGTGAAAAGAGTCGTAGTAGAGAAACAGAATGTAGGGTTAAACTGTACCAATTTGATGCAGTGTAAGCTTCCAGTCAATAATTTGTTTATCGGTAATACGGTTTGCAGACTCATCAACTTCAATTCCATTGTTGCTGCTAGTTGAAGTGCCATCTGAAGTATTTTGGTTGGAAGTAGCCTCGAGTAAAACTAAAGGATCTTTAATAGGTCTGCCATCCTCAGTGATTAGTGGTGCTGTGATAACTTTACCACTACCAACATGAGAATCCATCTCTCGGCAATCTTCCTTCCATCTAGCATATTGTAGTCTGCGTAATTCATCAGGTACAAACACATCAGATTAAGTGGATCGTGTTCTATTTACAACTGAAGATCATTAAATAAAATTATTAGATACATGGGAAACAGAAGTGTAATGCTTGCATATTACAATAGCCACCACATGGTTACCACTTAAGGGTAGTAGGGACCTAATCATGTTCACCAACCCAAATGACATGCTCCTGATGATACCCATAAATGCCTCCTTTTGATTATTGTCTAAGCTTATAATGAATGTGTTTCGAAGGCGATGCCCCTTTTCTGGTCAAGGTATATTAAGTAGGGGACACAAAAATTACAAGAGCATGACTGATGTAAATAGGGATTGACTGCATGCTTACTATTTATTTAAATTATAGTCTGACAAAATCCAGCTTGTAGTGTGTGAATAAGTAATAAAGTGAGAGTTGCATGCAAATATGATAAATATAAAAGTAGTACTTGAGATTGGATGCATCATACTATGTATTAGAGAAATTTAAAAAAATGAAATTTATGGCCTAATATGAATGTTCGCACGTGAACGATCTTGGCGAAAATGTTGGATCAGAAGCTAATGATAATGTGAGCAGACAACTGTATATAGTTGACATTACTCTTGAAGGTACCGAGGAGTAGAGAAATTGCACACCAGATGCTCTTAGGAAGGCAAGTACCTTCTTATTTGCCTGATCTCTTCTCTCTCATCAAAGGTACTCCTGGGATCATAACAGCCAAGCAAGAACTCCCAAACCTCTCCCCTGACTGTCGGGTGAACACCCTAAACAAACAATAACCATTCATAATCTTTAGAATATTAATCTTAAACAAGCATAATTCATATAGGAAACAACTCTAGAATAATGAGCATATTTGGAAACTGCAAAAAATCTATAAATTCTAGGAATCTTACTCCTTTTTGTATCCGGCTTAGGACTGAGGCAATGTCAAGACAGCCATCAGGGTTAAATGCAGCCTGCCATTTCCGAACACTTAGTGTTTTTCCAGCCTGGAATAAAAATTAGGAAATATAAAGTTGCTCAGAACAAGAAAGGAATGTACTGTCTACACATCAGATACAAGCATGGCATCAACACCATTGCAGATCGTAATAGTAGGTTCTTTAGTGCACTCCAAAGAACTAAAAAACAGAAAACACATTATAAAGCACATCGCCGGCCTGATTCGCAACCACCTACTTGAAAATTAGTACAATTGAGTTTAAAGTGCATAGAAGGACATTAAAAAAAAGAGTTTCCAAGACACCTTATTAGAATACAGAAGCTTCATTACCCATGGGCCCTGGCCTAAAAGATGCGTATGTCCTTAGTTATTACAAATCCCCAAATTTAGCCTAATTAAAAAGTTAGATAGACTACATAAATTACCATGACAAGTGTAAATCAACTCCCTTTCTCTATGAACAATCAACCCTGCTCCCACTTCGTTTCTCTAACTGTTTCATAAATTGCACTCATTCCATCTCCAAAGTAGGATGGATGTATGGCAAGAAAAATATACAACGCATATTCATTACTTCAAGTTCAGTGATTTAACTACGGTGTTAGAAGTAAGGTACAAAACAGATATGACCATAATTGAATGGTCCAAATTAGTTAATTTGTTAGCTGCTATGCTTGGAAACCAAAAATGAGATGCTTCTGACTAGTATACCAGCAAAAAGACATAAAGGTTCATCGCTGTTGCCAACATTGATATGTATGTAATAGACTAATCACATCCATGAACATTAAAATACAGGTTAATTCGTAAATTTGTAGTTACAATACAAATACATCATGAAGATAATCATTCTGGCTAATTTATCGTGGACTGAAAATTTCTTTTCTTTCAGTTACCTCAACTTTCATGGTATAAGCAGAGAAATGCATTCTGACAGTTTACAATTTATTAAAACTGGTAGTCATGTATGTGAATACACATATGCCCACTGTACATTACATGTTGAGGAAAAGGACCACTAGCGCACCTCCAAATTTTTTCTTCTAACATTAAACATTTACGTTATCAAATTGTAGAATACACAATGAATTAGCTCTGGTATTAAATAAATTGTTAGATTCATCAGAACTATGAAATCCATAAAACACATGACAGTTCAAAAGTATCATGGTAATAACAAATTACATGAATTGTGCTGAGAAATATTACAAGAAATCGACCAACCGTCATATCCTCAACTATTCAAATAGCCCCATTTTTTAAAGCTGAAATCTGTAGGGGAGACCCGACAATAAATTTTATTAAAAGAAAAAAATACTATGTACAAATAGCCTCATTAATGAGAAAATGGTGTTGCATCTGAAAAATTTATGAGTTAGGGTGCAATTATGACTAAATTTGCATGGGTCAACCTAAATTTGTGAGCCCTTGGAGCTGCACAGAGAGTTCAGATTGTTCAGATTCCATGAACTCGTACCTTTTAGATTGGTAGAGCTACATATTTTACTGAAATTACTACCCACTGTTCGGTTCACCAAATATAGAATGAATTTTTATACTATCTTATAATGTAAAAAACCGGTAACCACGGTATTTCGTTTGGTAACCAAATCCCTGACTGTTTATGTTGCAATGTGGTGAATTTTGATTATAAATGCAGTTCAACCTGTCATTTGTAACACATTAGCGATCTACAAAATAAAATCACTCCAAAATTATACCATAGGTGCAAAATATACTAGTATTGTACTAATCCGGCCATAGATTCTCCATATTTTAATTCATATAATGTTCTTACTCAAGAGTAAACAATATGTCTTCATTTTTCTTGACCTTATTGATATTATATTGTCCATATTCGATTGCCATGGAAAATTCATTTTTTTTTCTACAACCACTAATTATGGTGCGGATGGTTGCCCAACCGCCACCAAACTAACAAACACAAAATGAAATAGAAGGAAAACAACAGCAAACCTTGATCTTGAACTTGCTCTTGGGCACATCGTCCGTGCAATCCGAGCGGACCTCGTAGTACGAATCCGCGGGCGTCCCGCTGCTGATTCCCCACTTGATCATTTTCCAAGTCAATCAAGAACGCACCAACAGCAGGGACCCGAGCAAGAAGCAACACCTATCAGGGAGGGGGCCTCTATTTGACCTCAAGAACCAAGAAATGCCAAAAGCGACCACAAAGAGAGAATTGTATCAGGCGCAATGGAGCCGATCCCCCCCTTGGACCTTCTCCTCCTGAAACGAAGGATGCGAGTGGAATCGCAGGAGGAGGGGAGGTTAAGGGGGGACGAGGTCAGGGAATATCGGGAAGGCCTAGTGGGGTTAAATTAGAGAGGTCGCGGACGAGGGGCGTGGGAGGACGAGGACGACCGGTTCCAGGCCGCTGCCCCGCTCGAGCTTGCCGTCTTCCCCGGGCATCTTTGCCCATCTTGGTCCTAGTTTTCATGGTCGGAAATGGAGAGCGACGCTTTGCTCTTCGCACAAGAAGAGTTCGCTGATGCGACAGTTTTAGGATTTGATTACCTGATTGCGTTTTTGGCTTGGACGTGCTGGATCTAATGGTTGGATTTACTTTGAGCTGGAGTCAATGGCTGGATTAGCTTGACCTTAGTCAAATTTTGGATTAGGCCCAGTCAAACGTCGCACTTTCATAAGTGGGTAATACGCATTTAGATATTGAGCTCCTTTTTTTCTTCTTCACCTACAAACAAACAATAAAAACAAAAACAAAAATTGTTTGTCATGGTAAAATGTTTGTCATCATCGTTGATAAGAAATGCGTTTGTACTTACAAAATCCATTCTTTCTATGTTTTAGAACTTAACAGTAGGAAATTAAGAATTATGCCTAATCCCCAAATAATGATTAGACGGATAAATATCTTAGGCGGCATTAGAGTCTTATCATCTTATGGGTGGACTTGGGTGTCTAGAGGAACATTTGATCATTAAGTGTCCCCCGTGGAGAAGGGGGTGTCCATGGACCGTCTAGGAGCGAGCTCACCAGCCCCACACCCCCTCCCCTGTCCCAGTACGTGTCGGCCACTCGGCCCTCACTACCCCTCTGAAAGGTCTCACGGCGGGGGCTCGACACGACCAACCCCGGGAGAAGCCCTGACACAGGCTCAGTATACCCCGATGCTGGATTGAGGCACTTGCCCCATCTGTATGCAAGGAAAGTAAGGTCGCGCCAAAGTTAGGCCTCCAGCGGCAGACTAGCTAGGCTATGGCTTTGGCCATGCGCCAGTGCGGCTGATCTCCTACAACATGTTTCGGCCACGGGTCACGCCCCAGGCTACATGTCTTCGCAACACCTTGTGGTGTCCCTTTGCGAGCATAAAAAGAGGCCATGGCTGCAAGGACATGGGGAGGCTTGAAAGGGAAGAAACCATTAGCTCCTTCCCCGGGAATAGACACTGTATCGGTTGAGATTCACCATATATACAAAATAGTGCCTAGTGTAATCGCGGGTATTGTCTCGATCGTCGATTGAACTCGCCACGCTTTGCACCCCCTCCGAACAAAAAGGGGAGCTCCTTTGCCTTTTGTATGAATCCACGACACGACATTTGTCACGCTAGGTAGGGGGCACACTCGCGGCTAGTGCCGTCAACAACCCAGTCACCAGCGACCGATGTCATGCCAGGGGGTTAAGGAGGAGACACCCTGGGCGTGACTAGAGCTGTCACACGCGCCGGCGCCGCCCGCCGACGGGCAAAGTGCCAACGCCAGGAGGAGGAGGCAGTGAGCCTTGCACTGGACCCAAAGACCCACCGGGCCGAGGATCCATTAGAGAAAGCATCGTCGGAACATCCTCCCTTGGCCGGAATGCACATAGACGCGTGGGCACGGACGCGCGGTTGCGGGAGGGCGGCGAGCCCGCCAAATGGCGCTCGCCCCCTACAGACTTACGGCGCCCGTGCAATCGTGAGGAGGATAGCTAGTGAGCCCGGGGAGTTTTGACCAGTGTTGGTAGCCAGGGCACAACTCTGACTCTCACCCTGGGACCCACAATCCCATCGACGCCCTCGCCGCTGCAGAGGCCATGCTTGAATTTCCGCCTGAAGCTGTAGGAGACAACTCGCGAGCCAACGCGTGGCTGGTGAGGTTAGCGCTCATAAGCACTGCCCATCTCCAGGAGGGGTCTGGCGTCTTGCGTTCCATAGCGCGGGACCCTTTGGCCACTGGGACACGGGGGGCTACTATGCAAGCAGGAGAAGGTGTGCTACCACCGCGTCCCCCTCGAGGAGGTGACCTCGAGAATGGCCATCGGCTACCACCTTGGGACCGCCACGGGGGTGGTCACGAGAGGGCACCTCCCTGCAATGCAGCGGGAGAGAGTGAGAGACGATAACCATGCCTCGGTGGTGTCCTCGAGAACAGCTCAGTCAAAGGACCTTGATACGTCTCCAACGTACCTACAATTTCTGATGTTCCATGCTTGTTTTATGACAATACTTACATGTTTTGCTTGCACTTTATAATGTTTTTATGCATTTTCCGGAACTAACCTATTGACAAGATGCCGAAGTGGCAGTTCCTGTTTTCTGTTGTTTTTGGTTCCAGAAAGGCTGTTCGGGCAATATTCTCGGAATCGAACGAAATCAACGCCCAGAACCTTATTTTTCCCGGAAGCTTCCAGAAAGTCAGAGAGGGACCAGAGGGGAGCCCTGGGGGCCCCACACGTGGTGGCGGCGCGGCCCAAGGGGGGCGCCCCCTAGTGTGAGGAGGCCCCGTGGCCCTTCCGACTCCGCCTCTTCGCCTATTTAAGCCCTCTCGACCTAAATCTTCGATACCAATTGACGAAACTCCAGAAAGACTCCAGGGGCGCCGCCACCATCGCGAAACTCCATTTCGGGGGACAGAAGTCTCTGTTCCGGCACCCTGCCGGGATGGGGAAGTGCCCCGGAAGCCATCTCCATCAACGCCACCGCCTCCATCATGCTCCGTGAGTAGTTCCCCCATGGACTACGGGTTCTAGCTGTAGCTAGTTGGTATTCTCTCCCCCATGTACTTCAATACAATGATCTCATGAGCTGCCTTACATGATTGAGATTCATCCGATGTAATCGGTGTTGTGTTTGTTAGGATCCGATGGATTGTTACATTATGATTAGTCTATCTATAAAGTTTGTGAAGTTATTGTTGCTTGCAATCTTGTTGTGTTTAATGCTTGTCACTAGGGCCCGAGTGGCATGATCTTAGATTTAAGCTCTATACTTATTGCTTAGATTATATCTACAAGTTGTTTGCACATGTCTATGTCCGGAACCCGAGGCCCCGAGTGACAAGCAAGCTGGGATAGCTGGAGGGGAAGACGTAGGTATGAGGATCACATGTTTTCACCAAGTGTTAATGCTTTGCTCCGGTGCTCTATTAAAAGGAGTACCTTAATTTCCGATAGATTCCCTTGAGACCCGGCTGCCACCGGCTGGTATGACAAAAGATGTTGTACAAGTTTCTCATTGCGAGCATGTATGACTATATATGGAAAACATGCCTACATGATTAATAATCTTGATGTTCTGTCGTAATGCTATTTCAATCCTATCAATTGCCCAACTGTAATTTGTTCAACCAACACTTGTTATTGGAGAGTTACCACTAGTGTAGATAGCTGGGAACCCCGGTCCATCTCTCATCATCATATACTCGTTCTACATGTCATTGGAAGTAGTATCAACTATTTTCTGGTGCCATTGCTCTCATATTACTGCTCTACTTGCTTTGTGTTACTTTTACTATTGCTCCCATATTACTGTTGCTTTCACATCACCCCTGTTACTAGTGCTTTTCCAGGTGCAGCTAAATTGACAACTCAGTTGTTAAGGCTTATAAGTATTCTTTACCTCCCCTTGTGTCGAATCAATAAATTTGGGTTTTACTTCCCTCGAAGACTGTTGCGATCCCCTATACTTGTGGGTTATCAAGACTATTTTACGGCGCCGTTGTCGGGGAGGCATAGCTCTACTCATAAGTTCACACGGGGAGTACACTCTACCTCTCTCTCTGTTTTATTTTATTTTGTTTTGCTTAGTTTACTTTTGTCTAGTTTATTTGTGCTTAGTTTATTTCTGTCTAGTATTATTTTGCTTAGTTTACTTTTGCCTAGTTTGTTTTTGTCTTGTTTTATTTTCCTCATATACCCGAAAATCCATAAAAATTTGAAAAACCGAAAAATTAAAAATTGTTGCTATGGGAGAACCTACAACCTATTTGGAGCTTATTGAATTATATAATAATTATAGAGAATCAAGAACGGGAAAAGTTATGAGTGTTGTGATAGAAAAATTGAATACGATTGCTAAAATCTTGCTTAAACGCCATGATATAAACTGTTGCTCTCAAGAGGATACTAAACATCTTAAATTTCAATGTGGCTTTAGTGAGGAATTTTTAATTAAGAACTATAATCGGAATAGCTATATTCATTTTGGGTTCGAAGAGGTAGAACAATTTGTCATATTTATGGGAGCCTCTGAGATAGAATCCTTCATGGCTAAAAATTATGAAACTTGTGCTGTTTGTAAGGACCTTAAAGATTATGTCTCTTCTATCCTTAATTTTTTCATAGAAAGCTACAGTGATAATCCTTATATCATTGATTATAAAGAGAGACTCATTAATGCACAAGAATGCACTCACAATTTGCAGGAACCGGTGGAAGAAGAAATTGATGAACACGAAAGCTCATTGGATGAAAAAGAGGAGGAAATTGATGAACACGAAAGCTCATTGGATGAAAAAGAAGAGGAGAGTGATGAACAAAAGGAGGAAGAATGGATTAGCTACCCATGCCAACCTTTTAATGAGAGTAACTCTTTATCTCTTACACTATTTGATTGTCCTCCATGCTTACCAAAAGAGGATGAATGTTATGTTCCTGTGGATTCTCTTGAAATATTCCCTATGAGTAAAACTTGTGAGAATAATTATGCTACTGTTATCTATGATAATCCATGCTACTTTGATAAATCTTATGATAATGCTTTGTTTGTGCCTGATGTCGAAATGCATGGTACTAAAGAGTTTTGCTTGGCAAATGTTTATGATAAATCTTTAGATGATGGTCCTATGTTACTTGATAATATTAATTGTACTACTAATGAAAATGGGATTGGAGAGTTCTTGACTTTATCTATGAGTCCCATATCTTTTGAGATTGATCAATCATCTTGTTACATTATTGATAAAAGTGGGTTTGAAAGTTTTAATCCTATTATTTCTGAGCTTGATAAAAATTATGTGTTTATGGATCATGAAAAGCATGCTTTATGCGATAGTTATATTGTTGAGTTTGCTCATGAAGCTACTGAAAATTATTATGAGAGAGGAAAATATGGTTGTACAAATTTGCATGGTACTAAAACACATCTCTATATGCTGAAAATTTTGAAGTTACTCTTGTTTTATCTTCTTATGCTTGTCACTTTGTTCTTCATGAATTTATTTGTGTACAAGATTTCTATGCATAGGAAGTGGGTTAGACTTAAATGTGTTTTGAACTTGCTTTTTGATGCTCTCTTTTGCTTCAACTCTTATTTCTTGCGAGTGCATCATTAAAACTGCTGAGCCCATCTTAATGGCTATAAAGAAAGCACTTCTTGGGAGATAACCCATGTCTTTATTTTGCTACTATTTTGTTGTGTCTTGGAAGTTGTTACTACTGTAGCAACCTCTCCTTATCTTTATTTTATTGCAATGTTGTGCCAAGTGAAGTCTCTAATAGAAGGTTGATGCTAGATTTGGATTTCTGCGCAGAAACAGATTTCTTGCTGTCAAGAATCTGGGTATGATTCTCTGTAGGTAACTCAGAAAAATCTGCCAATTTACGTGAGTGATCCCCAGATATTTACGCAACTTTCATTAGTTTTGAATTTTCTGATTTGAGCAACGGAAGTACATCTTAAAAATTCGTGTTTACTGGCTGTTCTGTTTTGACACATTATGTCTCTGTTTTTTGCATTGTCTCTTGTGGACTTTAAGTGAGGCTTTCTAGACGTGGAGAGCTGTAGCTAATGTTTTATTGAGTTCTTGCAATGTGTCACTACAGGGCCAAGGTGGATTAAAGTTTTTTGAGTACTAACCCCTCTAATGAAGTTAATGAGAAGTTTGGTGTGAAGGAAGTTTTCAAGGGTCAAGAGAGGAGGATGATATATGATCAAGAAGAGTGAAAAGTCTAAGCTTGGGATGCCCCCATGGTTCATCCCTGCATATTTCAAGAAGACTCAAGCGTCTAAGCTTGGGGATGCCCAAGGCATCCCCTTCTTCATCAACTTATCAGGTGTCTTCTATTGAAACTATATTTTTATTCGGTCACATCATATGTGCTTTACTTGGAGCGTCTGTGTGTTTTTATTTTTGTTTATGTTTGAATAAATTCGGATCCTAGCAATCCTTGTTTGGGAGAGAGACACGCTCCGCTTTTTCATATGAACACTTGTGTTCTTCGCTCTTACTTTTAATGTTCAATGAAAAAAGTTGGAAGCTATTGCACTTATTGTTATTTGGTTGGAAACAGAAAATGCCTCATATTGTCTTGGATAATTTGATACTTGGCAATTGTTTTGAGCTCTCAAGTAGATCATGTTTCTCTTGCATCATGTAGTTTAAACCTATTAGTGGAGAAATACCGTAGAGCTTGTTGAAATTGGTTTGCATGATTGGTCTCTCTAAGGTCTAGATATTTTCCGGTAAAAGTGTTTGAGCAACAAGGACGACGAGTGTAGAGTCTTATAATGCTTGCAATATGTTTTTATGTAAGTTTTGTTGTACCGGTTCATACTTGTGTTTGCTTCAAACAACCTTGCTAGCCAAAGCCTTGTGCCGAGAGGAAATGCTTCTCGTGCATCCAAAACCTTGAGCCAAAACCTATGCCATGTGTGTCCACCATACCTACCTACTATGTGGTATTTTACTGCCATTCCAAGTAAATACTTCATGTGCTACCTTTAAACAATTCAAAATTTATTATCTCTTATTTGTGTCAATGTTTTATAGCTCATGAGGAAGTATGTGGTGTTTTATCTTTCAATCTTGTTGGGCAGCTTTCACCAATGGATTAGTGGCTTCATCCGCTTATCCAATAATTTTGCAAAAAGAGCTGGCAACGGGGTTCCCAGCCCCAATTAATTAACTTTCATTAATAATTCTCTTCACGTGTTTTGCCCTGATTCATCAGTAAGCAACTTAATTTTGCAAATAGACACTCCTTCATGGTATGTGAATGTTGGAAGGCACCCGAGGATTCGGTTAGCCATGGCTTGTGTAAGCAAAAGGTCTGGAGGAGTGTCAACCATAAATAAAAACTAAAGTACATGTGTAAATAAAAGAGAAGAGGGATGATCTACCTTGTTGGTAGAGATAACGTCCTTCATGGGAGCCGCTCTTTGAAAGTCTGTTTGGCAAGGGGGTTTGATACGTCTCCGACATATCGATAATTTCTTATGTTCCATGCCACATTATTGATGATATCTACATGTTTTATGCATACTTTATGTCATATTTATGCATTTTCCGGCACTAACCTATTAACGAGATGCCGAAGAGCCGATTCTTGTTTCTACGCTGTTTTTGGTTTCAGAAATCCTAGTAAGGAAATATTCTCGGAATTGGACGAAATCAACGACCAGGGTCCTATTTTGCCACGAAGCTTCCAGAAGACCGAGGGAGAGTCGAAGTGGGGCCACGAGGTGGCGACACAGCAGGGCGGCGCGGCCCAAGCCCTCGCCGCGCCGGCCTGTTGTGTGGGCCCCTCGTGACGCCCCTTTACCTGCCCTTCCGCCTACTTAAAGCCTTCGTCGCGAAACCCCCAGTACCGAGAGCCACGATACGGAAAACCTTCCAGAGACGCCGCCGCCGCCAATCCCATCTCGGGGGATTCGGGAGATCACCTCCGGCACCTGCCGGAGAGGGGAATCATCTCCCGGAGGACTCTTCACCGCCATGGTCGCCTCCGGAGTGATGAGTGAGTAGTTCACCCCTGGACTATGGGTCCATAGCGGTAGCTAGATGGTCGTCTTCTCCTCATGTGCTTCATTGTCGGATCTTGTGAGCTGCCTAACATGATCAAGATCATCTATCCGTAATGCTATATGTTGTGTTTGTCGGGATCCGATGGATAGAGAATACTATGTTATGTTGATTATCAATCTATTACCTATGTGTTGTTTATGATCTTGCATGCTCTCCGTTATTAGTAGAGGCTCTGGCCAAGTTTTTACTCTTAACTCCAAGAGGGAGTATTTATGCTCGATAGTGGGTTCATGCCTCCATTAAATGCAGGACGAGTGACGGAAAGTTCTAAGGTTGTGGATGTGATGTTGCCACTAGGGATAAAACATTGATGCTATGTCCGAGGATGTAGTTATTGATTACATTACGCACCATACTTAATGCAATTGTCCGTTGTTTGCAACTTAATACTTGGAAGGGGTTCGGATGATAACCTGAAGGTGGACTTTTTAGGCATAGATGCATGCTGGATAGCGGTCTATGTACTTTGTCGTAATGCCCAATTAAATCTCACTATACTCATCATATCATGTATGTGCATGGTCGTGCCCTCTCTATTTGTCAATTGCCCGACTGTAATTTGTTCACCCAACATGCTATTTATCTTATGGGAGAGACACCTCTAGTGAACTGTGGACCCCGGTCCATTCTTTTATACATTGAATACAATCTACTGCAATACTTGTTTTTCTGTTTTCTGCAAACAATCATCATCCACACTATACATCTAATCCTTTGTTACAGCAAGCCGGTGAGATTGACAACCTCACTGTTTCGTTGGGGCAAAGTACTTTGGTTGTGTTGTGCGGGTTCCACGTTGGCGCCGGAATCCCTGGTGTTGCGCCGCACTACATCCCGCTGCCATCAACCTTCGACGTGCTTCTTGGCTCCTCCTGGTTCGATAAACCTTGGTTTCTTTCTGAGGGAAAACTTGCTGCTGTACGCATCACACCTTCCTCTTGGGGTTCCCAACGGACGTGTGCTTTACACGCCATCAAGCATTTTTTCTGGCGCCGTTGCCGGGGAGATCAAGACACGCCGCAAGGGGAGTCTCCACAATCCAATCTCTTTACTTTGTTTTTGTCTTGCTTTATTTTATTTACTTTCTTGTTTGCTGCATTATATCAAAACACAAAAAATTAGTTGCTAGCTTTACTTTATTTACTGTCTTGCACTCTATATGAAAAACACAAAAAAATTAGTTACTTGCATTTACTTTATTTAGTTTGCTTTATTTATCGCTGCTAAAATGGTTACTGTTGAGAATACTAAGTTGTGTGACTTCACAACCACAAATAATAATGATTTCTTATGCACACCTATTGCTCCACCTGCTACTACAGCAGAATTCTTTGAAATTAAACCTGCTTTACTGAATCTTGTTATGCGAGAGCAATTTTCTGGTGTTAGTTGATGATGCTGCTGCCCATCTCAATAATTTTGTTGAATTGTGTGAAATGCAAAAGTATAAAGATGTAGATGGTGACATTATAAAATTAAAATTGTTTCCTTTCTCTTTAAGAGCAAGAGCTAAAGATTGGTTGCTATCTCTCCCTAAGAATAGTATTGATTCATGGACTAAATGCAAGGATGCTTTTATTGGTAGATATTATCCCCCTGCTAAAATTATATCTTTGAGGAGTAGCATAATGAATTTTAAACAATTAGATAATGAGCATGTTGCACAAGCTTGGGAAAGAATGAAATCTTTGGTTAAAAATTGCCCAACCCATGGATCGACTACTTGGATGATCATCCAAACCTTTTATGCGGGATTGAACTTTTCTTCGCGGAACCTATTGGATTCAGCTGCTGGAGGTACCTTTATGTCCATCACTCTTGGTGAAGCAACAAAGCTCCTTGATAATATGATGATCAATTACTCTGAATGGCACACGGAAAGAGCTCCACAAGGTAAGAAGGTAAATTCTGTCGAAGAAACCTCTTCCTTGAGTGATAAGATTGATGCTATTATGTCTATGCTTGCGAATGATAGGACTAATGTTGATCCTAATAATGTTCCGTTAGCTTCATTGGTTGCCCAAGAAGAACATGTTGATGTAAACTTCATTAAAAATAATAATTTCAACAACAATGCTTATCGGAACAATTCTAGTAACAACTATAGGACATATCCTTATAATAATGGTAACGGTTATGGTAATTCTTATGGGAATTCTTACAACAATAATAGGAACACACCCCCTGGATTTGAAGCTATGCTTAAAGAATTTATTAGTACACAAACTGCTTTTAACAATTCTGTTGAGGAAAAGCTCAATAAAATTGATATTCTCGCTTCTAAGGTTGATAGTATTGCCTCTGATGTTGATCTTTTGAAATCGAAAGTTATGCCTAATAAGGATATTGAAAATAAAATTGTTACTACAGCAAATGCCATCCAAGTTAGAATTAATGAGAATATAAGATTGATGGCCGAATTGCATGCTAGGTGGGAAAGAGAAAAAAATGAAAAACTAGCTAAAGAGAATAATGTAGCTAAAGTTTGGACTATTACCACCACTAGTAATGCTAATGCTCCACATGTTGCTGCACCTCCTACTAATAATGGTAAAATAATTGGTGTTGGCAATGTTTCCACTTCTAATGCAAAGCTTGCAAAACTGCAGGAAGCTGCTAAAACTGCTGAAACTGCTGTGATAAAGCTGCTGAAATTTTTTCCAACATTGGGGATGATGATCCCATTGCTTTAGATTATAATGGTTTGGATTTTGATGATTGCCACATCTCTGAAGTTATAAAGTTCTTACAAAAACTTGCTAAGAGTCCTAATGCTAGTGCTATAAACTTGGCTTTCACAAAACATATTACAAATGCTCTCATAAAAGCTAGAGAAGAGAAACTAGAACGTGAAGCTTCTATTCCTAGGAAGCTAGAGGATGGTTGGGAGCCCATCATTAAGATGAAGGTCAATGACTTTGATTGTAATGCTTTATGTGATATTGGTGCAAGTATTTCCGTTATGCCTAAGAAAATTTATGATATGCTTGACTTGCCACCATTGAAAAATTGTTATTTGGATGTTAATCTTGTTGATAATGCTATAAAGAAACCTTTGGGGAGAGTTGATAATGTTCGCATTACCGTTAACAATAACCTTGTCCCCGTTGATTTTGTTGTCTTGGATATTGAATGCAATGCATCTTGTCCCATTATATTGGGAAGACCTTTTCTTCGAACTGTTGGAGCTATCATTGATATGAAGGAAGGTAATATTAAATATCAATTTCCTCTCAAGAAAGGTATGGAACACTTCCCTAGAAAGAGAATGAAGTTACCTTTTGATTCTATTATTAGAACAAGTTATGATGTTGATTCTTCGTCTCTTGATAATACTTGATATACACTTTCTGCGCCTAGCTGAAAGGCGTTAAAGAAAAGCGCTTATGGGAGACAACCCATGTTTTTACTACAGTATTTTTATTTTATATTTGAGTCTTGGAAGTTGTTTACTACTGTAGCAACCTCTCCTTATCTTAGTTTTGTGCATTGTTGTGCCAAGTAAAGTCTTTGATAGTAAGGTTCATACTAGATTTGGATTACGAATTTCGACCTGCCTCTCTGTAGGTAGCTCAGAAAAATATGCCAATTTACGTGCGTGATCCTCAGATATGTACGCAACTTTCATTCAATTTGAGCATTTTCATTTGAGCAAGTATGGTGCCTCAATAAAATCCATCTTTACGGATCGTTCTGTTTTGACAGATTCTGCCTTTTATTTCGCATTGCCTCTTTTGCTATGGTGGATGAATTTCTTTGTTCCATTAATGTCCAGTAGCTTTGTGCAATGTCCAGAAGTGTTAAGAATGATTATGTCACCTATGAACATGTGAATTTTTATTATGCACTAACCCTCTAATGAGTTGTTTCGAGTTTGGTGTGGAGGAAGTTTTCAAGGATCAAGAGAGGGAGATGATGCAATATGATCAAGGAGAGTGAAAGCTCTAAGCTTGGGGATGCCCCGGTGGTTCACCCCTGCATATTCTAAGAAGACTCAAGCATCTAAGCTTGGGGATGCCCAAGGCATCCCCTTCTTCATCGACAACATTATCGAGGTTCCTCCCCTGAAACTATATTTTTATTCCATCACATCTTATGTGCTTTGCTTGGAGCGTCGGTTTGTTTTTGTTTTTGTTTTTGTTTGAATAAAATGGATCCTAGCATTCATTGTGTGGGAGAGAGACACGCTCCGCTGTTTCATATGGACAAGTATGTCCTTAGGCTTTACTCATAGTATTCATGGCGAAGGTTGAATCTTCTTCGTTAAATTGTTATATGGTTGGAATCGGGAAATGCTACATGTAGTAATTCTAAAATGTCTTGAATAATTTGATACTTGGCAATTGTTGTGGTCATGTTTAAGCTCTTGCATTATATACTTTGCACCCATTAATGAAGAAATACATAGAGCTTGCTAAAATTTGGTTTGCATATTTGGTCTCTCTAAAGTCTAGATAATTTTTAGTATTGAGTTTGAACAACAAGGAAGACGGTGTAGAGTCTTATAATGTTTACAATATGTCTTTTATGTGAGTTTTGCTGCACCGGTTCATCCTTGTGTTTGTTTCAAATAACTTTGCTAGCCTAAACCTTGTATCGAGAGGGAATACTTCTCATGCATCCAAAATCCTTGAGCCAACCACTATGCCATTTGTGTCCACCATACCTACCTACTACATGGTATTTCTCCGCCATTCCAAAGTAAATTGCTTGAGTGCTACCTTTAAAAATTTCCATTCTTTACCTTTGCAATATATAGCTCATGGGACAAATAGCTTAAAAACTATTGTGGTATTGAATATGTACTTATGCACTTTATCTCTTATTAAGTTGCTTGTTGTGCGATAACCATGTTCCTGGGGACGCCATCAACTACTCTTTGTTGAATATCATGTGAGTTGCTATGCATGTCCGTCTTGTCCGAAGTAAGGGAGATTTACCACTCATTTAATGGTTAGAGCATGCATAATGTTAGAGAAGAACATTGGGCCGCTAACTAAAGCCATGAATCATGGTGGAAGTTTCAGTTTTGGACATATATCCTCAATCTCATATGAGAATATTAATTGTTGCTACATGCTTATGCATTAAAGAGGAGTCCATTATCTGTTGTCTATGTTGTCCCGGTATGGATGTCTAAGTTGAGAATAATCAAAAGCGAGAAATACAAATGCGAGCTTTCTCCTTAGACCTTTGTACAGGCGGCATAGAGGTACCCCTTTGTGACACTTGGTTAAAACATGTGTATTGCGATAATCCCGGTAATCCGAGCTAATTAGGACAAGGTGCGGGCACTATTAGTATACTATGCATGAGGCTTGCAACTTGTAAGATATAATTTACATGATACATATGCTTTATTACTACCGTTGACAAAATTGTTTCTTGTTTTCAAAACCAAAGCTCTAGCACAAATATAGCAATCAATGCTTCCCTCTGCGAAGGGCCTTTCTTTTACTTTTATGTTGAGTCAGTTCACCTATCTCTCTCAACCTCAAGAAGCAAACACTTGTGTGAACTGTGCATTGATTCCTACATACTTGCATATTGCACTTGTTATATTACTTTACATTGACAATATCCATGAGATATACATGTTATAAGTTGAAAGCAACCGCTGAAGCTTAATCTTCCTTTGTGTTGCTTCAATACCTTTACTTTGATTTATTGCTTTATGAGTTAACTCTTATGCAAGACTTATTGATGCTTGTCTTGAAGTACTATTCATGAAAAGTCTTTGCTTTATGATTCAGTTGTTTACTCATGTCATTACCATTGTTTTGATCACTGCATTCATTACATATGCTTACAATAGTATGATCAAGGTTATGATGGCATGTCACTC